>NW_027491996.1:0-600000 GCF_021521415.1 Bidens hawaiensis | reverse complement strand
TTAACTGCCTCTAGGCCTGATATAATGTTTGCTGTTTGTCTTTGTGCATGCTTTCAGGCAAACCCAAAAGAATCTCATTTGAAGGGTGCGAAGAGGATACTGCGGTATCTCAAAGGCAAGCCGAAGCTGGGGTTGTGGTACTCGAGAGGAGGAGACTTGGAGCTAGTCGCTTACACAGATTCTGATTATGGAGGGTGCAATCAGAGTCGGAAGTCTACAACTGGTGGATGTCAGTTTCTTGGTGGCAGACTAGTGTCGTGGCAATGCAAGAAGCAGACCTCAGTCGCAATTTCAACCTGTGAAGCAGAATACATGGCAGCATCCAACTGCTGCTCCCAGGTTCTTTGGATTCAACAACAGTTGCGCGATTATGGTATGAATTTCTCACTTTCTCCTATTTGCATTGATAACACTGCTGCTATCTCAGTAACTAACAATCCCGTAAAGCACAGTAAAACTAAACATATTGACATTCGTCATCATTTTATACGGGATTATGCTGAGAAGAAACTGATTGTGCTCGAAAAGGTTGACACGTTAGATAATTTCGCTGACTTGTTTACGAAAGCGTTTGACAAAACTAGATTTCAAAACCTTGTTGAGCTGAATGGGATGATCAATCCCGAGTAACCATGCTTTATGTTTTTGATTAAAAAAAAAAAAAAAACGTCACTATCGCTTAGAATTATGTCGGTTGCCTCAGTTTGAAGGACATATCTTCGGATATGTTTGGTCCTCATTTCTACTTGTAGAATATGAGGATAGCCATTAACCAGATGACTGAAAGTGACCGGGGCGGTTTATGATGTGTTTTTATTCTTTCGCTGAAAATTAATCGATCATACTTAGTTAGAAGGACACATACTTGTATGTGGTCGGTCCAGCTGATCCATTGGATCTTCGGGATAGCCGTTTCCCTGAAGACTTTGATTTGGTCGGGGCGATTGAAGTTAAATTTTTTCTTTACTGGAGATGAAATTATTTTTCAAGTCTACTACTTCGTAAGAAGTTTCTTTACTATGTTAACAGAAAATTGATCCAACCTTGGAAAGTGATAGATATACTGATTCCGTGTGCTTAACTAGTAAAGTTATTAGGCTTAAAAGACTTTAGAACAGTCATTGTATGTCATGGTAGCTTTTTATGGTGCGTAAAAGTAGAAGTGATACTAACTAAATCTACTCGATTTTACGTGGAAACTCCTTAAGAGTTGTGCATGTCTTCATACATATCTTTCCGAATGATAGGCAGAAAAGCGATTACCCAGTCATACACGAGCCCGTGAGTGTTCTGATTCCCGTGAAGATAGCGTGTCAAGACACTGCAGTGATCCAGATTCGGGACTTGCAGTTGTTTTCTACGTGAAGTTGTGTATATACAGATTAAAAAAAAATTATTTCTAGAGTTCATAATGTTAATGATTCTCAATCAAGACGCAAGAAGGTGAACGGGAAGCAGAGTCTAAGATCGAAGAGTAATTGTTACTTAATCAGACACTATGGGTCGAGGTCAATTCGGGGTGACTTGGGGAAAGCCAAATACGCTTTTAGTATTGATAGGAGATATCATAATCTCTGAGTTGTTGCCCACTTAAGTTTTGACCTTAATTGAACCTAACTCGTATCACAGAAACGATGAAAACCATTTTAAGTAGATTACCTGCTTACAACCTGTTTCTTTATGTCATAATATAGCTGAACACGGATCTGTGTGACAGTCACGTAATTAGTATGATTCCTGTTCGGATCTTTTCTAAAACATGGTAGTCCCTGTCGAGACTGAAATTTGATCCCGTGTACTTTAATTTTTCAAATTTTCGTTACTTATGTAGTTGTATGATTTTATACGTGGTTACTTGGTCTTGATCGTATCATTTAACGCTTTAAAGGATGATTTAAAACTTAATTGCAAATTGTTCAAATTATGGGGTTTGTTTTGAAAATTTTCATATATAGGCGAACTTATCCATAACTTCGCCTGCAATAGGCGAAGTTATCTACAACTTCGCCTGTACTAACTTTGACCCTATATAAAGAAGTTTTTAGGTCAAACAGTTTCATTATTTCAAAACCAGCGAACTTATCCTCTCCGAGACCTAGGCGAACTTATCGAGCATTTCTCTTCGATCATCTGTGTTTTTCTTACTTCGATTCTAATCAAATTCAAGGTGTGTAGGGTTCGATTATCATATTATCATTGTCTATTGAGGTTAATCATCGGTCGTTTCGACTCGATTCACGACCTCGTTCTTTCGAACCTTAAACACCCGATTTCAAACTTGTTATTACGTGATAGTAATTTACTTGAACGTCTAAAACTTCATAAAATCATGTGTTACGGAGTCCTCGATCTCCAAAATCATCATCTACACGTCGTTCGATTATCCTAACTGTTGCCGATTCGAATTCGGCGAAGTTACAGGTTAGGCGAAGTTATCCGTAACTTCGCCTGAGGTTTAACTTCGCCTGATAATAGTTTTTGAAACAGTTTATGAGGCGATGTTGTGGTTAGGCGAAGTTATCATTAACTTCGCCTGGACCATTTTACTTAACAGTTATCAGACGAAGTTCAAGTTGAAGCGAAGTTGTTTCCCAACTTCGCCCCACCTTTAACTTCGCCTTTACATAATAGATCACAACTTCGCTCATGGTAACAGGCGAACTTGTGATTTGTGTTGACGTGTATCTAACTTAGTCTGTTTGATGCAGATATGGCTGCTGTAGGTGGTGCAGGCGGTGATGACGGAGGTGATAACCAGAGGCAGTTCTTCCCGGGTCACAACATGTATATAACATTAGACCCGGAGGCTAGCGGAGTTGATGATTTTCGCGAAATCATCACATTTCTTTTACGCTCGCGGATATTCCACGCGATTACAACAACTCTGCCGATATCCTTGCCCAACATTGAGGATTTTTGGCAGACCGTGGAATATGATTGTAGAGTCGAACCCCCGGTGATGCGCGCAACAGTAAACAATCAGATTGTTCAGTTCTCTTCTGAACAAATCCGGGCGGCTTTACGGTTTGGAAATGAGACAAGGGATGACCCGACAGAGTTTGTAGCTCCTTTCCGTGATGGAGCGTTTTTGAGGATGGGATACTCTGGTCCCTTGGGGGATACGCAGAGAAGGAAAGGGTTTTTGCTTGACCAGTGGCGCTTTCTCATGCATGTCATGATTGTATGCATGTCAGGGAGAAAGGCGGGCACTGATGGCATGGGTGCGACCATGCAGTCAGCGATGACTGCTTTGACTTACTACAAGCGATACAGCTTTAGTCAGATGGTCTTTTATGAGATTGATCGTCAAAGAAGAGCGATGGCGCGTGAGCGATTTATCATGTATCCAAGATTTCTTCAAATGATCTTGAATCATGTTGCTCCAACGCTTCCTCAGCGCCGTCCGATCCGATACGTTGAGAGTGTGAATAAACGGATCTTCACCCAATGTAGATCCTCCAGTGCGAGGAGCAAACCTGAGCTCCGTCCTCGACATACTCCACTTTTTGGGTACTTGATCAACCCGGGGTATGTGCCTGCTCGTGGGGACGAGTTTAGGGACCCGGCACCACAACAGGCAGGGGCACCTCAAGCTATACCTGCTGCTCCTGTTGTGTCACCAGAGGAGAACGTTGACCTTGACGCAGCTTTTGGCGGTCAGGGATTTTTTGACATGGATCGGGTGGATCCAGAGGAGAACGTACAGGTCCCGGTTGAACGTGCTTCAGGTGTGAATGTTACTAGGACAGCTGCTACGGTGGCTGGTTCTGATTCTGATGATGAAGTGGCAGAGGCAAGAAGGATTATGGTAACTCGAGAAAGACTACATGGGAAAAGAAAGAGAACAGATGATGACAGCGAGTCAGACTATGAGGAAGAGGTACAACAGTTAATACGCAGATCAAGAAGGGAACGGATAGGTGCAGGATCGGGAGCCGGTGAGAGCTCTAGGGTGGTACGTTTCACTCCACCAGCACTATCCGGTATGACAATGGTTCCCTCATCACTACAGGTTACAAGGCCAAGCGCTACGGTTGTTCCCGTGGTGGCTACCTCATCTACATTTGGCCTCCCACCCACTACTTTTCAACTTTCGGCTCCTGAGATCGTTTCGTTGCCGCCTCCGACTGTTACTCCAACGGAGGTCGTGGCACAATTTATCGAGTCGACTGTTGTGGCCACTGCAGGGTTATCGGTGACGATACCACCTGCGGTTACGTCTATTTCTACTTCTGAGGTCCCGGTGACATCGGAAATCCCTCCTCAGTACACTCAAGATATATCACATATGAGGTTCGATT
Source organism: Bidens hawaiensis (assembly GCF_021521415.1). Taxonomy (NCBI): domain Eukaryota; kingdom Viridiplantae; phylum Streptophyta; class Magnoliopsida; order Asterales; family Asteraceae; genus Bidens; species Bidens hawaiensis. The sequence continues at coordinate 595,699 of NW_027491996.1, read as the reverse complement.
TCGATGCAACCCTATCAGACTCTGAACGAATAGCAGCACTTGAACGGGTCGTGGCAGAGCAGTCAAGGATTAATCTTATCCTGACCCAGGCTATTCAACGCCTAGTTGCAGAGAATCAGATGCAGTCGTCCCTGCTGGTAGAACATGGAAAAATCATAGATGCTTTCAAGGAGTTCTTGGCATCTCAGGGAGAGACGAGCTGTAAAGGCGATGAGTTGAGGACCAAGAGACGAATGATAGAGACGATGATCCCAATGCGTCGAAAGATGCAGGTGGTGAGTTGCCAAGAACTAATCAAGCTCTTGGAACTTCCACAACTCAAGGGGAGTCGACAACTGCAGCTGGTGGTGATGATGTGGTGGTAGTGGAAGTTGAGGAGATGGATGATGGTTTGGTTGGTGATGATGATGTACTACCGAGTGATGAGATAGAGAAGATTGGAGAAGAGATTGTGATTGATACAGAGATAGAAGAGGGAGAGATAGTTGAGGAAAATATTGAGCATGACATTCCAGATGTTGAGAAAGCAGATATGAGTAAAGAGATGGCTAGTGATGAATCTGAATGGGAAGAGCAGCCTAGATGGAAAGAAGGCTATGCTCAGTGGTTCGTCAAAACGAAGAAACCAGCGGTTCCTACAATGTTTAAGAAGAGTTACAACATTAAAAGCTATGCTGAAGCGAAGAAAGGAATTATTTGCTGGATATATGATGAGCAGTTGAGGCTCTTCGTGATTAAAAGGTATGACGGTGTTCAGTACTTTAAAAGGATGTTAAGATCGTTGAATACACTGCCAGAATGTGAAGTGAAAGACTTAGCCAGATTGGGGTTGATTAACCGAAGTGATGATAATATGGCTAGAGTCATTGGGAAGATTGTGTGGAAAGAGAGTATAAAAGAGAAGAAATTTGAGCTGTTGAAACCACAAAAGGGAAAACTTGTTGAAGACAAGGATAGAGGTTTAAGAGCTGATGGAAAACCTTGGATGATTATGAAGTATAAACCGATCCGGTGTTTGAAAGAAGTAACGATGAAACTAATGCCCAAGGATGTGCTTAAAGACCTGAAGTGGTGGTATGTAGATTGTGAGACAGCTGAGGCAGTGATGGAAGACGAGGATGAACAAGAGGTGCTAAGAGTTTATGATCCGATGCACTTGGTAAACTTATCGCAAGCTGATTTACAGGTGTTGAATGATAAGAAGATATTTTATATTCCTGCTTGGAAAGACGAAGCGAGGAAATATCAAAGAGTTGTCTCGGTTTGTGTTCGAGAAGGAATGCATGCTTGAAGATAGAAGATTGAAGATTACTAGACACGTGTTTGAAGCTAAAGAGATGAAGCTACTGCCAAGGGGGAGTCTGTTGGTGCATGATGTCAGTAGTTCAGTGTCGAGTGTCTGTAATCGTGTTAGTTAGATTTGTGTTTGTATGTAAGCGAAGTTGCTAACAAGTTTGCTTATATGGGCGAACTTGTTAGACAAGCGAAGTTAGGGACAACTTCGCCTGAACATGCCAAGCGAAGTTGTCGTGTCTATATAAGCTGTTTTGTTTACGGCTTATTAATTAGAATTCCAGTTTATTCGTGTATTCGAGTCAGAGAGTTTGTATTCAGTGATCATAGTATCACGTGTTTACGGTTGGAATACAACGTGTGTTTGATTATCGTATCGTGTGTTAGCTCGTATTGTTTTCTATACTCGTAACGTCTTACGTAGGGATTCCGCACCTACGTAGAACGCGATATCTCGTGTAGATCCGGCTGGGAACCTACAAAAACATTTTGGGCAAAAAAAACTTGACCTAAGATATTGAAATTGGGCATGATATATTTTTTCTTTAAACTAATGAGTAATAGAATATTGAATATTTGGGCTTTAAATATTAAAAGTTAATAAAAGATACAATTAAAATCAAAAATCAAAATCAAAACTAAAAGTACTATTAGTTATTAACCATATGTAGCAACCAAATATATTTGTTATTAACCATATGTTAAAACTAAACAAATGATTGTCGGTAAATTTTGCTTTAATGGTTACGTATAAGACATTATGGTTATTTCAAATTTTTTTATTTCGGTTCTATTCAGTTTTTTCAGTACTTAACAAAATACAAAATCGGACCAAACCCAATATTTTGGTTTTTGCTTAAGTTCGAAACCAAATCGTCAGTTTCTTATTCGGTTTGGTTTTTTTTGGTTCGATATTTTTGTTTTATCGGTTTTGTTTCGGTGTTTCGGTTTTGTGCACACCCTACTAAAGTATTCATAATTCACATTCATACGGCTTATTAATAACAATTATTTTAAACATAAGTAACACTACTTAAAACATTTGCAACTAAAAGTAATTGCAAAATAATAATTATTATTACTATTATTTGAGTTAATAAAATAATACATGTAATTTCGTTATGGCTTATAATTTGTCAATAATTTAGCATTTAACCACTTTAATTAAAAATTATATCAGAACATTTTCCCAATCCAGATTAAGTTTCAAAATAATTAAGGTGTGATAGTGTTATTAGGCTTACCTGAACATGGAATGTGGATGGTCGTTACTCCAAACAGCTTGCCAAAATTTCTTCGAGAAATGTCTTGGTGCGATGAAAATATTTCTTCCGACTTTGCTTTGATCATTATTGTTAGTGGTTTCAAATTGGAGAACTTTTAACACACTAACCAACTCACTATTGGTACGAATCGTAACAGAAATTTAAATATAATAGATTAACATAATCTCAACTATGGTTGATATATCTCTCTGTGTACTAAAACACATATGAAATATACATATTAGTAACCAAACAATATTTTGCGGCCATGATTATTACTTCTTTTGCCATTATTTATTGTTTAAAATTCAAATCAATTTATTAACCTACAAAAAATCAAGAAGATGCTAATCATGTTTCTCCTCATATGATATTAATAACCAACAGAGAATTAGATAATTTGTTACCTGTTTTCCAACCAAATGCATGAAATTGAATGATGATTGTAGAATAATATGATACACCTTATGATAATATGATGAATTTTAAAAGCATCTCGTGCTGACAATGTGTTGTAAAACAATAACCTATTAGTAGTCAACATTCATATTACATAAATATAGAGATGGTATAGAATGATGAATGAGATGAGTCGTCTCATTGAGTATATCTTACAAAATACATCTAACTATACTATTAAACCAATCGGCTTTAACTCAATTCCCCCCTTTCTATTGGTTGTTGCTTAGACTTTCCATCTAAATCTATCACTTGTCTAATTTTCATGTTAATAAAATAAATCAAAGAAATTAAAATAAGATAGAATCAATTCTCTTTAATGATTATGTTTCATCTTTCGTTTAATCTTTAATCTTTAATGTTTAATAATTATAATCTTTAATAATTATAATTAATTACGATTCTATTATAACATACTAAAACTAATTTATTTTTTTAATTATAATTGATTTCATTCATGAATTTAGGTTTCCCACCGGGTTTGATGTATTTTATATAAATTGATATTTCATCGATAGGATTCGATATACAGAGATTACGGATTTCACCATATTATATTTATGAAAATTTATGAAATTGACTGATTTAGTATAATTGGTTTTAATCTTATATTTTTGAATATTTATGAATTTCACTGATTGACTCATTCAAATTTGAACTATTAGAGTATAAATTCAAATTCCTAATCAATTTCTGTAAATTAGGAATGAATCCTCCATTTCATTAAGGAATTCTTTATTTATGGAATTTCTATAATTCACTTAATTATCTTGTATCATTTGACTAAGGATTTGATTAAGCATTGCAATTAATAATATTGTAATTCATTGTAATTTCTATCGTTCACTTAATTATTGTAATTTCTATAAATACGGATTTTGATCATTGACTGCTTCCAAATTGAGCGACCAATGATTTAAATATATGAGGTTGATTCTAATTTTAAATATGTTAAATATATTGTAAGTATTGTAATTGATAATATTGTAATTCATAATTATTGCTCAACTATATTAAAATTGTCTTAATCCTAATAAATAAATAAATAAATAAAAATTAGTAACTTATTTTTCCACAACTAATATCAATTACTTAATTATTTAAATGCTTATTAGTGTATTATGTTGAGTATTTTTTTTAATTTTCAATCATATGATTTAGTATTTAAATATATCCTAATTTTATATATTATATATACAATATTTTTATACATTAGATTTTTGGATATACGGTAATATAATTGATGATTTATTATATTAATGTAAATACATAAATTACTAACTTATATTTATATATTAATAAGTTACATTCCTTATGATTAAATATAGTCTAGATTTAAATATATGAATTTAATTCATTTGTATTTATAATATTATAATCTAATTTGACCACATTACATTTGAGTAATTCAAATTTTTGGTAAATCAATTAATCCCCAATCCCTAATTTTTGTCCACACTTTAAGTTTATTGAAATTCCCTATTTTTTTTTAAAAATTAAATCCCTATATACATTCCTTTTATATTCCATTCTCCCAAAATTCAATCCGTATAAATACTTCACTTTCACACCACAATTTTTACACTATCCCACCATCTTAGCAAAAACAATTGTCTTTGTTTCTAAGGTTTCTATTTTATCTTGTGTTTATATCGTCCATTTTGTTATTTAGTATTTGGCTTAAAACTGTTATTTTAATACAATAATTTTTTTGTTTATTTTTATTTTTTACCACTAGGAACATGGAGCCAACTGTCACACCCTCAAAATCCACTAACGGAGTTTTACCGTCAGAGGGTGTGAACTAATAGGATCGGAATCATTAGTTATAATCAAACCATAAAAACGTTTAAATGAAATTAAGTGCGGAAGCGTAAAAACCAAAAGACAAAAGTCACGCCACGCAGGATGACTTAAAAACCCAAGTAATAATAGTTAAAAACATGTTTACATATCAGAATGTTCAAAAACCATGCATGATCCTATACCGCGCGCCCCGCCTCGGCTACCTGAGAATAACATACTAAAAGTGTCAACACGAGGTTGGTGAGTTCACAAGTTTATATAAAATAAAGCGTTTAGCGTTTGCGTTCAGCGTTTTGCGTTTAGCATTTTGCGTTCAGCGTTTTGCGTTTTGCGTTTTGCGTTACCAGATAGTGTTAAATCAATTATATATCGATAGGTAGCTAGCCTATACAACAAGTATTACTAAGTGTTCGACACCGAAGCTGACTGTTTATCAAGTGCCTTGCCACCAGGTTATCCAGACCATGGTATGTGTTAGCCAAAATTACATCCGCTCGACCTCCAGTCGAGTTTAGCGTTGGGTGGGGTTTGTCAAACCCAGTAGTACTACTCAACAGTGACTCGCTATTATCCAAATATTAACTGGTTCGATGTGTAGGACTTCAGTTGTTTCGTTTGCCACTTAGCCTTTACAAGTGATATATAATTTACTAACAAAATCTTAAATGCGTTTTCGGAGTATGTTATCTCCCCCAAGTGAAAAGCGTTTAAAACAGTTTAAAGGGGTAAGTGAAACTCACTGTTTGCGAAGAATTCCCAAAATAAATCACCAAGTGATGCGCGTCACAGAAAACTCTCTCTAGCGTTCTAAAACAACAAGGAGATTTTCTAAGTATCGGAACTAATATCGAGTCTCTAGACCCGGCACATAATACCTATGCACACAATATGTTTCGTGTTTCGTTTGTGAATCGTGTGTGACCTTAACAAGTACATTTGTGATACATTACATGTGTGAGCAATTATTTACGTGTCATGTATTAATAATGTACATCACTAGCAATTACTCCCCGTGAAGGCAATTTGGTCACACATAACAATTAACTAGCAATTATTCCCCGCAAGGGCAATTTGGTCACTTAACTAGCAATTATTCCCCGCAAGGGCAATTTGGTCAAAACACGACAATTAATTAGCAATCATTCCCCTCAAGGGCAATTTGGTCAAAACACGACAATTAACTAGCAATTACCATGTTTCATGCAAATTTTACAAAATTCAGCAACTAGTTTCTTAACGACAGAATTCTACTTGTAAAACTAGTCTATTCCACCGATCATAGCATCTCAATTAATTTACCAAAAATCATCACAAAAGAATATATGTGTTAGGTTTCCAGAACATATTTTGTTGTATTTTTATTCCAAATATATTTCTCACAATGACCAATTTACCACAGCAAACTAATAACGGTCAAATTTATGCGCAACGGAATGTTATTTGAAATTCCCGTTAAACGAAAAATCCAACAAATGCAAGACCAATTGGGTTAGGTTCTTAACTCAACAAGTTAACTTCCAGAAGTGGAGCCAACCCATTTGGCCTTGTAGTTCATGAGATATAATATTTACAAAACAACCTAACAGCAGGTCTAACAACTTAGCTTTGCACAACGTTTTTGTAAAATCATAAAGGTTAACTTTTACATGTCCAAAAATTTCAAATTTATATTCTTTAGAAACTAGACTCAACCTAGTTTACTGTAGTATCAATTATCTCGACCAATTTTTATATTCACACCCCGTTACAGTCAATTGAACATCAATAACACAATCTGTCCAGAAACTGTTTGCAACAAAACTCAACATATTAACCATCTATAGACCACAATTCATTCATATAACATTCTAGACACCATAATCACTATCCATGCACATCAATTACACATTACATACATGATTAGGGTTTTGCTTGAACTAAAATCAAAGAAACAAGCAATTAACATACAATAACATCCATTCTAGTTATCAAATCAACAATCAATACATAATTAGCCATCATCTAATCAAAAAAAGTCATATGAACATTATATATATAATTTCCAGATTCTAGGGTTTATAGTTATACCTTCAAAAGCACAAAAATAAGCAAGAGGAAGGTAGAAGATGACTAGAATCGGGTGTAGGATGCTTTAATTGTGAAAAACAAGATCAAAAACCAAGAGATATGTGTGTGTGTGTGTGTGAGCCGATCCAAGGGAGAGCAAGGGGGGCTGCCGTCAACTGTGAGGGAGAGGAGAGAAAGAGATTAGGGTTCTAGGTTAATATTAATAATAACAAGATGTTACACTTTAGTCCCTCAACTTTTAATTGTTACTTTTCTAGCTTAATTAACTAGTTCTTGTTTCTTGTCTAGCATCACACATAATATAATTTAGTATCACATATGTCTAACACATAATTATCACATAATTATTGTTTTGACGTTTTTCGTTTATTCATCAATTGTTTGCGTCAAATCGTTTGCGTTTCGGTGCAATTCCCGAAAGACTACACATGTAGTAAGTGTCAAGCGTCATTTAAACCCTAGTTTAAATGTAATGAGGTGTGCGTTAAAGATTCGGTAATCTTTAAGTTTGAATTGACGGAGTTGAGTTAACAGAGTTAACCTGAAATTAACGATTGTCACATCATTCCCATGTTAAAGAATTTTCGTCCCGAAAATTTGAGTCAAGTCGTGATGAGTGTCTGAAAAAGCAAGAAAAAATTTTCAGTTTGTCATACCAACAAATATCACCATGTTGAACCAATTGGATGCTCTTACCAGTGAGTGTATCCTGAAGGTGCGTATTTTCAAACTTTGGCTTCTGAAGGATAATTCAAAGCCCGAGGAGGATTGGTCGATCGAAATAATTGTGCAAGACGAAATGGTATTCTTACACATTCATTACTTTTTCTATATCATTCATGCAATTTTTTACTAATGTTAGTATTAATGTTTCAGGGTAATAGAATTCTAGCCTATGTACGGAAGTCTTGCATTCCCAAGCATGATGTTTTATATCAATTACAATCTTTTTTGTTTTATGTTTTTGTTTGTATTTATATTAATAATTATATGATTTTTTCTTATAATCTCTTTAGGTTATATATCAAAATCGAAGATTCAATGGAGATTTTCACTATTTCGTTTTTCCGGTAACGCGATTTAAATTTTCCAGTTGTAAATTCTAACATCAATTTTACATTTTTTCACATGATTCAAATCTTTCATAATTTGTAATTTATTAATTATGTGATATTAATTTTTAATTTTATCATTTCAGGATTGTCCCCAACTTGATATAGCTAATTAATTTCATGGATTGAGGATTGTTTGATAAGATGCCTTTTATTTTTATTTAATATTAAGGTATATTTATGTTATTATTCATATGCTGATTTATTTTTCACAATTTATGTAATTCAGTTGATTATTATATAATCCGGAAATGAAATTTAGTTAATTATTCTATAAGACATTAAATTATCTATAGCAAGATAATCAATATTATATTGTTGTTGGTCAAAGTCCAATTAATTTACCAATGTCAACGCAATTTAAAACGTTATTATACTTTCCTATATTATCTTACGTTACATTTTTAGATTTATACACGTATAATATGGAATTTTATAAACTGATTTCCCCCCTTCAAATGTCACACACACACACATGTATATATATATATATTGTCACACCCTCAAAATCCACTAACGGAGTTTTACCGTCAGAGGGTGTGAACTAACAGGATCGGAATCATTAGTTATAATCAAACACCATATTTAAAGTTTTCAAAATCAACAAGACATCAAGTCATAAATGAAATGTGGAAGCGTAAATTGTAAACCAAAAAGTTTGCGCCACACAGGATGACTTGAAAACCCAAGTTATTATGATAAAAATTAAAAGAAGTTTTCAAAGCGATGGTGTTTAGCGAATGCACGTTCCTATACCGCGCGCCCGCCTCGGCTACCTGAGAATAACATACTAAAAGTGTCAACACAGGGTTGGTGAGTTCACAGGTTTATATAAATAAAGTGTTTGCGTTTGCGTTTACGTTTGCGTTTGGGTTTCCAGATAGTGTTAAGTCAATTATATATCAATAGGTAGCTAACCTATCAAGCATGTATTACTAAGTGTTCGACATCGAAGCTGACTGCTTATCAATTGCCTTGCCACCATGTCAACCACGACCATGGTAATGTGTTAGCCAAAAATGCACCCACTTGACCTACAGTCGAGTTTAGAGTTGGGTGGGGTTTGTCAAACCCAGTAGTACTACTCAACAGTGACTCGCTATTATCCAAATATTAACCGGTTCGATGTTATGAAGGACTTTGGTTGGTTTGTTTGCCACTTAGCCTTACAAGTGATATATAAAAACTAACAAAATCTACAGCATTGGAGTATGTTATCTCCCCAAAATAAAAGCGTTTAAAAAGAGTAAAAAGGGGACGTGAAACTCACTGTTTGCAAAGATAACCAAAAAGATCCGAGAAAGGTGTGCGTCACAGAAAATCCTCACTAGTGTTCAAAAAACAAAAACGAGATTTTCTAAGTATTGAACTACGAGTGAGTCCCTAGACTCGACGCATACAACTTATGCATGAGATGCGTTTCGTGTTTCGTTTGTGAAATAAGTGCGACTCGACAAATGCATTGGTGATAAGTTACACGTGTGAACAAGTACTTAAGTGTCAAGTATTAACATCGTTCATTACTAGAAAATATCCCCCACAAGGGCAATTTGGTCAAAACATAGCGAACATCGATCAGTTATGCACTTTTCATGATACTTCAAGTAATTCAGCAGTTAAATTGTCAAGGCAGATTTTCACTCGAAAAGATTACTCTATTTAATAAATCAATACACGTCCAATAAATCACCAAAAATCATCACGAAGCACACATCAGTTAGGTTTCTAAAAATATTTTTATTATATTTTTATCATATACGGTTTTATCACAATGATCAAAACATCACATCAAACACACAGCAATCATTATCATGTGCAACAGAATGTTATTTGTTACTCCCGTTCAATGACAAATCCAATTAATACAAGACCAATTGGGTTAGATTCCTAACTCAAAATATTAACTTCCAGAAGTAGAACCAACCCATTTGGTCTTGTCTTTTATGAGATATCTTAGTTGCAAAACAGCCTAATAGCAGGTCTCCCGAATCAGCCTTGCACAACAGTTTTCTAAAATAATAAAAACAAACTTTTACACGTCCAAAATTTACAAACTCGGACTTTTCAGAAACTAGACTCGACGTAGTATATTATAGAATCAACAATAACTTCAAAACATGTAATTAACATCAAGTTACAGTCATCTAAACACGAATTCAATAATCTGTCCAGCATCAGTTTTCATCAAAACTCAACAAACTATCATTCTATGAACAATTAACCATGCAAGCAACCCTCTAGACTCATAATCTATCAACAATCAATAGTTTTAACATCTAGGTTTATGTTTGTTATGCTTAATCATGCAATTAACTCAATGAAATAGACTATTAAGGATGTAATTTACCTAGCTAGCACTTTAAACCTTCAATCCAAGCTTGAATAATAACTTGTATATGTATGTGTGAGTGTGGTGATCGGCCGAGCAAGAGAGGAGAGGGGAAGGGGGCTGCCGTCGCCAAGAGGGAGAGGGAGAGAGGGAAAGAGTTAGGGTTTTAGTTAAGGTTGTTTATATATTAATTAAATAAAAGACAAGTTACAACTAGCACCCTTAACTTCTATTTTGTATAATTCTAGCTTAAAACATCAATCACCTCCATAATATAATGACATGCATACAAGCACACATTTATACATATAAACGTAACACATAATTATATCAAGTACTTGTTTATAATATTCATCGTTTGTTCACCAATGGTTTGAGTCGACTCGTGTGTGTTTCGGTGAAATTCCGAAAGACTACTTGTGTAGTGATTGTCAAGCATCATTTAAAACCTAATTAAATGTAATGAGATATGCGTTACAGTTATTGTGATCTTAAGTTTGAATTAACGGAGTTCGGATTAACGGAGTTAACCTGAAATTGACGAGTGTCACACATATATATATATATATATATATATATATATATCAAAATTCAATTCTCATCATTTATATGAAATTTACAAAAATATGTTATAGAGTTTGAATTTCACCATTTGTTAAAAAATATCTTTGTCAAATCCAATTTAATATATTTTCATGATTTTTATTATTGGTCAAATTTTATTTAATATATTTTCATGATTTTAATTACGTAAATACAATAATAAAGTTTCCACGATTTTTCATTTATTTTCACATTTCCATGATTTTTATTATTGGTCAAATTCTACTTAAAAGTTTCTTGTATTAAGTGAAGTTCCTATGATGTTTTAAAATTTTATATTATCTACATACTATTTACTATTAATATTAAATGTATTTTATTAATATAACCGTCTATTAAGCATAACAAATTTATACCATATTAAATACGTAATTTGGAAAATCTAAAGATATTTATAGTTTTCAATCTCATCAAACTTTACATTTACCTTTTATTTATTTTAACTATATATTATTTATTTAGTCAACTTAAAAAAAATGAAAAGTTGTTTGAATTTTAAATTCTAAAGAAATATTTAATGCAGTTGATTATGGAAATTAATTCAGATTCCTTAATAAGTTACGAAATTTGACCATCAATTTAGTCTTAAGTATAACAAATTTAAAAACCTATTAAATATGGAAATTGACAAATTTAAAATATTTTTTTATAGTTTCTAGTCCCAACTATCAATATTAATGTCTTCAATCTCAACAAAATTTTAATCTTATATATTTGACAAATTGTTAATTAGACATAAATGTCAAAATTAATGTATAAAATTGAAAAAAAATAAATATATAATGAAATTGATTATTAAAGAAGGTACTAATCATCATTATTTATTTTTAATATTAGCAAACATTATTTCACCAATCTCAACGAAAGTTAAAATATTTTTATACTTTATAAATCAGCTGTTGTCATTTGCCATATTATTTGTTCGATATATTTTCAAAAACCGTTTATTATTAACAAAATTAAAATTATATTATGATCATATTACCAAAAATCAAATTATTTAAATACAGATTTCCAAAATATTTATAAATCTAATGGTTTTGACTATTAACGCTTTCCAAAATATCCAGGTAATTATGGAAGTCAAATTAAATCATTTAAACTCTAATTTATTTTAATTCACACTAATAATATTGTTACAAAGATTTTTGTGTTTTAAGAATGATTTCAAATATTATAACAACTAACTACCATTTGACCAAAATGATATAATCACAATTAATGATACTATATTTTGCCAACTTCAAAACTATTTATACTTTCTATATATGTAAATCGTTTGATTTTCAGTTTTTACAATATATGTTGACCACTAATTAATTTATTAGTTATAAGTTATGGCGTTTCTTTAAAATCAACTTTGGAGAGCATTTATGACACAATTAGACGTTTTACTTTTTCAATAATTTTTAAAATGGACTTGTTTTAGATTTTTCAAACATTTATGTACTACATATAATAATTTTAGCTTTTATTATATTTTTTCATTCGTAGAGAAAGTTTATGTCTCAAATTCCTATGGCTTAGCTGTCAGTCGTGTGTTTATCTATGATTATTTGTTTGAAATTGAAGATTACAAAAACCGGTATCATAAAAAACTATTATACTCATTAATTACACACACACACATATTATTTATATTTGTTTTCAAATTATTTATGCAAAATGTGTATAAAACAATACATTTTTATGTTGATTTCATTAGAGTATTATGTTTTAATTAACATGTGTTATTTGTACTCATGATATAATTTATAAACATGTTTTAAATTTTCATTCATCTCTGATTGTCTTTGTATGTCTTTGTATTTGAATTAAAATAACAATGCTACGTCTTGTAATTAATGTAAAATGATTTTTTTTTTTAATTTAACATCTACATTTCTTTAAAATTATAATAGATACATATATATGATTTTATAGTTTCCAATATCATCAAACGTTACATTTTATTTATGTGTAAATGTAAATAATTTCTAAATTTCAAGATTTATGCCTTAAATAAAACCCGCATATTTCCGATAACCAATTCTAAATCAGGGGCGGCCTTGGAGGGTGTGCGAGCCGCACCTCCGACCGGGGCACGTTATTTTTGGGGCCAAAACTTTTATATACGTATAAATCTTTTCTGGTAAAGGATCCCGAGTTAATTGGCATCATCCATTGGTCGCTTCGGTCGTTAGTTTTGATGTTTAAAACTTGTCGGAATCACCGGAAAACTATTGCCGGAAACCAAAAAACTTACGATTGTAATTTGAAGGTGATGACTCAAGTTTGAAGAAATGACAGAAATGACCCTTAATCTATTTTTCATAATTAAATATACTATTTACATACTTAGTCCCTTTAGTTTTGCTTTAGTTATATTTCATCCTTAACTTAATAACTTTTATTTCAACAACATTCTAAATTCTTTAAACAAGTTCAAATAATTAATTTTATCTATATTACATATAAAAGATTTTCGATGGAAAGAATTGTCATTTGATGATTTTCAGACGCTGCTAAACATTCAGAAAGAGACGCCGCTATATTTAATACATTCATTCTCCGGCGTCTTTCCGTTTGCTCTCCGACACCGTTGATATCTCTGGCGTCCTTTCACTATACCTAACCCCAACTCCCCAATTTAAACCCACGTTAATTCTTAACTGTCATGGAGTCAATGATTCGTTGTTTACAATCAGTTCTATATATAATTCTTGTACATCCCACCTCCACAATTGCAAAACACCGTGCACCAACCCTACCGTCTGACAGGTAACACTTTTCTTCTTTATTATCTTTAGTTTATCTGCATATTGTGAATTTCTTGGATGCAATCCAATTATTCAATTGCTATTATATATTTTTTTATGTATCAACATCAGTATGTTTACACACCAGGTGTTTGTTGAAACTCTTGTATGAATTCTTTTTAATAATCCTTTTTTAATTTTATACCCACACCACCATTGATTGAATCCGGTTTACGACTTACTTGTCGGGTATCACCGGATGCATCAGTAATGAACTGTTTGCATACAAACGGGTTGGCCCATTAACCCATTTAAATCTAAATATTTAAAAACAAGTTTTAACCGAAAATAAACAGGCTGTAGTTTTAAAATTTGAGCTCAGTTGGAGGTCGTTTTGATTTATTTTTTTGGTTTTTGGCTTTGTTTCGGTAAGGTCCTTTTCGTTGTTGGTTATGTTTCTGTTTTTTGGGTTTGCTGTTTTTTTTGTTTAGTTTCGGTTTGGAATACAAATAGAATATTACCTGTTTTCACAACCATGCATATTTTCTGTAACCTCCGCCATGTATTAACATAAATACTTCACCAATATTTATGTATGCTTTGTTTTCTCAATTCATTGCTATTTTATAGGGCCGGAACTTCCGTCATGGCCCGAAACACAACCCGACCCCGAAGCAAAAAAATGAACAGGTTCCGGGTCAGCTTACATGCCCCGTTAAGAAACACGCTGGGTTTGAGTTGAACTATTTGCATACAAACGGTTTGTCCCGTTGACCCGTTTTAATCTAAATATTTAAAAACAACTTTTAACTGAGAATAAACAGGTTGTAGTTTTTAAAATTTTAGATCAGCTAGAGGTCATTTTGTTTTAACTTTTTTCGTTTCTGGGATTAGAATACCTAATGAAAGTTGAGTTACTTTAGAGTAACGAGCGGACCCTGTTAAGGCTTGAGAGCTGGTCGTGAATAGTTTTTAAAAATTGAGCTCAGCTGGGAGGTCGTTTTGTTTTAAGTTTTTTGGCTTTGTTTCGGTAAGCTCCTTTTCGTCGTATGCTTCTTTTTCTCAATTCATTGCTATTTTATAGGGCCGGAAACTTCCGTCATGGCACGAAACACAACCCGACCCGGAATCAAAAATATGAACAGGTTCCAGGTCAGCTTACATGCCCCGTTAACAAACAGGCTGGGTTCGAGTTGAACTATTTGCATACAAACGGTTTGGCCCGTTGACCCGTTTAAATCTAAATATTTAAAAACAACTTTTAACCGAGAATAAACAGGCTGCAGTTTTTAAAATTTGAGCTCAGCTAGAGGTCGGTTTGTTTTAAGTTTTTTAGTTTTTGGCTTTCTTTCGATAAGGTTCCTGGTCCGAAACTTCCGTCATGGCCCGAAACACAACCCGACCCCAAGGCAAAAAAATGAACAGGTTCCGGGTCAGCTTACATGCCCCATTAACACACATGTTGGGTTCGAGTTGAACTATTTGCATACAAACGGTTTGGCCCGTTGACTCGTTTAAATCTAAATATTTAAAAACAACTTTTAACCGAGAATAAACTGGCTGCAATTTTTAAAATTTGAGCTCAGCTGAAGGTCGGTTTGTTTTAAGTTTTTTAGTTTTTGGCTTTGTTTCGGTAAGGTCCTTTTCGTTGTTGGTTTCGTTTCCGTTTTTTGGGTTTGGTGTTTTTTTTAGTTTCGGTTTGGAATACAAACGGATTTTTACCTGTTTTCACAACCATGCATATTTTATGTACAAATAATTTATATAACAACCTTCGCCATGTATTAACATAAACACTTCACCAATATTTTCGTATGCTTCGTTTTCTCAATTCATTGCTATTTTATAGGGCCGGAAACTTCCGTCATGGCCCGAAACACACACCGACCCCCAAGCAAAAAAACTGAACAACTTCCGGGTCAGTTTACATGCCCTGTTAACAAACATGCTGGGTCTGAGTTGAAGTTTTGCATACAAACGGTTTGGCCCGTTGACCCGTTTAAATCTAAATATTTTAAATCAATATATAACCGAGAATAAACAGGCTGCAGTTTTTAAAATTTGAGCTCAGCTGGAGGTCGTTTTGTTTTAAGTTTTTTGGTTTCTAGGATTAGAATACCTAATGAAAGTTGTGTTACTTTAGAGTAACGAGCCAACCCCATTAAGGCTTGAGAGCGGGTTGTGAATAGTTTTTTAAAATTGAGCTCAGCTGGGGATCATTTTGTTTTAAGTTTTTTGGTTTTTGGTTTTGTTTTGGTAGGCTCCTTTTCGTTATTGGTTTCGTTTCAGTTTTTTGGATTTTCTGTTTTTTTAGTAGGGTTCAGCGTGTCGTACACGGAACCTCTTCAACTCCTAGGTCTCAAAGCTTCGTTTTTAGTAGGATTCGCTTTGCTATTCAAAAGGGGGTAGTGGCGCAGCTTGTTGCCCGTTTGTCTGCCACATTATTGTATACGTTTTCTAGAAATGGAAGTATTTAAGTTCACAACTTGATACATAAAAAAAAGTTTCGGTTTGGAATAGAATAGATCTTTTACCGGTTTTCACAACCATGCATATTTTTTGTACAAATAATTGATATAACAACCTCTGCCATGTATTAACATAAATACTTCACTAATATTTCCGTTCTTATTTTCGGTTCGCTTTCGTATCCGTTCTGCTTAGTTTACTCAGTTTTTGGTTCCCGACATGCTTTTAGTTTTCTTGGTTTTTGGTATCATTTCGATTTCTTTTTTTTCAACTTTCGTTTTGCTTCGGTTTAAGTTTTTATGGTTTTTTTACGTTAAGTTTTTTTTTGTTGTTTGTTTCGTTGCGGTTTTTTTTGGTTTTGCGATTTTTTGCTTTCGTTTCGGTATAGACCCCCTGCTTCGAATATATAATATTAAACATGTTTGTTTTCAACACGTATCGCAGGATCGCACCCGGAACACACATGTCAAATAGCAAGAGTTTACACCCTCTCGCTTCGTTGAACCCGTATCAAGGAAACTGGACCATTGAAGTTCATGTCACGTCTAAAGGGACAATGCGCTATTACAAGAACGCACGAGGCGAGGGCTGCCTTTTTACTGTTGAACTGACTGATGAAGACGTATGTTTGCATTCTGCTACCAACCATTATATTATATATATTATTATTTAATGATTAACCAACAAAGAGTTTAGGGAACAGTTCTTTATTTTCTGCCAAGTATCTGGTTAAATTATCATGTGGCGTTACGAATAGTTAATGGTTTCTCATTATTGTTATATGGTACCATGTGGCGTTACGAATGTTAAAGTATGAGTTCATTATTTCGAATGGTTGATTGCTATATGGTATAGTTAATGGTTTCACAAGCGACACATCATGAAAACCTAGGCTTATAAACGATCCGAAGAAACACAAACGATATGTTTTATTTAATGTTTGGAACAAGGTTTATAGCTCTTTCGGCAGCTGCACTTTGAGGTTGTGTAAATGAAGTTGCGTCATTTTGGTAGAAGTGAAAGTTTCGTTGGTTAATCGCTTGTACCCAAATTTGAGACGTTTTTTTTTTCCAAAATACGGGATGAAACAGAGTAAACACTTATTGCATATATCTATACTACAATTTTCCTTTCTCTCTATTTTTGGTAGCACACACATTGATTGCATTGTAAAAGAAACCTGTAAACGAAAAGGCCTACTCAACAGCTAAGTAGTTTTGCACAACAGAAACGGTAGTGTTTAGGCTTTAAAAGTTTCTTTTTTGGTATTCATCTTCGTTGTTATGGTTAAGACTTTCAGTTACTTATACAAATTTTTAGTTCAACTACAGCCTTTAACATGTTCCTCAACAAATGTTTAATTAAAAATACAGCATTTGAAAAGTTAAAGAAACGCAATCAAAAAAATAATAATTAGAATACGTGTATTCTGCTTTTTATATTATTTTATCTCTGGCTAATATTATTGTCTAACATTCTTGGTATCATAAACTACATGAAAACCAAATTTTACTAACGTAAACTATACGGAAACCATATATTACTATCGAAGATGTCCGTAACACAACGAGCCGCTGCGAATTGAATCACAAATGTGTCCCTGTCACAACGCGTGGGCACTCTTACTAGTATTACATTAACTATATTAATTCTCATAAATTTTGTATTAACAAATCATATAAGCATTCAATTTTAGGGTTTCGAAAATTGGGGTGTTACATTAATACTATATATTTTTTATGTTTATTGTTATAACATTAATCGTCGTTTATAAAAATTAGTTTGTATATTTCGTTATTTTTTAAGGCTCGCGAGCCTTTTTATTTCGACTCGGCCGAGGTATTAAAAATCTCGGAGACGCCTGTTCTAAATATTCTAAATATATATGTTTGAATTCACATTGCAAATTATTATCATTATTATTTTTGGTTTGAATTAACAAGTAACTAATGTAACCACAAAACAATCTTTGTTTGTATTCGTTTGCTTTCTATGGTAATAATGTAGTTATTTGCCGCCCGGTAACTATTTTCCGTTTAATATTACAGTATGATCGGGTAATATTATTATTTATTTATAAATGCAACATTTTCATGGTAACAATTTGTTAGTCTTTGTATTTTTTTATATTTGATTCAAATAAGTTATGATGTCTTATAATTCATGTAAAATTATCATTTATTTATAGATACAACATTTGCATTTCATTAAATTTATATGATGTTATGTATATATTATATTTTTAAATATTTGTTCCACCCATGTGTAACACATGTATTATCCTATTATTAAATATGATTTTAACTATATGTGTATATTTAATTAGGATGCTATTGTTTTTTTTTTTATTTTCAGATGGTGAAGCAAAATTAGTTTCTTTTGATAGAATGTTGAAGAACTTGA
Organism: Bidens hawaiensis; assembly: GCF_021521415.1. Classification (NCBI taxonomy): domain Eukaryota; kingdom Viridiplantae; phylum Streptophyta; class Magnoliopsida; order Asterales; family Asteraceae; genus Bidens; species Bidens hawaiensis. Next base: position 577,155 of record NW_027491996.1, on the reverse strand, counting down.
TGGTGGGTTAATACGAAAAATCAAGGTTAGTCTTTGTGAATGTTTTTTTTTGGTTCAGTGTATATTAAGTTATTTTAACTTTGAACTTTTAATATCTAGACAATCCAAATGTTTAACTTTTTGGTCAAAAACTTTTTTTATCATATATGTGTTGCTTGAATATGTTATGTATATTTATTAGGTTTGTTGATATGTTTTCCACCCGTATATATTAAACATCGAAGAAGTTGATGGTGGGCTAATATGATGATAACATGTTCATGTCTTCGTTTGGTTTTTTAATTTAGGTGTATAGTAAGTTTGTGTAAGTATTAAGTTTTTATGTACACAATCTAAATGTTTAATATTTTGGTCACAATCTTATGTTAAATATTTGTATTGGTTTAATACGTTAGTTATGAAATTTTATGGTTGTCTATATTTATATGGTTGTTTCTATGTTTTCAACCCATGTGTAACATGGATTACTATTATAGAAATATATTGGTGGGTTAGATACTTTTACATAAATGAATTTCTAATCATCTATGTTGATTCAAGTTAGCCGATAGTCTTCATATCTAGTTGAGTAAGTTGTGTTATTGTTGTTTCCTGTGTAATATTTCTAATTTTCATGTCTTTAATATCTCTGTAAACACCAAATATAAATAACCTATAATAACAACTTATGCTGTCCTTTCAAATGACATGTATTTATTCGAAAATTTAAATATTTCCACTCGTGTCGTACACGGGTTAATAACCTAGTGAATACAATATATATAGGTCTTACATTAATACAAGAGTAGCAAAAGAGAAATGGGTTATATATGTGGAGAGTCGCTACATAATGAATGCATTGATAACAGTTTTTTTCTTTTTTCTATCATTTTTTTAAATTTGAGAAAAAAAATATATTAAGTAGTTAGCTAACTTGTTTATTTTATATAAATGTATATTTTGTTTATATCTTTTATTTTTTTAATTTATTTAGTTTTGTTTATACTTTTTATTTAATTTATTTAAATTTTTGTTGTTTGAATTATTTATATATTTTTTCACTTTTAAATTATAGATTATTATAAAATTATATTAATTAGTTAAAAAAACTTATTTGTTTTACCTTAAACTTTTTTATAATTCATTCATTTTCATTTGTTACGGTTATAATAATTCTTTATACTATTTTTCATTTATACTACTTATATGATTAAGTTATAATCCTCTTGAGTTCTTTTTATCAGTCGAGCAAGTTGAAGAAACACCGATCCGATCCCCTGAACGGGTCCTGGATCTAATGAGTCAACCGGGTAAGATACAATAACAACCGAAACGATATGAGCATAACTTCCCAAAGTCTAGTGACCGGAACCTGCAAAACAAACACCGTGAGCTCGTTACGGGAATTGTGATTGGGCCAATTGTATCTTTCTAGAAGCTCTCTCATAACCGTCTGGACGTGTGTCCTTATGCGATAGGTTGAGCTATGCGTCCCATGTGCATGGGTATAACAACCTGGACACGCATCATTCTATGATAGGACGAGTTGATCCCTGACTATGTGCACGGTTATAACAACCTGGCCAGGCGTCTTCCATCCATTGGTGATGAGTCACGTATTCTTCAAGTAACAATCATGGTTATTATTCTAGAAGATAATTAGTTATTACAGCTATCCTGTTGGCATTGCCTTCCGGTCAACTTGGCGGATAGATGTGCTATCATGCGGGTGACGTTTGAGGGTGCCTGGATGCTTTCGCGTGTTGTGTAAGGATATTCTTCCTCTACCATGTTGTGCGGGTGATCCATATCACTACGTGAAAATTGACCTTCGGCCACACGAAAAAAGTGTGGCCGTAGGCCTTTAAACACACACATTTGGTTCAGGTCATATGTGGCCAAAGGTCGCGACACACACACAGTTTTTAGTGGCCTAATGTGGTAATAAGTGTGGCTAAAGGGTACAGGCATTAGTTGCTGGCCATCAAGAAGCCTCTCCAATAAGTGTGGCTAAACAGTAGAAAATGGCCACATGACAATTTACTATGAGTGACCATTGCACGTATATAGCCACATGAATTCATGTTTCAGCCACATGAATTTTATATTATTGTGGCCAATAGGGTTGTGTTAAGCTTGCATTGTGACCTATACCATGTGGATATAGCAAAGAAATGGCCACTTAAATTTAATAATAAAGTGGCTAATTATATGATATAGACATTGGATATTACATTAAAAGTGGCTAAATATGTTTACTTGCCACTCAAACACTCCTTTGTAGATTATAGTGTGGCCGTTGTCTTACCGTTTGTCACACATAATGCTTTTCCTAATTTAAAGTGTGGCTATTGTAAAACTTTTCTTCACACATAGTGAGTACTGTGTGGCTAATCATATCTTATAGACACTGGAGGTTATTGTGAATGTGGCTAAAAATGTGAACTTGCTAGTCAAAATATCTTTTGTAGTTTGTGGTGTGGCCATTGTCTTACCGTGTCACACATAATGCTTTTCGTAATTTAAAGTGCGACTATTGTCAAACTTTTCGTCACACATAGTGAGGTACTGTGTGGCTAATAATATCATATAGACACTGGAGGTTGTTGTCAATGTAGCTAAAAATGTAAAATTGCCACTCAAACACTCTTTTGTAGTTTGTGGTGTGGTCATTGTCTTACCGTTTGTCACACATAATGCTTTTCCTAATTTAAAGTGTGGCTATTGTCAAACTTTTCGTCACACATAGTGAGGTACTGTGTGGCTAATCATATCTTATAGACACTGGAGGTTATTGTCAATGTGGCTAAAACTGTGAACTTGCTAGTCAAAAACTCTTTTGTAGTTTGTGGTGTGGCCATTGTCTTATCGTTTGTCACACATAATGCTTTTCGTAATTTAAAGTGTGGCTATTGTCAAACTTTTCGTCACACATAGTGAGGTACTGCGTGGCTAATAATATCATATAGACACTTGAGGTTGTTGTCAATGTGGCTAAGAATGTGAAGTTGCCACTCAAACACTCTTTTGTAGTTTGTGGTGTGGCTATTGTCTTACCGTTTGTCACACATAATGCTTTTGTAATATAAAGTATGGCTATTATCATACTTTTCGTCACACAAAAATGTTCATGTTATGGCTAATGGTCATTTATAGACTCTAATTTTTGTAATTTCAGGTGTGGCTATTGTCTTACTTTTGGCCACACCTATTTAACGTGTTCTATGTGGCCAAATTGTGTGTAATTAGGCAATATATAATTGTTTTTATTTTTGTGCAATAATATAAAACAACTATAAGCAAGCATGACAAAACAAAATTAGAAACAAATTATAATAACAATAATATTCACCTAAGCAAATGTATATGCAAAATATCTTACAAAATATAAAAATAACGACTACCTATATACTAGCTAAGGCGTCGGTTTTCTTGGCACTGCTCCTTGTCTTCTGTTTGGTCACCTGGTCTATCGTTGTGTACTTTGCCTTTGCCTTCTTGCCAGCTCTGTCTAGCTCTTTTGAGGATGGGAGTGGTGGTAGATGGAGCAACGGAATATGAAAAACAAATATGTATAATTAATGTTGTATTTTGTAATTGAATAGAACAAAATATTAGGCCTGCAGACGAACCGAACGTTCGTTCAACTGTCCGTGAACCTTCCGGCTGGAAGTTCGTTTATTTTCATTTATCTTTGTTCAATTACGTTAGTTTAGATTATAAACAAACAAACATAAACAAACACAAGTGTTCATTTTTTAAACTAAATGAAAATGAACATAGATATTTGGTCGGTTAAGTTAAAAGGGAACAAACCTCCTGGTCACATAAGATTAGGTGTTCTGGCCAAGCAACAAAAGTACCAATTGCGTCGCCAACAGTTGTAATTTCACCGGCCTCACATGGAATAATTGCTTGTTCCTTTATGGCTCCATCAATACTAACTTTATAGCAACCCTCCGGGATTGCTTTTCCATGCAACTGTTGTGGAACCGGTGACCAATGAACTTTACCATTTGCCACCTTGTTACGCTTGTCATGCACACACAAACGACACTCATACACCTATAATCAAGCATGTGAAATTAAGATGGCTTAGTTGAAGTCAATATATAAGTACATACCCATGTTGGTGGGAAATTAACAATGTTTCGCGCAGTACATACCTTTATGTCAGAAGGTGGGGAAGCTTCATTCGTAGATACATAAACTTTTCTTTTGCGGCTTCTCCGTTTTACCTAAAAAGCATTCAATGAATCAATCAAAAATTAAAGGAAAAACTGAAATTTCCAAATACTTACTGATGGTTTTGTCGAGCCGTTACTATCCGGAGTGTGGTGTAGTTGTGTTGATGCTTGGTCAACATTGTTCTCTACAGGCTTCATTGGTAATATAAAAGAAATTGAAATTGTTAGACTTATTAGGTTATAAAATATAAAAACTGAAATTGCCAAATACTTACTGATGTCGCGCTATGGGGATCGACTACCGTTTGGTCAACACTTTTTTCCACAGACTTGGCCTGCAATTCGGTAATAGAAAATGAGCACACTCACATTGGAAACGAATTATAAAAATACTGAAATTGTCAAATACTTACTGATGTCGCGATATGGGGAGCGGGTACCATTTCGACACCTATTTTATCCGCAGACTTGGCCTACAATTAACTTATGCAAAATCAGCACACTCACATGGAATGTTAATTATTAAAACAAATCAATCAAACTGTCAAATGCTTACCTGAGAAGCGGATTCTTGTTGCACAGGCTCACCAGAGGTTAAGATGTTTCCCACAGAACTGGCCTACAAATCAATTTATTAGGTTATGGAAAATGAAAAATCACATGGAAAGTTGTAATAAACAAAGAAACTGTCAGATACTTACTGATGCTGGCATTTTATTTTGCGCCACAGCACTAGTACTTTGGTTAGAACCAACCTGGACGGGAACAGGATTTACCTACGAATTGTGACAAAAACAGTGCCAATTATGTATGTCGAATGCATTAATTAATATGTAGCATACGTCACTTACTTGACTTGCCGACATTTGCGGCGACAATCTTTCGAGATGTCTGAACCTGGCCTCAAATGCTAACTGTTCCTTCTCACGGCTTGCTAGCATAGCATTCGTGGATTCATGTAGAGTCGTCAACCTGTTCACCACTTCATCTCTCTACACCGCCTCATACTCAAGTTGGGCAATCCGTTGCTTAAACGAGCCTTTTACCCGACTCACACCCCAGTATTTACCTGTTGTCAATCCGTACCCAATCCCTTTTAAAAAGCCACCTTTCTCTTTGCCAAGCACTAAGGTGACAGCATCTGTGCATGGTTCAAGTGCTAGGGCTCCGGAGGCGATATGCTCCTCATGCTGAACCTGCAAGAAAACAAATATTCTAATACACTTGTAACACGCTTATGTACAAAAACATATATAAATATTCTAATACGCTAGTAACACGATTATGTATCCACATCAAGTGTTGAGACAAGTTATACAAACTCAAGTTTTTTTGACACCAATATAAGGCAATGAATTGACTTTAACATGATTTAAAAAGTTTAATACTAAAACATACTAATTTGGCTGCCACGCCTTCGACAACAGCATTCTTGTATGCACCATCTTTGTCCTCCCTTCCTTTCATCCACATTAATGCACAGCCGGGGATCTTATCCGGTTCAATTTCCTTCTTTTTGACCTTGTAAAATATTCAAGAGAAAGCAGCTGACGGTCATACGTTAGACACATAACCAACAAATCATTGAACTAGAGAGAAAGCAGCTGACGGTGATTACCAGTTTCTCTCGAAGGTAGATATAACCCCCTCGTCCCATGTGATGATCAAAAACATTCTTTGCTCGAGCTCCCTTTGATGAAGCCGATTTTTTCTTCAACCACACATTATAATCATTTCATTATATTTAAACAAAAAATATAAACCATATATAGTCGATCAATATACCTTTGCAGAGTAGAGGATTTATACCTGAAATTGCTCTGATTGTGTGTGCTCAACGAAGCGATCCCAGTCTTCTTGCCTGATCATCGTCCTGTGTCCCTTGGGTATCGCCTTCAGCTTCTGAGGTTTACCGATGTTCGGCATAATGTATTTGGCATACATTTTTCTTCTGAAATCCCGAAGAAGGTGTCCGAGCCGATTCATCACAGAAGGCCTGTGAGATGCCTCAATCTCAAAATATTTCTGCATAATATAATACAATAAAGGTAAATTACTTCTCAAAATATAAAATGCACAAATAAAAATTAAAAATAACCGTTATTTGTTCCGACAGTTTATCTCTAAGCTCCTTTGTGACCTCCCTCCAACTTAAATGTCTCAAGCCAACTATTTCCCTTACAACATCCCCTAAAAAACTTGCAAACTTTGATCTGTTTTGGCCAGTGAACCTACCCAGATTATCAAACACCACTACCAGTCTGACACCACCAGAGTTTGCATATTCGGTACGTAGCTTAGGTAACCTCGTCACCCCCTTGTAGGTTTTTGAGTAGTAGCAAAACTGTTGAAAGGTTAGATAGCCATCGTCGCTATAGCATCGTCCCTACCAGTCTCACCATCGTCGTCGTTGGCTTCCTCGCTGGAGTAGCCTTCAGTTTCGTCTGATTGAGCTTCTTCGTCGTCGTTGGCTTCCTCATCGTAGTATAAACATGTTCTTCTTCGATTCTTTCATCTATAAGCTTCATCGTCGATTGTTTTTTAATAATTTGGAGTGTAATTTGGAGTATAAATCACTGTCGTGCTGATTTGTGGAGTGGAAAATTTTTAATAATTTGGAGGTAATTTGATTTTTGGATTGTTAAATGTAATTTGGAGTTTTTGAATATTTGGAGCCAATATTTTGGAGCTTTTTGAGTTTTGCCTCCCTTTTAATTAAGAACCAATAGATTATTGGCATAGTTTTTACGGCAGAGAACTTGTGGCTGAAAATAGACACTTTGACAGAAGATGGTTGGATAAGTGTGTTACTTGCATATTAGGATATTTATATATGTTTATGTACATTAGCGTGTTACAAGCGTAATAGTGTTTTTTAACAAAGTGTTTTATGTTTTATTTTTAGATTTAACCAAGTGTTTTTAGTTTTTTCGATTTGTTTTAAGATACTCCATAATTACCATTCATTAAAAGTTTTCATACAAAAGGAACCATTACAATACATTCCATGAAACAAAATAAGAGTGAATAACAAAATAAATGATACAAGAAACTATAAAAGTAAATCGTTTAAAAGCTAACCAACCAACATTCAACACAATAAACTAAAAGTGTATCAATACAACCATACAAATATTACCCAGAGTGACTAAATCACAAATGTTCCAAAATTCACCAAACACATCACCAAATATTTCCCAAATGTTCCAAACATCACCAAATCACTAATCAACTTTTGAAACTAACAAAGTACCTTCATTGAAGTCATATTCAAATCTGCACTTATCACCAATCTGTAATTCATTTTCCTCCTTGAAAATTTTCCATTTTTGTAAAGAATATCTGAATTTCAGCTTCGACACTTCACCATGGAGTTTCATTTTTTTACGACCTTCAGGATTAACCAAAGTAATTAGCATTCCATCATAGGCATCAATCTTGGTAGCAATGTGACCCGGAAGACGCTGTGAAAAGAAAATTTCAAATATACATGTAAATAAAAAAGAAATTTAAAAATTCAGTTTACCAATTTCTTGGTGACGTTCATGTGGAAGACGATTTTAGAGTTATCATTTTGCTTATCAAGATGAATTGGGTTTTGGGAGGAACTACCTTGATTGCTTAATTGATAGTTGAGAAACAGCTGATTTGGACCTGGAAGGATAAATTCTATGCCATCTTCATGAAAGACATTAATATGAAATGTCTTATCTGATATGATTTCAAACACAACAAACGAACCACCTTTCAAGTTGGTTTGTTTAAAAACCTCAATCCATCCATCCTCTAGCCTACAACCCATTCCATCCCAAAGACATGAAACTTTAAACATATATCTATCTGGAGCAATAAGCTTGAAAAGCAAATTAATGTAATTGTCACCAAATTCTTGAATCACGTACCACTCAGGGAAATCCTATTAAACATGTTAATCAAAAGACATTTGAATTTGGAAACAATCATTAAAAACAGAAATTAAAACTTACTAAGTAATGGACGTGTTGGTTTCTGACTGGAATACATATCATAGTACCGGATTGATCATTTACGTTTCTTTTGAAAGGAAACATATTCAACATAGATCTTGATTTAAGCTCAAAAACAACATATGTTCCAGCTTCTATACAACATTCTCTGATTAATTCAGTCCAACCGGTTCCAAAATAAAATTCATCAAGTACTTTGATTATAACAATAGAAAACGTTCTACCACTTTGATCATAAATCAAACAAGAGCCAGTATTCGATTTCATGTCAGCAACATTGGTTGACCAGCTTTAGGAATGAGCTATAAGTAACACAAAAAATGTTCTTAGAATGTATATGTTGCAAAACTGTAAAATGTTTCATAAAAAAAAATAACTAGATGACATTAACTTACCATCCTACTCATGGAATCGCTGTCGATATCTACCAGGAACTTAACTCCATTATTGAGACGTGGCATTTTTATGTTCTTACCAGGATAAGCGATGTCTACGAATTACAGTAAAGCGAAGTAGAAGTCGATTTAGGGTTTTGAAGTTAAAAGGGGTTTGAATTTTGGTTTTATTTATTTCTACACATTTAATTATATATATTTTGGTTTTTGTTTTATAACTTTTTAAAAATAGTATAAAAACATTTACTTTTAGTTTTTTTTACTAACATTCCGGTATTAAATTTCGTTAAAAGTTGAATTCGTCTAATAAATCGTATTTTTTAAATAAAATTAAAATTTTTTCTATTATTGAAGTATTATCTTAACCATTAGTAAGATTTTCTGGATAAGATTTACAACTTCGTAATAGAGAAGCTCATAACATTCTAGTGTTATCATTATCATATGTAGTTTTGTATCATTATCATCTTCTAGGTTATCATCATTACCATATGTGTTATAATGATGATCAACATCATAAAGTTATCATGGTTATCATGTATTATAGTGGTTATCATCATCATAATCATTGATCACCGTCACCATGAAACGGCGTCATCATCAGACGGCGGGTAATCAACGTGGTCATTGTATAGGCTATCGTAGTCGGCGTTGATCATACGGGTAACATATATCTCGCTATCAGTGTCGTCATCATTGTCACACATCATCATCATCATCATCAGCATCATCATCATCATCATCCGATTGCCATGTACGGGATGTAGTCAACATCCTATGGGTTATCGTAAACAAAACGCCCAATATTAGCGATCACTGTCGGCACCATATTATGAATTGTTGTCGTCATTAAACGACATCATCAGTCGTACATGCTACCATCAGTATGACCATCGTATACGTTATCATGGTTGTCGTCGATCATACGGGTTACATGTCATTAAACATCGGTGTCACCATCATCATCAACATATATATATATATATATATGTGTGTGTGTGTGTGCGTGCCTGTGTGGCATATTGTCATATAGGTACATATAATTGGTCATCATCATATATATGTGTGATCATCATCATAGACGTCATGCTCGTCGTACGAGCTACAGTCGCCATCGTATGGGTTGGCGTAAGCAAACCGTACCATATAGGTTAGCAGCATCAATATTATAACCACCAACAACCCAGGTTGTTATATTAGCATCGTCTTGTCATAATTGGGCCAATCATCATGGTCATCATACGGGATATCACCGTCATCGTCTCATGTATGACATATCCGCAATCATACTACACACCACCTACTACCACCATCCACCGCCCACATTCGCCACAACGACCTCCAGCACCAACCACTAACCACACTCCACCACCACCCACCACAACCACCCACCACACCACCACCACCCACTAATATTATATATAAATATATATACATTTATTTATACCCATCCACCACCACCACCCACTACCCACCACCACCACCACCGACCTCCGCCACCACCACCCACCCACCACCAACCTCCGCCACCACTACCCACTGCTCACCACCACGACCCACCACCACACATCCGCCACCACACCTCCTCCACCGTCCACCACCATCTAATATTATATATATATATATATATATATATATATATATATTTTGCTACAATACAATACAAACCGTACGATTAAAATTTAAAAGCACGCGCCTTTTTGCTACTATACAATACTAATCGTACGATTAACTCATCTACTTTTGGAACGGCGATAATTATTCCTAAAATTCAACCTCGTACGTCAATATTCCTATAAACCGTCGACGATTCGTTTCTACTGTGAAGCATAAGCACAAGCACAAGTCCGAGTGGTTTAATTATTCTGGAACGGAACCAAAATGAAAAACCCTAACTCATCTACTTCTGGAATGGAACCAAGGATGAAGCAAAAGCACAATAGGTCTCAGAATAAAGATGGAACAGGTGTTAATTTATGATTTTTTTTAGCCTTTTAGGTTTACTTAATCTTAAAATGTAAGCATTTGTTTGAATCTTCGTATGTATTAAAGCGTTTGATAAGCGTGTGGTTGTTGTAATACATATTTTTGTTTTTTTTTAAATCTATGTATAATATTAAAGCATGTTATAAGTGTATGATTAGCCGGTTATGGCTTTGGTATGAGAATTTGTCATTGTGATGTTTGATAAGAGTTTTCTGTTTCCTTGTGATTCGTGTTGTTATCCCCTACCCCCGTGTTTTATTGTATGTATGTGATTTAGTTGTCGAAAAAAACAAGATTTATAAAAGGAAGACTAAAAAAGTTGCTCCGGTGGGGAAAACAAAACATCATGTGGAAGCAGACTCTGATTCAGACCATGACACAAAAATCGACATGTTGTTGTCAAAGCGGAAATAGGTGGAACACAACACGTTTGGCCCGGACTTTCAGCGTCCGAAAAAGAGAGCCATTAAAGAAAAGAAGCCAGCCGAGAGGGGGAAACCTTTTGTTGAATTTGTAGACAAAAAATTGAAGAATAGGTGTGCACCTATTAATATTGTTGATGCAGTGAAGGCAATGACCACTGCCCAAAAAATTTGTGTAGAAGAAATGGGTTTCGGGTCAATGTTAAGACTTCAAGTAACCCAAACTCCAACAACTTTGGGATATTGGTTGCTCATGAACTATAATAACCGTTTAAATGAATTGAACATTGGGAGCGGTGTTATTAAGATAACAACACAAAAAGTACATGAAGTGTTAGGGATACCAATGGGTAAGATTCCTATTTTAGACAAGAGTAGACCAAGATTGGGGGAAGATGTTACTACACATTTGTTCAAAAATCAATTCCCGACAAATTCAAGAATAAGTATAAAGCATGTGAAAGACAAACTGGTCGCGGATCAAGGAGTTGGTGAACTGTTTAAGATTAATTTCCTTGTGTTGTTCAACACCTGTATAGGATTGTGACAAAATCAACAACAGTCAATCAACGATTCATCTTCGCAATTGATAAAACCTCGGATATTCCAAATATGGACTGGTGCAGCTGTGTTATTGAAAACTTGAAAATGACAAAGGAAGAATGGAGAGGTATCAACGCTCAATACAACGGTCCGATCACCTTCCTTGTGATGATTTACACGCATGAATACCAGAAAAAATATGGTCCATTTGGGACTCCCGTCACAACGCCTGCAGTCAACTACATAACAACAACTACTCTTAATAAGATGGAAAAATACTTGGAGAATAATGATCCTCCCTTAGAAGAAGATGCTATTGAGGTTGCTGCTGTGACGTTTAGTGTTGACGGGAAAGGGATTGATGCAGCTACTGCTGCTCCTGCTGCTGTGACCGTTAGTGCTGCCGGGAAGGGACTTGATGAGATTGCTGCTGCGGCTGCTGCTACTGCTGCTGCTATGACGGGTAGTGCTGCCGGTAAGCCTGGAGTTGAAGAAAACACTGCCGCTGAGGAGAAACAAGAACATGGTATTAAACTTGTTATTTTCTTCTAAAAAACTCATCTCTCTTATCTCAACATGCATTTTATGTAATACAACATTATACGTAATTAAAAAATAGATGGTCAAAGTGCATCTGAAATAGATAATGCCGATCAAACAGCTGAACAAGATTTGGATGATTATGTAAGCGATTATTCACCTTTAAGTTTGCAAATGCCTATCGTGCTCGTTGACTATTATTTAACTCCATTACAACTGGCTGGGATAAATTGAAAATGTTTTTGAATTAACAATAAGAATATTTTCTTTTTACAGTTTTGGAATAAGGCAATTGATAACAAGTTGAAGAAATTTGATAAAATTTGCTCCGAGATCAACGAGTTGGTCCGTCAAGGAAAGGATAGAAATCCATCAAATGAGAATATCTTTGCTAGATGTTGTGAATGGGAAAACAGATTCACTAATAATGTTGTCCCTAAAACACAAGATTCAGATGTTGGTGTTGGTGGTCCAGTGGCTGCTCTAAAAGGTAGTTGGGCTAAATTAATCATTAGTATAATTAAAACGCTCTTATAACACTTATGCTGTTATTTTAAACTTATTACATCTGTGTGATGCAGTTGATTCAGATGTTGGTGTTGGTGGTCCAGTTGCTGCTCAAAAAGGTATATCATATATGTACCAACTTAATTATATACCAGCTTAATTATAATCACAGTTGAACATATTACATCTTTGGCTGTCGTAAAAAATGATGCAGGTGATGCAGGTCAAGAAGACAATGTCCCGTGCGTAGATATTGATGAAGTTGTTAATACAGTGGTTGCGTGGGCAAAAGATGGTATTTAATTATAAATAAAAACCAAAAGGGGTTGAAGGTATTTAATTATAGTTACAATTATTTTCAGTCAAATTTAATGTGAGTTGTTTTATGTTTAACAGTTGACACCAGATTGTCAAAAAGTGATAGCCTCATTACACTGAACTCTCCATATCTTCTGAGAGAGGTTGACGTATCCGCTAGTGTCACAGTAGATGAAGAAATAATTTCAGAGTATATATTTTTTTTGTCTTGAAGACATTTGGGAGGAGGTCTACAAGTCCACTCACACAGACTCATTCAAGGTGGTCTTTGAAAGCTTCTGTCCTGGAATTTATATAGCCACCAACGCAATGGATGCATTCAGTGAAGTAATGAACTATGAAGAAAAGAAAAAATATGCAGCATCACCGTTCAGATTCTTTGCTTCAAGCACTGTGCTGGTACAAATTAATCTATTTTGTTTGTACTATTAGAAAACGCACAATAAATGCTTTAATCATCTGAATTTTAATTATTATACTAGAAAAGTGACCATTATGCTGAGTCAAGGGGTTACACAGACAAAGAAAGACTGGATGTGTTTTCAGACAACATCGAAACATAAATGGAAAGGAGTGGAATTATATCACTCAAGGAGGTTGCTATAGTGCTCGTGCCAATTCTACAACGCGATCATTTCTTTGTGGTTACCTTCAATCTTCAAACAAGAGCGATAGAATTACTTGACAACATTGCAAATTAAGAAATACCAGCTGATACAAAGTTTAAAAGATTAGAAGACAAATCAAAAGCAATTAGAGAGAATTTTGAAGAAAGAAACGGAAAGAATCCTGATATACTGGTAAACATATATACCTTTAACCCAAAAAACATACATACCTGTTATAAAAATTTTCAAAACACTTAAATTGCTTTCTATTTTGTTTAGATAAACGTCTTTTGCATGTATCTTAAAACAATCAAACACCCCATTACTCAACAAATCCAAGTAGCAACAATCAATAGATTGAAGATGACATGGAGAACAAGAAATAATGGAATAGATTGTGGTATTTTTGCTATGAGACACATGGAGACATATGATGGGAAGAGACCATGGGGGTGTAATTTCAAAAAGGAAGGCCATAAACAACAAAGACAGCTAAAATGGTTGAGGTCAATGTATTTGTGAAAAATCCTCCTCTCGGATATAAACCAACACATAAATACTCTTATGAAGAAAGCACTGCTATTCCATGAAAATGACGACACTCGTTTAACCGGAGAAGAGTTGATTGCTGAACTTAAGAAAAGGCAACAAAAAATTTGAATGATTTCAAAACTGGCTGCTATGTACTTTAAGATACTTGTTATGGAGATCTCTAGTCTTCTGTTATCAGTTTATAATGCACTTTAAGATAATAGTTACACATTGAATCAATGTTTTAACACAAACATAAAAATTTTATTATTACCAAAACACACATTTAAACACACCATCACAAACATACAAATTTTATTACTACTAATCTCTGGGTGACACACATAAAAACACACCATCACTATATCATAAACACTCATGAAACACCAACACATACTAATCTCTGAGTGACATAAGAAACTTTAACTTCAATTCCATTGAGCAATTCAGTTCAAGAATTGCCTTGCCTAAAAGTTTAAACTTGTCAAGCTCTCTCTGTCCTACATCAACCATAAACAAAACAGCAAGATCTCGGATAGTACTAGCGGGCATTCGAGTAAGAACTTTTGAAATGACATCCCTGGCATCCAAGATGTTGCTAGTCTTTACAAATTCTTCTGTAAGAGTTTCCCGACAAGCTTTATCTATCTCGATTTGAGCCTCAATATGCCTTCTGAGGGCAGCCTTGTAGGATCTGGATGATGATGATGATGATGATGATGATGATGATGATGATGACGACGAGCAATCCATTATTAACTAAAAAAAGAATTTAAAATTATGTAGGTATATGAGTTTCACAAATGTGGTGTAGGTATATATAACCAAAAGGCTCACAGACAAAACAAAAGGGTGTCCCACGCTTGGGAAACGCAACTGGACGAATAGTAACTCTGTAATAAAAAAACAAAAAGGTGTCCCACGCTTGGGAAACGCAACCGGACGAATAGTAACTCTGTAATAAAAAACAAAAGGGTGTCCCACGCTTGGGAAACGCACAAACTTGTCTCATGTGTTTTTATTTAATCTAGAGATTACTTGCATTTATATCACCTGTCATAATTAATTGATCACAATTATACTCACCTGTCAAAAATGCAGGGAAAAATATTATGGTAATGATAGCCTACATTTAAGTTAAGCTATATCTTACTAGATCTTACTATATCTTACTACAAATCAAACTTACTAAATTACTGGTTATTCAATCACACTAATAGTTTCAGAAAGATAATAAAAATGTATTCTTCTGACAAAACCGTGAAGAACATGGTGAAAACAACGATTGATCTGGAGAAAGAGAAAGACGACACTTTGTTGAAGACAGTCGAAGCGATTAGGGCTAGACTCGCATTCGAAAAACAAAGACCTTCGACTCCTGTAAAATCATGTTGTTTGAAGATGACAATGAGTTTCGAGAAATGGTTGCTGATTATCAGAAACAACAGTCTGAATGCTACGACTCAGTGTGTGAGACCCTGGTTGACACCATAACTATGGTGTCAACCAACATGAGTTTTAAGGAGATGGGGGCGGAGACTGTGGACAAGGCGGAGTGATGGTGATGTTAGCTTTGCTGGTCTTGGTTTTTTTGTGATGTATTGTAATTAATGGTACTTTTTGTATGGCATCTTTTGATGAATGGTAAATATGGATTATCTTAAAATGCTTTCTTAACATGTTTTATGTATTGTAATTAATGGTACTTTTTGTGATGCATCTTTTGATGAATGGTAAATATGGATTAATGGTTCTCATCTTTCTTTGTTAAAAATGCGTGTAATAAATTAGCTTAAAATATGTTATATATTTGTTCAAAAGAGTCTATTACGCTTGCAACACGCTATCGTACAAAGACATATATAAATATCCTAAAACGCTAGTAACACGCATGTGTACAACAACTCCTTTCTAAACCCTCCTATATATATATATATATATACTTATGTATATAGTTTTGTTTTCAACAAAAACTCATTTTTCACCATGGAAGAAATCTCATCGCGGACCACAACATCCAGTAAAAATCAATCTCAGGTTTATTGTTTTTGTGGTCAAGAAGCCATTCTAAGAACATCAAGGACCACCAAAAATCCAGGCCGTAGGTTCTACAATTGTGCATCTCAGGTTAGTGAAATTGCAAATAAAGTTGGAATTCATCTACAATTGTTGACCCTAAACTCTATATTTTTTAACTTAGGGAAAAAAATGTGATTTCTTTACATGGGCTGATTGTGTTTCGTCCACAAGATCTGATGTGTGCACAAGATGTACAGACATAATTCCTATCTTGATAAGGGCAAATAAGTCATTAAAGGATCAACTTGCAAGGAGTGTAGCTTCACTGATTGAATCAGAAAAAAAAATGAAGATATTGTATTTTATTTGCTTCTTGTTGTTTTTAGGGCTTTTAATTAGTTTTGTAATTAAAAGCTAAGAAACTTTTTTATGATTTTAGACCAGCTATTATGATGTATTTTTATGTTTTTGAACGGATTTAAAGGGCTTTTAATGAGTAGTTTAGTTTGAGTGTTTTCAAAATCACAGTGTATTTATTTCATTAAAAAGAGGTTATTATAAAAAATTAATAAAAATATGTTCCCTCCTGAGTTTCGAACCCGTGGTATTTTCAATCTATGTTTAATCACAAGCGCCTCAACCGTTTGAGCTACACCTAAGAACGTAATAGAACCTCTTCTAATATTTATATAACGAAATTTAGAAGTTTAAAATTTTCATATTTACCCGCCAATTAATCGAGTTATCTTCTAGAAGATTCCCAAATCAATTAGTATTGACCAAATAAAATCTCACAATCTCACCAAACCCTAATAAATGATCTGCTAGTGTATTTATTGAACTCTCATCAATCTCAATCCTACCAAACAACTTCATTAATCTCAGGTGAGTATCAAATATTTTTGCATTTTATTAGTCGGTTACATTTATTGGCGTTAATTAGTATATATATATATATATATCGTTGATGACACAGTTAATAAAAAAATTCTTGGAAGATGGATAAGTCTTGGATGTCAGTAGGCAACATGTGCAGTAAAGCATATAAAGATGGTGTTAAGGCATTTCTACATTTTGCAGTTCGTAATTGCGAGGAGACATCACCACCAATTTCTATTTCATGTCCATGTGTTCGGTGTGTGAACCACGTATCTCTTAGTGTAGACGATGTAGAACATCACTTGTACAGGTTTGGAATTGATAAGAATTATACTACTTGGATAAAACATGGAGAAGCCGACACCAACATTCCAACTAATTATGTTAATAATACTGGGTTTGCCTCCATCTGCATTCCAACTAATTATGATAATAATACTGGGCTTGCTGACACCAACATTCCGACAGATGCCTGTGAAACTGTAGAAATGGTAAATGCTACAAAAGACAATTTCAAAGGCGACAAGAAGTATCAACAGTTTCTAGAACTACTTAATGACGCTGAGAAGCCCCTGTATAAAGGATGTCATGACTTCACCAAGTTGTCTGCATTAGTACAACTACTCAACTTGAAGAGCAAGCACGGGGTATCTCATAAGTTCGTTGATGAACTTATGAAATTGTTGAAAAAGATGCTACCTGCAGATAACTAAATGGTAAATAATATGTATGAGGGCAAAGGGATAATGAAGGCAATGGGCTTAGGATACGAAAAGGTACATGTGTGTATCAACGACTGCATTATTTACTATAAGGATTACAAGGATGTGGAAGCATGTCCAGTTTGTAAAAGGTCAAGGTGGAAGGTGGATGAGAAGACTAACAAAACTTACATAAACACGCCCGCTAAGGTACTGTAGTACTTTCCCAATATTCCACGATTCAAGCGCCTCTTTCAATCGAAGACCACAACAGAGAATTAGCATGCCACACCATGAGTACCAATAAACATGGTGTTTTACGCCACCCATCAGATTCACCAGCATGGAAAGCCACAGATGACAGGTACTCTGATACCATCGGAAGCAATCCATGAAATCTTCGTCTAGGGATTTGCACTGATGGGGTCGACGTACATAGAGGCAACAGAAACCACAGTGTCTGGCCTGTTTTAGCAGTCATTTACAACCTTCCACCTTGGATGTGTATGAAAAGAAAATTCATCATGCTTTCCTTATTAATATTCGGAGTGCCAGGAAACAATATTGATGTGTTTTTACAGCCTTTAGTTGACGATCTAGCATCTTTATTTGAGGTCGGGGAGCCAACATATGATGCATATAAATAAGAAATGTTTACACTACGTGCAGTTGTGTTATGGACGATTAATGATTACCCTGCTCTTGGTACACTATGTGGTTGCCCTTACAGTGGATTCAAAGGTTGTGTGGTGTGTCGGGGCGACACTCAGTGTGTTCGACTTTATCACACAAAGAAGCAGCGTTATGCTGCCCACAGAAGGTATTTATCACATGACCACCCTTTCAGAAAACAATCAAAGACTATCAATGGAAAAGAGGATACGAGAACCGCTAAAGAGCCTATGACAAGGGAAGAGATATACGACGAGGTCAAAAAAATTAACAATGAATGGGGAAAGGGATCTGAATACCAAAGTGGGAGTAAGAGGAAAAGGGATAACACAACGCCGCAACCATATTGGAAGAAGTTCAACATATGGTACCAACGGCTCAGCTATTGGAAGTATTTACCTGTCCAACATTGTATTGATTTGATGCATGTTGAAAAGAATGTGCCTGAAAGTATTGTCAGGACGTTGCTGAACATTCCCGGTAGGAAAAAAGACGGATTGGCAGCTAGAAAGGATTTGGAGTTTTTAGAGATTAAAGAGGAGTTGCAACCGAAAGCAAAAGGCAACAATACAGAACTGCCTGCAGCATGCTTCACATTATCAGCGCAAGAAAAAGACATGTTTCTTGAAACACTATATAAACTGAAGGCTCCACTAGGGTGTTGTTCTAACTTCTCTAGTTTGGTGAATCTTAAAGAAAGGAAGCTACAAGCCCTTAAATCACATGATTATCACATGCTTATGCAACAGTTTCTGCCCCTTGCAATACGGTCCATCATTCCAGAACCAATGAGAAATTCTATAATCATGCTTTGTTTTTTTTTTTCAAGTCAATTTGTAGCAAAGAAATCATTGTAGAAGAGCTTGATAAGATGCAGGAAGAGCAAATAGTTACACTGTACCTGCTGGAGAAGTACTTTCCTCCATCATTTTTTGTTGTCATGGTTCACTTAACCGTGCACCCTGTAAGAGAGAAAAAATTATGTGGGCCACCATGATTTCTTTGGATGTATCCCTTTGAAAGGTGTATGAAGGTTATCAAAGGGCATGTGCGAAACAAAACTTATCCAGAAGGGTGCATTGCTGAGGAGAACATTGTGGAAGAAACAATCTAGTTTCTGAGCGAATACCAAAAAAACATCAAGAGTACTGTTGGTATTCCACATGATAAGCATGATGATAATGGGGAGACAATTCCTATCACAGGCGTTAAATCAGTTGAAGTTTCTCCTGATCTTTTCAAGAGAGCACATTTCTATGTGCTGCAGAATACGCCTGAAATAGCGCCCTATATCGAGTAAGTATTACTAACATATATACTCTAAATTATATATATATATATATATATATATATTAATTCACAATATATTATATATACTCCTACTTGCAGACAACACAAGACCTCTTTGAAAAAACAAATGCATGGTAAACGACAAGCATTGCTGGAGAATGAGCATACTTTAAAGTTTGGTGACTGGTTACGCGACAAGGTAGATCTATTTATTAAGTCTTCTATAATTTTTAAAATTCTTTTATAGTTTATGCAATGTAGGTGAAGAATTTAATCCTTGTAATGAAATTCAGGTTGAAAGAGAGCTAGCGGGCTCCCCAGGTTCTGTATCGGAAACCGTAAAGTGGATTGAATACGGAGCACACCGCAACGTTTACAAATACGACTCATACGACATCAACGGTTTGAATTTCGTACAAAATCTCATGATGGTAGAGTTTACCAGAACATCGGGGTTGGTGTAGAGGCAGATGACATGCATATCAAAAAAGACGTGGTGACCTATGGACAAAACTTTTATTTTGGGGTTTTGCAAGAGATATGGGTCCTAGATTATCATACTAAAAGAATTACGGGCTTCATGTGCCAATGGGTTGACCGTAAACATGTCAAACATGATATTCTTGGTTACACGTCGGTCGACCTAAACAAATTTGGCCACAAGGATGATCCGTTCATATTGGCCTCGCAAGCACGCCAGGTGTTTTATGTTTAAGATCAGCTAGATAGAAAAAAGCATGTTGTCCTCAAGACTCCACCCAAGAATTATAGGCATTCGTATGACGAGGTCCATGAGGAATTTAGTACGGTAACTTTCCCTCATGAGGGTAATACATTGCCACTTGTACAACCAAATCAACTGCTTCGTAATGAGTCCCCGGATGATTACTGGAGGCTCGGGAAAAAGCCTACAACTATTCGTAATGGAGATTGACACCGATATCGGGGTTGTCGACCCAGCAGTTGTGTTCGATCAGCTAGTTAGATGTAAATATATGTTTAAATTTAGTTGTGATACACGATATCACAATTCTTTACTTTGTACTTATTAATTCAAACTAAAGAAATATTTGTTGTTTTTAATACTATTACTACTTATACAGGCCGTTTTGTTGAATTCATTTCATCTTCTGGCTATTTTGGTCAATTGGTGTCAAGTTCAAACATACATCACGTTACATCGATAAAAGTCACAATTGACTTGTAGTGTATCATAGTAAGATCAATAAAGTCATTACACTCAAAACTGACTGGTGCTATATCAAAGTTACATTAATACAAAGAAAGCCCAAAAATGCATCATGGTCTAGGGTGTTCATGGTTCGGTTGGAAACGGCGAAACCGACCAAACCGGCCATCGGTGACAGTCATCATTTCTCGTCTGATGGTATTGTTTCTTGCACAACCTCTATTTAGTTATGTTTCAACATACTTTTTAACAGCTGGTTTCCTGCAAAACATTATCAACTCATTTTATAAAAAAAGACCATTATGCCCTTCTTTTCACTAACCTGCATACCAAAATTGTACCCTCCATACTCAGATCTTTGGCCAAAGCATCTGTGGGTCTTAGACTTTGAAGAAGCCTTTGAACAAATAAAATTCAGTTCTGAAGAACCCCTTCAAAACTCAATGCCATCACCAGTAACCTAATATAGGATTTGGTGATGGCATTGAGTTTCAGAAGGGATTTTATCAAAATTTAAGATCTTTGGGAAGTTTAAGATCTATGGAAACCTTAGATTTTTTCTGCTTGGCCAAGTTTGGAATTCACATAACATATATATATATATATATATATATATATATATATATATATATATTAAAGCCTAATAAATTTCAGCCACCAGTTTTATTGCAGGCATTAAAGTCTTTGTTGTTTTATAGTTGGTTTACTGCGGTCATTAAATTTCAGCCACCAGTTATATATATCACTTTGGAAACGCCCATACGCTTTACAGTTAATAATAACATTTACAATAATAACATTCACATAATATAAGTGATTATGTATTAAAAAACCTTAAATATGATTAATCAATTCACATAACATATTAATACCAAAATATAATAACATTTACATTAATATAGAAAACCAAATTACATAAAACTAACTCCTAGCATCCGACTCCATATCAGAATCTACATCGACATCCATCGTAGACCTCCCTGTAGATTCTGTATCCGAATCTACATCCGGATTCTCTTCTGGAGTATGAGAGGGCATGATCCTCTCGTACATGCCATCCGAGGTATAGGTGGAGTCCTTAAGCCTTTGGAGGTGAAGGTTCACCTGACTACGTAATGCCCCATAAACAGACACCGCCTTGAAGTCCTCCAAGTCATTCAACTCGATGTACGCCACCTCAATTCCTGGCACTACCATATCAATGCTGAAATAATCAGCAGTCATGTACCCAAGCCACCTAACCATTCGGTTAAGATGTTGGTACGTGAAGGTGTGAAGGTGAACATAATCCACAAAACTCACCCTTAGATTCCTCCGGACGGCGCCGGAAGAAAAGTGGAATCGTATGGTTAAAAATGTGGGTTCGTAGTAGATGGGGGCATGAGCCCCAGGTGCACGTTCGACCCATGTTGAAGCCATTATCGGAAATTATAATCGAAAGAAAGGTGGATTGTGATTGTGATTGTGGATTGTGATTATGGATTGTGATTGTGATTTGTGGATTGTGATTGTGACTGGTATTTAAACACCATCGGAACCTGGCGGTACATCTCCCTGACAATTTGAAATTGGCGGCACAAGAAACTGTAAAGGCAATGATGACGTTGCCACTCGTCAAATTAACGTGTGGCCATTAATTACGTTTTTGACACGCTTAAACATATTTAGTTTGACCATTTATCACTTATAGCCACATATAATAAGTGTATCTGTGACAATAAAAAACTTAGAAAAAATAAAACTAACATACTCTCTGGTCACACAACCTCGTATAAGTGGCCATTAATTACATTTGGACACACCTAAAAATATTTAAGTGTGACCATTTCTCACTTATAGCCACACATAATAAGTGTATCTGTGACAATAAAAAACTTATAAAAAATAAAACTAAGATACTCTTTGGTCACACAACCTCGTATAAGTGGCCATTAATTACATTTGGACACACTTAAAAATATTTAAGTGTGGCAATTTCTCACTTATAGCCACACTTAATAAGTGTATCCTTGACAATAAAAAACTTATAAAAAGCAAAACTAAGATACTCTTTGGTCACACAACCTCGTATAAGTGTCCATTAATTACATTAGGACACACTTAAAAATATTTTAAGTGTGACAATTTATCACTTATAGCCACACATAATAAGTGTATCCGTGACAATAAAAAACTTAGAAAAAATAAAAGTAAACTACTCTTTGGTCATACAACCTCGTATAAGTGGCCATATATTTTAAGCGTTTTAGCCACATTATTAATAAATACAATGGTTGTTCGTCATATTTCGCCATTTTATTAAAAATGTGGCTAGAAAATGTGACATTAGGTCACACAACGTAATATAAGTGGCTATATATTTTATCTTTTAGACACATCTCTTATCAATACAGTAGCCGTTTGTCACATTTGGCCACACTATTAAAACATGTGGCTAGTTAAATGTCACAGTTTGTGGCTAATGCATGTGTTTTTGGTCACATGTATCAAACTATGCATGTAGGTCATATTTCTCCACACGTTTTTATAATTTGGCTAGTTTTTGTCACAGTTTTTTTCAAAGTGTGGCGAAAAGTACCTGAGTATGTATAGAATGGTCACATGAAGAATAATATGTGTGGCCAAAACATTCTGGAAGGTTTTCAAACATGGTCAAAGACCTTTTAGCCACACATTTAAGCCAAAGTGTGGCAAATCGCCCAGACCACATGTGTGGCCGAAGGTCTATATTCACGTAGTGCCGCGGGTGGTATATGAGGGGTTCCTCTCGGACCCGC
This sequence comes from Bidens hawaiensis, assembly GCF_021521415.1. Lineage (NCBI taxonomy): Eukaryota > Viridiplantae > Streptophyta > Magnoliopsida > Asterales > Asteraceae > Bidens > Bidens hawaiensis. The sequence continues at coordinate 553,626 of NW_027491996.1, read as the reverse complement.
GGGTGATACTTAAGGGTATTTGGGTATTTTTGGTACCTTACCTCTATAAGTCCCCCAGTCCAATGTTTCTTCCGCATGAAGTTTTTATGCGGGTGAAATTTTGGACTTAAGATAAATTTGGGGGTTTTTGATTTTGCATGCTAGTAGAAATATCTTCTGTTGGAACTGTGGATAATCATGAAAAAGGACAAGTTGACCACTCACAGGCGCGTGGGCAGGTGTTGTGACGTTTATGCCGGTTGTCACTGTACCTGACTGTTCACCTTTTTCTCTTTTTCGAATTTCTCGCGTGACGTGGCGTTTGTTTATTGGATAAAGAGTTTCTCTATCCACTGTTCATATCCCATCGCATTAATTGCGATGGGTATAAATAGTGGAGGTTACTTATTTTTGAAGGTTTATCACCTCTGATTTCCAAATATCTTCTTTCCTTTTCTTTCTTTAACCATTTGATTAATCGTTCGACTGCCTTCAAAATTGCTCGTTGCTTTCCATTTTTAACCGGACCGATGGCTAGCCAATCTATGATTCCCAATATTGACGAGATAGAGGTTAACTGGGACCGAACTGAGTATGATGAGTTGATTGTACTTATGGTATACAACCGGAGTGGGGGCCGGAGTTTCCAGCTGCCGGATCTGTTGCCAGTCTGCCACCGATTGGCAAAATGGCTGTGTATGCGAATTACTTTGTTTATGGGAACTTTCGTTTTCCCATAACCAAGTTTTTCATGAAGGTATTAAGTGCCTATGGGATCCATTTATCCCAGTTACATCCTCGTACGGTTATGCAGATTTGTCACTTCGAGTTTGTGTGTACAGCCCACGAGATGTTGCCTCGGATCGATCGATTTTCAGTTTTTCACCAGATGACCAACCGTGGCGGGTGGTTCAAATGCCAACCAATAGCCGAAAGGATTATTGGTAATGTTATCGAGGGGTCTCTAAGAATTGGCATAGCAAGTTTTTCTAAATTTCCGAGGATGTCGTGCCGAACCTTATAGTTCGTCGTCCAGCCAAGGAAGCGTTACCGGAGGTTGTTATGGCCTCTCATGAATGCCGGGAGTGGTTCCGCATCTTGGTTTCGGAACCATCTCCCATGCGGGCTTTGACCGAGGAGGGCCTTGTTTGGGCTGGTATGAGCCGCCTGTGGCCTTATCCGTATATGGAGACTGTCTTCATGGACGTGCGTGACCGTGAGTTATATTTCCTTCCTTTCCAGTATGTTTCAAGTGAAACTTTCTAACTTATGTTTTCCGTTTTTCACGTGAGGGACCAATGATAAATGCCCTGTTTGAGGACAGGGATTGTATGAGGAAACGCATCCGCGATGCAAAAGAAACACCTGTTCTTGAAAGAACACGGAACCAGTTTCTGTTTCCCACTAAGGTGCGCGCTGAGCCAGTAGCTTTGGAAGCTAGTTTCCAAACAGGTGCGTACATTTTCAACCCTCCTCCACTCAATGCTCTTACCTCCGATGGAATGATCGACATCCTCTCTTCGAGTGATGAATCATCTTCTCAATAGGGAGGAATTTCTGAGGATGATTCCGGAGTTTCATCTGTTTCTCACTTGCTGGTAGAACTGGAGCGGAAGAGGAATCTCCTGTCCTTGCAAGCAATTGATGCAGGTACTGGTAACGTAGGTGCCGAGGGAGGCCCGTCGACGAAGAAACGTCGGACACAACTTCCCAAGAAAAGAGCCTGTCTTGGTGACCGTATGAAGGAAATGGCTGGTAAATTTTATTCGCGCTTTCCTTTTCTAGTACTTGTGATTTTGATGGGTACTCATGTGTATTTTATTTATGTAGATCCATCAGTGATTGGTGGCGAAAGTGAAAAATTATCGTCTTCTGCCCCTGAAGGGGGAAAGTTACCATCATCTCCTCCCGAGAAGGAAGCTAGGTCACCAACTCCCCCGTGTGAGAAAAACCAAAAAACTCCAGCTCCTCCACCGGAAGTCAAGGATCCACTGGATTACCTATTCAGAACTGGAGACGCTTCAAGTTCACAGGGGAATGGACTGGATTATGAGGGGTCCAAGGCCCCTGAGTTTTTTCCTCAATCTCCTCCACATTTTCAATTCTCATCTTCACCTTTCCCTACAGGTGAAAGGGAGTATTCTCGGTTCCAGTGCCCTCTACCAAACGTCAAAGAGGTAATACTGCAAGGCGCCCCACGTCAGACCTCCTCCATCCCTGTTCGTTACCGGCCAAAAATTTCAAACTATTATGGGGAACCAAATCCGGGGGAGGACTGTTACTTGTTTGTCCCTCATTGGGATATTGTGAATGGGTCCCGCTTTACGAACCCAGACATATGTGCGGCATTTATTAATCATTGCGTGCCACCTGCTGAACGAATCCATCAGCGTAGCCGCTCCCGCCACGATATTCATATGAATTACTCTTCGTCCCTAGCCAATACTTTGGCATGTGGATAGAAAATATTACGTGTGTGGCGGACGATGGGTGGAAAATTGGGGGAGATGACCCGGTCTGCTAAAGATGCCAGGAAAGAAGCCGATGAACATAGTTCCGTGGATAATACGGCCAAACAGAAATTAACTGATGCAATGATCGCTCTCAGAAATGAGAAAAATCGTCATACGGCTGCTGCACATCAGTGGGAGGATGCCTGTAAAAGACAAAATACCATTCTTCAAGCGGCTCGAGATGAGACGCAGAGAAAAAAGGAGGACCTGGCTAAGGCACTTGAAGCTAATTCGGCCTTCGAAAACCAAGTGACCCGCTAAGGTGCCAAAATCCAGGAGCTTGAAGCAGAGTAGAAACTACAGAAGGAGCAGTCCGAATTGAAAGATAAAACCGTTGTTGAAATGCAGACTGCCTATGACTCTCTCTTGCAGGCCCGTGAAGACGCGGAAGCTCGGGCAGCTGAATCGTTATATGATAAAAAAAATAGCTGACGGGTTCCGGGAACTACAGGATAGGGCGGAGCGTGCCGAACGGGACCGGCGATAGTTGCTAGGTCAAGGTCTTAACGCAGTACGTTCACCCAATATGCCGTATGTCATTTTATTTTTGTCCGTCCATTATTTTGATAAGTGTTCCTTTTTGTAATAAGTTATTAAACATATCAAGGAGGGGCCTGAACTGACAGATAGCCTTGCCTTTTTACATAAGGCTTCCTCTCAGTCTAGCTGCGTGGCAGGTTTTAATGAAGGGATGACGTATGCTCAAACTGGTCGTTCTTTTGAAGATCATCCGCTTCATGGTCTTGACGTTGCTCAGGAGTATGACATGCGAATCAACGATTATGACAACTTATTATCTCCTTTGCAAGAGAAACTTCCGTAGTTCGCTGCGGCAAGTGATGGTGTTCAACAGTTGAAGGAATACCTGGAGGAGGACTCGGAAGAAACTCCACCTTCACCTCCGGAAGATACTCCGCCCACGCCTCCGGAAGATGCTTCCGCTCAGGACCCTTAGATTAGGATTTATGCTTTGTAATTCCTTTCTCGTATCTTTGTAAATATCTTTTTTATGAATGAAAAAGAAAACTTTTGTCCTCTTGTGAGTTTTGCATTGTTTTTGCTTTATGATAATATCTTGTGGGATATTTTCAAAATTTTCAATTTTGAATTTCTGCAAGTGGGATAAGAGCGATGACGTGGTGGAAAGAGAAACGTCACAGAATAACTGATAAGATGTGTATGGCACCTGTTGACAGTCTAAATTTTCTTTTTCGTCTTTCCCGCTTGACGTGTCAGTTTGTAATTGGGTTGCTGTTTCTCTCTCCACTAGCATCCAATCGGTCGCATTAATTGCGACGCGTATAAATAGGCCATATCCACTTCAATTTGTTGATATCTTTCACTGATTTTTCTTCTTTTTCTCTCTTCAATAGCAGATCTGAGATTTCTTCATTCAATATTTCAATCTTCATATTTGAGTTCTGTTAACAGTATCTGATATTTTGTATCTAGATGGTGGGAGATAAGAGTGCTCCGCTATCCATGAGGTTGTCGTTAACCTCAAGGAGAAAGATTATAATGATGTTATTAACGTATACGGCCTGGCGCCGGAGTGCGAGCCGGAACGTCCGGCGGACGTTGCTATCGCTACCGAACCACCGACGAATAAAATGGTCGTTTATGTGGACCATTTTACAACAGGAAATTTCCGGTTGCCGGTGACAAGATTTGTCCAATCAGTCTTGACAACATATGGAGTACATCTATCGCAAATTCAACCTTTTGGGATGTTAAGAGTTCGACATTTCGAATTCTGTTGTCAAGCTCGTGATCTTGAACCGTCCGTCGGTATGTTTGCCTTTTTACATGATGACCTACCGCGGTGGGTGGTACAGTTGGGCCACAACCGGAAAGTCGGTTATTGGCACCGAGTGGATCCGTAGCCTCCATGAGTGGAAGCCAAATTTTTTCTGGATCCGAGAAGATGTCATTCCTTTTAAGAAATACGCCAACTCCCATGCGCGTGATACATGAGGGAGCTATGGTGAGTGCTAGTATGAGCCGTCTATGGCCTTTCCCTGATTTGGAGCCATACTACGAGAAACCGGACAAGAGTAAGTTATTTTCACTTTGTTTGTAGTATTCCTCCTGGGTTTTGACTTATGTTCTTGTTTATACAGGTGAGGGCTCCATCTTCAGTACCCTTCTGGACCATGAGGAGGGTCTGATGGTGCATCGTCCGATTGATCCGAATGACTCACCTATCCTGGAGCATACCCGTCACAATTTCTTATTTTCTACCCATCTTAAAACCTCTACCAATTACGGCTAAGACTTCTAGCGGGGTGATTGTTCTCCTTTCGTCTAGCGAAGAGTCATCACTCTGTGAAGGAGGGTTATCAGTTGATGCTACTAATACCCTACATTCGAGTGTAGATCTGACTCGGAAGCAGGACCAGAAGTCAACGACCAGTAAGGAGGCCGGCAACGAGAATGCCGATGTCACTGCCGAAGGCCATCCTCCGTCTGCTGACGACGTCGCCGTCGAAGATAAGCATCAAGCTATTGGTGCGGGTACTTCCAAAATAACGGGGAAACGCAAAGGAAAATCAACCAAGGCTATCCCGTTCAAAAAACAAAAAAGGCCAAATTTGGGCGCCTGTCTCCAACAGCTTGCATCAAATGATGCCTCTTCAAGTAATTTTGATGGCTTCAATTTTAAGAACCGTTATTGACACATAAGGTGTGTTCTTGATTTCCTGAAGTATTGTTTTGTATATTTCCTGAAGGAATCTTCTGAGGACCCTGTAGGTCTAAGGGGATCTACTCCTCCTCAATCTCCACCACCATCTCCACCTAAAACTTACCAGGATCCGATTGTTATCACGGATACCCCTACCAAGAGGAGAAGAAAGATGGCAACGATGAGGACCCCGTCGTCGCGACAAATTTTCCTGTGCTTCACTATTATGAGGATCAGGGGCGATCTAGCGTATATGGTCTTCTGGCGTCTACGTCCCGCCCTGAAGGAGAGGCTTCTGTGCACCACCCGCGTTGGTAGGTACGCCAGGATTCCACATTTGGTGATGTGGATGTATGCATGGAGTACTTACAGGAGAGGCTTCCTCCTGCGGAGAGGGAGCGACAACGCACCCATATTCGCCAAGAATTAGTAAATTCCTATTCTTACTCCCTGGCGAATACTGTCTCCTCCACGCAAGAAATTTGCCGAGACTGGTTAAGTATAAATGATGTGTGGGATGATTTGGAGATCAAAGTGTACATGCGAAGAAGGAAGCCCTAGGGGCTACGAATGAAGCCAGGGACAGTCGCTTGGCTGCTGAAACTGCTAAACAAGCTTTAGAATCAAAAATAACTCGTCGATCCACTGTTGAGGAAGCTACAACTGCTGTCCAACAACAGTTGGATGAATTCGACGAACTGATAAAAACTCTGAAGGCTGAGTCAGCAGCCAAGGACGAACTTCTTGCCACCCTTGCCGCCAAAAACAGGGAGCAAGCCTTGGAATGTGCGGGGCACAAGATGGAACTTGTCCGGGCCGAGGCGGAGAAAAAATGGTTGTTGGCAGAGGGAGTTCCCCAGGTAACTTATTACCCTAAAATTTTTTATGTTCATGAATACATGCGAAACACTTGCTTATACTTATTTTAATAGGTTATCGCCCATATTCGAGAAAGCGATGAACTTGGAAACTGCCTTGCTGTACTTTTGAATGCATCTTCTCAAGTCGTCCGTTAGAGGGGTTTCCAGGAAGGTTTCAAATTTTGTGAAGAAGGTAAACTTCCGGAAGAATTCGTCCTGCATAGCCGGGATACCGCTAAAATTTTTGACAAGAAGACAAAAACGTTTGACAGTTTGAAGTTTTCGATTGAAAATCAAATTGTCGATCTTGCGGATAAAGAGGACGGGGTTGAACAGCTGAAGGAGCTACTTGCAACTGTCAATGCCGACCAAGAGGATGCGGAAGATGAAGACAAGCAACGTAGTTATATATTTACTGTAATCTTTGTAGATCTGTCTTTCTTGTAAAATTTTGGTAATCCCGTTTGCATATATATAAGAAGTTTTTTGTATCCAGTACACTTTGTCTTATTTCACATAATATAAGTGTTTGTAGGATCTTCTTTTTGTCAATAAAGGATTACACCATTCTTGTTGTTCGATCATATGAATCCCTCTGATGTGCGGACCAGAACATATGTATTACATAAGACTAAAATATGAAACTTACAGTCTTTCGTAAACAAGGCCTAAGCCGAATAAAATTACAAGAGATGGCGTTACATGTCTTTCATCCAATCTATTTAGCACACAGGCCTAAAATAAAAAATAAAAACATGTCTTGCTAAATGTAACATTTATTTAACTGTGCTATGTTCCAAGTTCTAGGGATCTCAATCTCGTCCAACTTTTCTAACTTGTAGGCGCCCTTAGATAGTACTTGTTTAATCTTGTAAGGGCCTTCCCAAGTTGGAGACAACTTGCCCGGAGGTTCCTGGCCAAAAGCTTCATTATTGCGGAAGACAAAGTCTCCCGCATCAAACATGCATTTCTTGACTCGCGAATCATAATACTTCTGCAGTTGGCGTTTATAATTACGCTCGTGGATTGATGCCAATTCCCTTCTTTCTTCAAGAAGGTTGAGGTTCATCCGTAACTCTTTGTCATTATCCTCAATCAGTAGAGTTCGTGAGGATGGAAATCTGATTTCGGTCGGGATCATGGCCTCAGTGCCGTAGGTTAAGCTGAATGGTGTTTCAGAATTACTCGAATTCTTCTGAGTGCGGAAGGCCCATAGTACATGGAGCAATTCATCAAACCAGCCGGTTCGTTTAGTGCCTAACCTAGCTTTGATCCCGTCTTTAATTGTCTGGTTGGTTCGCTCAACATGTCCGTTCGCTTGCGGATGGGCTACGGATGTGAAAATTTGAGAGACATGAAGTTCTTTCAACCATTCTTGTTGCCCGTTGTCCACGAATTGAGTACCGTTATCACTCACAAGTTCCAGCGGAAGACCAAACCGGCAGATTATGAATTCCCAAAGGAATTTCTTGACACTCGCTGCCGTAAAAGATGCGACTGGTTTGGCTTCTACCCACTTCGTGAAGTAATCGATGGCCACGTTTAGAAATTTGACGCGTCCCGGGGCTTCAGGAAAAGGTCACATGATGTCAATAGCCCATTTTTGGAACGGCCATGCGGAACTGACTGGAATGAGTTCGTTCTTTGGTTACAGTGTGTTGGGGTCATGACACTGACATGAATCGCATTTCTTGATTTCCTGCATAGCGTCCAGATGCATTCCTGGCCAGTAGTATCCGGCATTCATCAGTTTTGCTACGAACATTCTCGGGCCCGCGTGAAGACTACAGACGCCTTCATGAACTTCTCTGATTAAGTAGTTCGCGTCTTGGGCATCCACGCATCGAAGTAGTGGGCCGAGGAAGGAACGTCGGTACAAAACACCATCATTTATCTGATAGTTCAAGGCTTTGTGTTTTATCTTGCGAGCCGCGATGTTTTCTTTCGGTAGAGCTTCTGATGACAAGTAAGCTATGATAGGTGTCATCCAAAACTCTACTCCGGTTTGAATTACCAAAACTTGATTCTGCAGAATGGATGGGCGATCTAAGACTTCTACACGGATGTCTTTAGCAAAGTGCTCGAAGTTTGTTGAAGCCAATTTGCTTAGAGCATCCGCTGATTTGTTCTCACTCCTTTTGATGTGAACAATTTTGAACGAGAACTGAAGAATCAATTCGTTCGACTGCGACAGATACGAATCCATTACATCGTTTTTTGCTTAGTAAGTCCCATTAATCTGCCTTGCTATCAACATGGAATCCACCCGCGCCTCCAAGTGCTTTGCCCCAAGTTTTTTAGCTATCCGTAGGCCTGCCATATAAGCTTCATACTCCGCCTCATTGTCAGTACTCTTGAAGTCTAACTTGATGGCGTAAGTAAAGTCATGGCCTTCGGGATTGACTAGCCTGAGGCCTACGCCAGATCCCTCGCTACTAGATGCTCAGTCCATAAACAATGACCATACTTGTCCTTGTTCCGGAGGTAGTTGAGGCTGCTGTTCAACTAAGCATTCTTTCCCTTTATGCTGCGGAACCTCTGTGACGAAATCCGCCAACACTTGCCCTTTGATTGCTGGTCTGGGTTTGTATTCAATCGCGTGTTCACCCAGTTTGATGGCCCATTATGCCAATCGTCCTGACAATTCCGGTTTACTTAGTACATTCTTGAGTTTGTACCATGTCATCACATTGATGGGATGACCTTGAAAATATCTGCGTAATCGTCTGGCAGCATAGACCAACGCCAGAACCAGTTTCTCTAGCACTGAGTACCTGGTTTCTGGGTCTGTCAACGTCATACTGACATAATAAATTAGCGTTTGGACGTTTTTTCTGTTCGTCAGTAGCATAGCCCCAATGGCGATGTCAGTAGCAGATAAATATAGTGTCAGAGGTTCACCCCCGTGTGGTCCGGTTAGGGTAGGTAACTCCATTAGGCATTTTTTTTACCTCTAGGAATGCTTGTTCAGCTTCCGCGGTCCATTTGAAATGTGCCTTCTTGAGGCAATTTCTCAGAGTTGAAACGAACGGGTAAGACTTGGCTGCATGATTTTCTAAAAATCTGTTCAGTGCGACCAATCTTCCGTTGAGTGTGTGTACTCCCTTCAGGGATGAAGGGGAAGGCATGCGGGCTACTGCCTGGACTTTATCCGGGTTGGCCTTAAAACTCGCGCCTGTAACAATTACTCCAAGAAATTTCCCTTCTTCCATCCCGAAGGAACATTTGGCTGGGTTTAGCTTCATATTGATCCTTCTCAAAGTTTCAAATGTTTCTTCGATGTATCTCAGCATCTGATCTTCCTCAATGCTTTTGATTACGAGATCATCCATGTACACTTCCAAGTTTTGACCAATCTGTTTCTTGAATGCCTCATCCATCAATCGTTGATATGTAGCCCCCGCATTCTTTAAACCAAATGGCATCATCATATAACAGAATGTGCCTTGGTCTTTTCGGAACGCTGTCTTATCTTCATCACCTGCCGCCATGCGGATTTGATGATAGCCTTTGTAGGCATCTAAGAAGCACGTGAATTTGAATGGAGCTACAGCATCAACTTTGAGGTCTATTTCCGGCAATGGATAACAATCTTTGGGGCACGCCTTGCTCAGATCCTTGAAATCTATGCACATCTGCCATGTCCCGTTGCTTTTAGGGTCAATGACCGGATTGGCAACCCAAGTCTGGTATTGGATTGGGCGGATGATTCTAGCATGTAAGAGGTCCGGAACTTGTTCGTTCATTGTTTTCGTTTGTTCCGGCCCCATCTTACGCTTCTTCTGCACAACTGGAGTAAATGCTGAGTTCACTCGCAACTTGTGTTCAGCAATTATTCGCGGAACCCCGGCCATGTCCGCGGGTTGCCAAGCGAAGATGTCAACATTCTTTTTCAGCAACTGCTTCAAATATGTCCTCACTATCTCGGAGATAGCGGGTCCAATTGTTACAGTTTGCTCTAGGAATTTCTTGTTCAATACCCATTTCTCAGGTTCAGCCCGCCGAGTCTGCTTCGGAACTTTGCTGGGTTTAGAACTCTCTGTCGCGAAGCAATGGCGATTGATATGGATGATAGCCACACCAGTGCGAGTCGGAACTCCAACTACGCTATGTGCTGTAGAAGAATGGGCATTGAAGTCACCGATCGCCTCCCGACCCAAAATAATGTCATGCTTCGATGTTGCTGGTAGAACTAGAAACTCAAACTCTTCAGTTCTTGAATGGATTCCGTCATTGAGAGTGACTGGAAAAGATATCACCCCTTGTGGGTGCATTATCTCTCCTCCGAATCCATATACAAGAGCATGAATAGGCTTCAACCTCTCCTTATCTTCTTCATCTAGCTGCTCAAAGCACTGCTCGTACATTATATCCGACGTGCTACCAGTGTCGAAGAAAACGTACTGTGAGCGATAATGGCCAAAAAGAGCGGTGATGATTAAAGGATTCTTGTTGCAAGGGCCTCCTTTGACTCATGGAAAAATCACAGACTCATTTTTCCACTCTTCATCCAGGAATTCTCTCCACTTCCCGCCAACTTTGTGTCCACCCTGAATCATGTGAACGTTTAAATCTTTGACTTGCTGTTTGGGCGGGCCCTAGTTATCTCACGCGGGAGCCTTACTAGTCCCAGGTTTTCCACCTTTCACCAAATTTCCATGTTTCCCTGATTTCATAGTCGCCTCAATCTCATTTTTTAAAGCAACACACTCGTTCGTATTGTGACCAATGTCATTATGGAACAAACAGTGTTTTTTGGCATCAAGGAATGATCTCCTTGTGAGTGGCTGTGGTTTTCTGGAATTTACATTCTTCGTAGTGAGGATTTCAGCGAGAGTCTTTGAAAGTGGAGTCCAATTGTTTGAGCCTCGAGTCGAGGAGCCTGCTTTGTTTTTATTGCCAATCAACGATCTGGCATCAAATGACTTAGATAATTCCGGGGACGGCTGAAGTCTAGACCAAATAGTTCCTTCCGCATGCTTGTTCGGCCACGAAGTCTGGAATTCGACTTTTAAGTTCTGTTTCTGATTGTTGGTTGCCAAAGTCTTTTGGGTTCTTGCAAACAACTTTGCCGCATTCATGATTTCATCCCAAGACTTGGCCATGCCATCTCTTCCAGTTAACGTCCAAATTAGTTCGTCGCTTTTCACGTTCTTGCGAAAAGCTCCTCGCAACATATCTTCACTTACTCCTCCGATATTATTACTTTCGTTATTGAAACGGGTAATGAAGTCTTCGATAGACTCGTTGTTCCGCCTAACGATGTCTAATATCTCGGACAGATCTCTAGTGTGTTTTTTCTAGCTGGATAAAGTGTTGTGAAAATTTTGCAACAAAGTCATCCCAGCTTTTTATCTGTCCATCCGGAAGCTTCTCGAACCACTCCCGTGCCGCCCCAGTGAAGGTTAGTGCAAACATGTGGCACCAATATGGAAGAGTCCAACCCCTAACTCCTCCAACGGCGACGAAGTTCATCAGATGGTCACTGGGATTGGACATTCCGTCATACTTCCATACGGATGTTGGGATCTTAGCGTTGACTGGAAATGGGGCAGTTGCAATCTTTGCGATGAACTTAGACTTTTTAGCAAAAGCATCCGGACGATATGGCTTGGAAAAGTCTTCTTAGGCATCACTGTGATAACCCACTAGGCGAACTACCGCCTGCGGACGGCTAGTTCCCTCATGTAGGTGAAGGCGGTTATCGCCAGTGTAGTAACTGATATCACCTGGACGGTACAACGGGTCGTAACTTTCATACTCGTCAAGATAATATGGTATGTGCATGACCATACGAGGACGGTCCCGCAGTATTCGAACGTCTCTAGGATCTCTCTCCGCCTGAATACTATGGCGGATCTGACTCCTCCTTACTTCTGGAGGAGGGGAGAGGGATCTCCTAGGAGACTCTTCATAATTAAGAGTTCGAGCCTAGAGTCGCTCTTCGTGTACCCGTCGCTCATACTATGCTACCACCTTTTATTGTTGGATACGGAACCACTCATCCGGAGACAAGGGTCCCCTACTTCTGGAACCATGATGATGAGTTCCTCCTTGCGCAGACTCGTCAAAATCGTCCTCCAGACCTAACTCTGAATGAGTTCGACAAGTTTCTTTCGTAATTCCCCCGGGATTGCCGGATCTGGAACCTAATGGCACTGCGACATGCCCTAGGTCCGTCGGAGTAGGACCTGCTAGGATCGTGACATGTCCCAAATCGCATGGAGCAGAACTACCAGGAGCGGTGATACGTGCGAAGACACTCGAGGCAAAGCCTACGGGTGTTTCAGTATCGGTAACACGTGAAACAGGTACAGGATTTCCCGTCGGCCCTTCAGGAAGCTTACTCATATCATCCGAACCAAAAAACCAACGAAAACTTATGCAGTTCTAACACCAAAATGGATGGCGTCAATGAAGAAACACCGATCCGATCCCCTGAACGGGTCCTGGATGTAATGAGTCAACCGAGTAAGATACAATAACAACCAACACGATATGAGCACAACTTCCCAAAGTCCAGTGACCGAAACCTGCAAAACAAACACCGTGAGTTTGTTACGGGAAGGACAAGAGGGGGGTATTCCCATAACCACCCTCCGGCGTGAGAATAAGTACCGTTCTGACGTATAGAAAGTACTAGAGTATTGAGAGTAAATACTTGGGAGTGAATTTGTACCTCATGTAGATGGAGAGGGTATTTATAGCCGAAGGATGTGGGAATTGTGATTGGGCCAAAGGTCCCTTTCTAGAAGCTCTCTCATAACCGTCTGGACGCGTGTCCTTATGCGATAGGTTGAGCTATACATCCCATGTGCATGGGTATAACAACCTGGACACGCGTCATTCTATGATAGGACGAGTTGATCTTTGACCATGTGCACGGTTATAACAACCTGGCCAGGTGTCTTCCATTCATTGGTTGATGAGTCACGTATTCTTCAAGTAACAATCGTGGTTATTCTTCTAGAAGGTAAATAGTTATTTACAGCTGTCCTGTTGGCATTACCTTCTGGTCAACTTCGCGGATAGATGTTGTATCATGCGGGTGACGTCTGAGGGTGCCCGGATGCTTCTGCGTGTGGTGTAAGGATATTCTTCCTCTACCATGTTGTGCGGGTGATCCATATGTCCCGCGGGTGGTATATGAGGGGTTTCTCTCCGACCCGCGGGTGATACTTAAGGGTATTTGGGTCTTTTGGTACATTACCCTCTATACAAGTGTAAAAGAATGCTTATTTTATTTATCTTATTTTTGATTGTTTGAATAAGTTATATATATACACATACACACACACACACACACACATATATATATATGACTAGGTTCATTTCAGAAGTGTTTTTTATTGCGATAAGTGTGAGAAGAGGTTGTAACCAATCACATGATTTCTTTTTTATTTTCTTATTATTTATATACAAGAGTATATTAGTGAAATATAAAATGTTTTGTTTTGTAACTCATGCTCATTAATGGTTTAATAATTAATGATAAGTTACTAACAAATGGTAAGTTAAAAGCTATTATTATTATTTTTCATTTCATCTAAAATTTGAGCCATTAGAATCTATTTAATATAAAATCATTTTATTTTAAAACATGGCTAATTATTATTATAATTATCATTTGATCTCAAATGTGAATTTTTTTCCCATTGATTTTACTCAGTTAATGTAATGTAAGTTTATCTTATGTAATGTAGATATAACTACGTATGTGGTTTAAGCATACTTTAAAACGTAGTGTAGTTATAATAAATGTAGTCTAGTGTATGCATCATTTCAAATGTTATGTAGCCATAACTAATGTAGTGTAGACATACTTTCAAATGTTTTAGTAGTAACTAATATTGTGTAGTCATAACTAATGTAGTGGAGGTACACTTTCAAATATTGTGAAATCATAACTAATATAGTGTAGACATGTCTAATGTAGTGTATATACACTTTTAAATGTTGTGTAATCATAACAAATGTACTGTATACAAATTTACCTCGAACAAATCAGTTATTTTATTATGAAATATAAAACGAAAATGTATATATTTTCTCTAATACCTTTTTTTATTGGAAAAAAAACCTTAGTTTCACTTAAAAAATAAATAACATGATAATAACCTTAGTATAGATAATCAATATTGTTTTTTTGGAAATCAATTGGATTGGTGATTGAAGATTGTGGAGTTTAAATATTGTTGATGATGTTGGTGGAAATGATCTTTAAATAGATAAGTGGGGACGATGAAGAAAGTTAATTAGGGCATAAAAGGGGGAGTTGATCTTGTGTATTTAATTTATTAAGCTTATACCCAAAATACTAATATACCCTTTTTAATAAAAATAGGTTATAATATTGTGTTAGTAATTACAACTATGTCATTTCTAATCTATACCGTTGATTACACATGATCAATGGTCTAGATTCACTTCTCGCTATAATTTTACTTTTCGCATGATCCATCCTATATATATATATATATATATATATATATATATAGTCATTCTATTATTTAGTATTTGTTTGTTTGAACAACCTCGAACAAGAAAACTTGTTCGATTGATTAAAAAATGAAACTAAATATATTCTACAAAGTGACTAAAAATGAGTGTTTATGAATCAGGGGCGCCTCTTTATTTGGGCCAAACCAGGCCATGGCCCCACCATTTTTTTTCATTTGGTAGTGTATTTTTATTGAAAGTATCACAAAAAAAATTATATGTATGAAGTCCGGCCCAACCGTAAGGCCCCAATCCCGGTGTCCTACTTTGGCGTTGGATTTACTCATAAACATAGTTCTAAATATCAGAGTGAATTAAAACTTTAGCGGAATAATATTAAAAGACAACCATTCATTACATAAGTCTCAATTTAAAATAATATAAAACATGTCTTTTTAGTTCAAACATTAACAACTGAGTATTCAAATATCAGCTTCTTTATTCATCTATCATGTGTCCTCCTTCAAGCCAGCTGTCTCATCCTACTCATATACGTGCATACTAAAAGTTAGCTGCGCTGAGTGAGTTCTAGTTAATCAGGCAACATACAATACATTCACATCCTTACATATATACGTATCCGAAAAATACATATTACATACTTAGCATGTTACCTTTCATTCATTCATACATATATACTTTCTTTCTTTCTTTCATTCTTTCATACCATCACACTTTCATACTTTCATAATACATACATAACTATCTTTATCATCTCAGATATTTGTAGGGTCTGGTCCCTTTCTTCTCTATCCAGATATTATTAGGGTCTGGTCCCTTTTATCTCAGATATTATTATGGTCTGGTCCCTTCTTTCCATACAACCATACATACCTTCTTTACACGTGCATTCTATCATATATATTCATACATATTCTTAATCATTCATATATCATTCATGCATCTTATGTAAAACTCACATTTCGTGGTAATACGTGAAATATCCGAAGATCGTTCACGTATCGACAAGCATTCAATCATAATCTCAATCATTATCACATAAATCATATAAGGCATATACTTACCACTTAGGGTAAGTTATTAACTAATCATATCGAGTATGCACACAGGCCCGAAAACATAGCAAGGAAATGGAGCTAGAAACTCACATGTGTCCTGTTACGTTCACCGTTAATGGTTATTCCTTTCTTTAGCCGTGCACGACTAACTGTATAACAATTAACTATCGCTACCCATATCGTGTTTCTTGTTTAATTATAACCCTCAACGAACGGGGCTCCGGGGGCAGCGCCTCTGGCAGTGGGGTTCTAGGGGCGGCATCCCCTAGCGGGGTCCAAGGGGCAGAGCCCCTGGCTGGGGTTAAGCTGTTAGGTCAGCTTGGAAAAAATTTATTTTCATTAACTGCTCTTAACAAAATTTCCATTAGAATTCTTTAATAATATTTTATTATTAACTCATTAACCCTTTAAGGTATCTTTCATTAATTAATAAAGTCCAAGGACTTCTATGTAATTAAATCATTTTATTCTAAGTAGAGACATTTATGTCATTCTTTCAAACTCTTATTCGTTATACAGTGCCTTAGCGAATGGGGCTCATTCGTTGCCTCCTAACGCGGTTCTTTCATAACGAATGGACTCATTCGTTACTTCTTGACGAATGGACCTTTATAACGAATGAACTTTTATAACGAAGGAACCTTCATAGCGACTGGACTTTCATAGCGAATGGACCTTCTAACGAATGGGGGTTCATTCGTTACCTCTCCGTAACGAATGGGCTAACGAATGTAGCTCATTCGTTACTCCTTCCTTAACGAATGGGTGTGACCCCATTCGTTACACGCGCCTAGGGTTTAGGACATCTGACAGAATGTCAGATGTCCTTTCATCGTATTCCCAATCATTGGCGCCGCCTTTCCGGCACCGTCGTGCCGGAAAAAACGGGCAGTTGCCAGAAAAACGTGTTTTTACATCGTTTTTCACCGTTTTTCAACACGATCTATTCAGATCCGAGCCCGGGTGACCCCTAAGCTCGTCATTCAATCGGCTTCTACCCGATTCCATCCGAATCTCGTGACTTTAACGGTTGAGGGTGTCGGTTCATCGTTTCGTGACTAGATCTAGCGGGTTTGGATCCATATAAGATCATAACATCATTATCTCATCCACTCCGTGTAGCTCAGTTGGTTAAGGGGGCGTAAGACTTATAACAATAACCTAGAGGTCGTGGGTTCGAAACCGATCCTAAGCGCCAACACCTTTCCGCTGAGTGAGGCTGATTTACCTCTCACGTGATGGGCCTGGGACGGTCTGGCATGGGCCGGTTTGCATGTCCGGAACAACACGTTTTGGAACAATCATTACCTCGGATCGATGCTCGGTTTCCTCTTGGGTTCGGCTTAAGCAAGAGAGAAAGGTGAGAGAGAGCTTAAGTGTGTGCTTGGAGGGTGTATGGAATGGGTGGAAATGAATGGATAAATGAATAGTTATAGTACATATATTTATGGATCATGGTTCATAGGTCTAAGCCCATAGTCTTTCTTTCGTCCTTACTAATCCAAGTCCATTACCCACATTTATTTAACCCAACACAAGCCCAACTCATAATAATTAATATTATCATTTTATTAACCGAAACAGGAAACGGGATGTTACAGATGTTATCAGAGCCAGGGCCGGTCCGGTGGTGGCGAGTCCCGCGAGGACGCTGGACCCCTAAGGGGGGTGGATTGTGACATCCCACATCGGTTGGGAAGGAGAACCAAGCCTTCTTTATAAGGAGGTGGATACCTTCCCATCATAACGCGTTTTGGGTGCTTAATGGCAGTGGATGAGAGAAGAATTCCACATCTAAGCATGCTCAGGTGGGAGTAGTATGAGGATGGGTGACCACCTGGGCAACCAAAAGCAAATCCGTGAGGCGATGGTGGTACGTCCCGGCCAAAGCGGACAGTATTATGGTGCGGTGGTAGTTGGGCTGTTACACAACCATGTTATTTGAGTCGGACTCATCCACATTATTTGAGTCCGGGCTAGCCACGAAAGGTTAAAAAATAAAGCTCAGTTACCCAAATGAATTATTTTTTTAACAGCCTACTTAGCCAAACCCAAAGTAAGTGGTGCATCATCTATTGTTTGTCTATTCAAAGTCTTGCGGATACTCAATTACGTGGCAAATATTATTTGCTTGATAGAGTGGTTTGGCTAATGTTGGCACTTTTGGTTTCTACTGCAACAACATAAGGGATTTTTTTTTTTTTGCAATGAAATTATTCAAGAATCGTCTTCTCAGTAAAAAATGCCCGATGATTATCTCACGAATAACTGATGAGTTTAAAGAGCTTAAAGGTTTCCGAGCTGAGTTGTGATTCTTTTTTAGGTACTCATCATTCTCCTTGCATCTAGTTTTTGTTTGTTTAAAAAATTTGTTTTTTTTGTAAGAACGGTAATTAGAATGATTATATTAAATTTAAATTATTGAATTGGAATTTTTGTTGAATTATTGAATATAGTTTTATTATTTGACCCGATCCGAAACATGGAAGTATGGTAATTTTTTTTGGCTCTTGTGAATTTTGTAAATTTCGGCCCATCCATACTTGATGTTTAAGATTTGTCATTGGTATGAATGAAACATATGTAAATTATTCTAAGTGAGATATAAGGTGTTTGTTATAAATTACTTTTATACATAAAAAGAGAAATAAAATATGACCTTCGAAAATCTACCTATATAATAAAAGAGTGGAATTTCACAAATTTCTCTTTTATATTTAACCAAATGTCTTCAAAGTGTCGCATGACATTTTTATAATTTTTTATTTCATTAATTTTATTTCTTTTCAAAATCTCTACCTATATAATAAAATACTCTTTTATATTTAACCAAATGTCTTTAAAGTGTCACATGACAGTTTCTGCTTTTTTATTTCATTAATTTTATTTTATTTTTCAAAATCTCTACCTATATAATAAAATAATAGATTTCCAACAATTTCTCTTTTATACATAACCAAATTTCTTCAAAGTGCCACAGACATTTTCTAATTTTTTATTTCATTAATTTTATTTCTTTTTAAAATCTAAATCGTGCCGATGATCCTCAAGCCCTATTTTGCGGTCTTACTTTTCACCGTAGGCCTATTCTGCTTAACATTTCGTTTGGAATCGATCACTCTTCAACTTTAAAGGTATGTATCAAATCTAATGTCAATTGGTAAACAATCAATTGATCTTTGAAATCAAGCAATCTTCGGCATCTTAGGCAATCGGATTTGAAATCGGCAATCTAATCTTTTAAATCGATCATCTAATCTGATTCAACATCAATCAGACCTGATGATGATCGTTAAACTTCTAATTAGTGTTTGAATCGATCATCTAATTCGATTCATGATGTCGAAATTGAATCTGATTCACAGCCTTAATTTAAACAATCATATTTAATGTAATCCTTAACCCTAATTATATTATGAGTATACCCTAATTTGTATGTGTGTGTGTGTTTTTGTGTGTGTGTGTGTTTATATATATTTACTAGTAGATACCCGCGCGATGTGGCGGGAGCGACAAGTTACACCGTGATTATTGTCTTCAAGTAGTGTATTAATCTCTCGTGACATGTTATATACTCCTTCCGTTAGTTTTTTATCCATCTGATATCTTACAAAAGGTTTATTATATATACCATCAAAATCTTATATATGACAAGAGACATAAGAGATAACTATTTGATAATTTCGATATGAAATGAAGGAATTTTTTTAACTTGATAAATTACCATAACCGTGTTTCAACCCCTTGTGTGTCCACAAGAAACTATATTTGACCCGGGTCAAAACAAAAGGTCAAACTCGAAAAATCCATTTACGTTTTCATTATCAAAGAACATAAATAGATGCGGATGAGCAGTTTAATCCAACTTTCAAAAATATCCAATGAAATGTTGGAAGCCAAACGTTAGAATCCTCCATAAATTTAACTCTGCATTTCAAATACAAGTAAAATAAAATATCAAAACAAATCCAAAAGACAAAATCTTGAATAGTTTTAAATTTTTGAAACGATACTCTAACCATAAAACTTCTAAACATAAGCCAAATTGAAAATTTACTTCATCAAGCTTTCAAGAATTAAAAAAAGTATGAAACGAATTGTTTTTGTTATTTTAAAATGCAAAAAAGTTTGTAAAAAATTACTTCATAACTGCTTTTAATTTGATCTGTTTTTCTTGGTTTCAATTTAATCTGCGTTTACATCAAAATCTTATAATTGTTTTTTTTATTTTAAAATAAAAAAAAAACAATTTTTTATTTTAAAAATCAGGATATGTTTTTCTCGGTTTCAATTTAATCTGCTTAAATAACCAAATAACAAACACCCCTCACCTAAAATAATCGTTTAATTTGCTTATAGTTTGGTTATTGGTTAGCAGAGTACACAAAAATAGTTTCTGAAACACATACAAATAACTAAAGAAAATAGAAAATAGAAAATAAAAGAACAGCGGTTATATGCTCAAAACTCGATCTAAAAGTGTTTTTGATATGTGTTCAGTTAAAGGAACTGACCAAAATAAACCAAAAATACCATAAATACCCATGTGAAAATTATTTATTTATTATTTTTTTGCAGACCTTGTAGCCCGTAACAGAAACGAACGAATTAACTCGGAAGTACAATCATGAACCGTTAACTTTTCACAATCTTGTAACCCGTATTAGCCCAGATATGCTTCCATAAATGTGACCAAGTTTTTTAAATTCAAATCTATAGCTATCTTTTGTTTACTTTCATCCGTTTATGTTATTTATGTATGTCCGTTCATATTCATTTGGGTTATAAGCAAATAAACATAAACAAATAATTAAAATTAAAACCATTTTAACAGTGCATACATGCCCGTCGTAGAGCTACATTTGCCTCAATTGTTTGTCTCTTTCCTTCAGCTTTTCTCAAAGCATCTTCCGCTATTTCAAGAGTTTGCTGAGCTTTTTGTGGATCGATGTCACTACTTTTCTCTGCATCATTTACTAAAACAGTGATTTCATTATTACCTATTCTAGCAAAACCGCCCATCAGAGCCATCGTTAGCCATTGGTCGTTAAGGCGTATTCTCAAAATACCTATATCTACTGCTGTGGCAATAGGAGCGTGATTTGGTAATACGCCAATTTGGACATGAACAAAAAAATCCTTTCGTGTTGGTTCAGTCCATTTACAAGCCTAAAAACTTTATTAAAAAAACTAAGCAAAGCATATCTAGGCAAGAGTCCATGTGATTGAAAAAGAGATTAAACATAGTAGATACCTGATTTAATTGACCATTTCAACCTCAAATTGTAGTAACAATTATGAACTTGAAAGGTTCTGATTATTGTAGCTATTTCCCTTTCGTCATTCCTCTTAGCGATGACCTCTTTTGTCTATGCTCACCTTCTGGCTTCTGTTCATGCTTCTTTCTTCTTTATCACTCTACAGTCTGCACTGCTTCCTTTTATATCTGATTTATCCTATAAAATTGAGTGAACATAAAATTATTCTCACATTGCTACGAATACAAAAACATTGTTATTATGATGACAAACTAAATATTTAAATAACCAATTTATGATGTATGCCTTAAATGTTGTAACTAAACTTTGGGTGACCTTAAACCCATTTGGTTCATTTTGGTTCTTATAATCATGTGTTGGGCCCAAAGTGGTTCAGTCTGAGACCATGGCGGCTCGGTCAAAGAAAGTCAAGCCTAGTTTTTGCCCCAACCGGTTAAGGTTGAAACTAGATTTAAAGGGAAATAACCGAGTTCAAACCTGTTCGGTTTGGGTTTGGGTTTGAGTGTTTAAACGGGTTAAACCCTATTCGGTTCGGTGTGACCAGGTTAAAACTTGAAACCAGTTCAGTTCGCTTTTGCATCCTTGTAAGCTTCTTATGGGCTCCAACTCGATAAACGACATATAGTTCATTCAATTTAAAAGCATAGCAACACCAACATTTAAGTAACTTCAGTCACTGAAAATATAATTTAGTATTCAGGTTTTCAATTGGTACCATCAACATCACGAGCTCCCCAAACAAAGCATCAAACAAACTTAAAATCTGGATCAATGTATTACTGAAAATAACTATTCACTTAATATACTTAGCAATGTATAAGAGCAAATTATACTAATTTATTATGTACAGTTCCAAAATTTTTTGCATGGGTTAGTTTGGGGTTTATAATGTTTGGTTAGTTCAATTAGTTAGGAGCTGCAGGTTTTGAATTGGTTTTTGGAAAACTGACAGCCCGTAAGAGAGTAAATATGATTAACATGATCTTTGTGGCGAGACCAAGTTGTTTGTTTCGTTTCTTTAATCTAAACTATAAACCGAACCAACCCGCGAATCTGAATGTCGTGTCCGGTTCATGTGTATGGCATAATACAATTCGGCATCAGGTTGTGTTCTAATCAAAAGTTTGAATTCATGTTAAATAGGACCTGCCAAATTGCGAACACGAGCCGTTCAACAAAATTTCTATAAATGTAGTTGATAAACTAAGATAAAGATGTGATGAACCATAAGAAAATAATATACAGTTAACATGATCTTTACGTTTGATTAGCTTTTTATCTGAACCGTAAACCAAACCATCCAACAAATATGAATGCCTTGTTCGAGTCCAAAATTTCAGTTCATGTTAATATGGACCTCCCAACCAGCAAGCACGACCCATTTAATAATATATTTCGAAACATAAAAATAAAAAAAGAAATCGGGGTGTTACCTTGATGAAACAGGCCTAAACAGATACACTTTCATGGGCCTCCCGGTTAACCCGTTCTAAAGCTTGTCTAGCCTTTTCTTTTAACTTCTCGAACCCTCAACATCCTGAAGCATAATCTGTAAACAACAAGAGGATTTGTGAACGCCAAGATGCATTTAAAATAGAAACAGAAAAACTATAAAATATAAAAATACAATAACTTATAAGGAATATTGTGAAAAAAACAACCGTACAAGCAAAATCTTTACAAAACTAGACAAGGCATAAACAATAACAACCATCCACTTGTTCATTTTTTGTTACCCTTAATCATAATGTAATAACAACAAGATGCCATAATTGAACTACTTAAACACAAAGCCTAACGGCAAAAATAAAAATTAAGTAATTAATCTAATCACGAAATAAACAAAGCTAGAAGTAAAGTGTCACGCCGTAACTGATCTATCTTTTCGGTATTCCCCTTCTATATCAAACTTATATTTTTAATTCCCGTATTGCACTTATACCATCATTATCCATTCCAGCTATCCCTTACCAACAGCCTTCACTTTCACGACAGATGCTATTACAAAATACCCAAAAAATTGCAACAAAATGCATGACCTAAGCTGTTTATGATAATCAGCTACAAAGATAGCTAAAAATAACAAGTCAAAGTTAAAAAAAAATTAGTGTCCAAATATATTTCGACATAGATATTTTATAACTGAAAGTAAATAAGGTGTGCATTACTGCTATCAAAATATCATCACTTTCAACATTAACATCTTTTATTTATTTTTACATATGTACCTATACAAACATGCAAAAGAACACAAAACAATAAGAGTGTAAAAACAAACCGTAAACCACACCGTTCGCTACAGTTTAAAATTTTGAAACCGACGGGCTGTTAGAAAAAAAACAATCAAAGCAGATCAATGACCAATTTAAACAGTTTCATTGTTTTAGACTAAACCATAATCACCCCTAAAATTACATGTTACAAAATTACTCTACATGTGCAGTTTGTTTGGTGATTTTATTGGTCTTGCAAGGGTTAGTTTGGGTTTATAATGTCTGGTTGGTTCAATTAGTTGGAAGCTGGAGGTTTTGAATTGGTTTTTGGAAAACTGATGAACGATAAGAAAGTAAATACAATTAACATGATCTTTATGGCGAGACTCAGTTTTTGTTCGTTTAGTTTCTTTAATCTAGACTATAAACCGAGACAACCAGCGAATCTGAATGTTGTGTCCGGTTCATGTGTATGGTCTAATACGATTCGGCTTCAGGTCGTGTTAGAGTCAAAATTTTGGACTCATGTTAAACCGGACATGCCAAGTTGCGAGCATAACCCGTTTAACAAAATTTTTATAAAATTAGTTGAAGAACTAAATAAAAATGTGATTAACCACAAGAAAATAATATGCGGTTAACATGATCTTTATGACCCACTTGGTTTTTGTTTGATTAGCTTTTTATTTAAACCGCAAACCAAGCCATCCCGCAAATATTAATGCCCTATTCGGTTCATGTGTATGATACGATTTACGGTTTCAGTTCGGGTCAAAATTTTCAGTTCATGTTAAGCTGGACCTGCCAACCAGCAAACACTGCCCATTTAATAATATATTTCAAATCATAAAAATAAATAAGAAAACCGGCTGATACCTCGATGAAACAAGCGTAAACAGATGTGCTTTCACGGGCCTCCCAGTTAACCCGTTCTATAGCTTGTCTAGCCTTTTCTTTTAATTTCTCGAACCGTCAACATATTGAAACATAATCTGTAAACAAGAGGTTATGCGAACACCAAGATGCATTTAAAAAAGATGCACAGAAACTATAAAATATAATAATACAATATAACTTATAAGGCAAAGTTTTACAAAGATGTTCAAAATAGTTCAAAAAATGGTTCCAGTCCCTTGTCTTACAATCCTGGAAATAGAACTTTATGGCAAAAAATATGATCAACAGAACTGATCGTTGATATTTTAAAAAATTCTTTTTACATCACATGTTGTAAAATTTATCAATATTTTTGGGTTCGTTTATATTCGTTCGTTAACATTTTAATATACATAAACAAGCTTAAATGAACATAAATAAAAGAGCATTAAATAAACGTAAACAAAAAACATAAATGAACTTCCCGCCAAACGGTTTACTAAACGTCCAGTTCGTTTGCAAGCCTAATTTGGGTGATAGATTTTTTTTTGAACGGCCAACTAAGTAACGCCGGGTACTCCGTACGCGGCCCCCATTGGCTAAAGGTAGCCCGAGCCGGCCACTAGTCTGGGCGGACGGAGCCCGTAGCGGTCCACCTATTGAGGGATTCACCGGATAAAACCCGACCCCCACGCCCGCCATCGGCACGACAGCGAGTAGCCGGTAAAACCGGGTGAGATCAGGACTCGAACCCTGGCAAGCCAAGGTCATCCCTCATATCTCCCATATAAATTGGTGGTAGTGAGGTTTGAACCCCCTATCTTTCACTAGTAAAGTGAGTGCTTTACCATTGAGCCACAACCAAATTTATAATTTGGGTGATAGATATGATTACATTATATATGTGTTACAATAAAAAACAGTTTTTTTATAAACAAAGTGATATAAAATGCAATTTCCAAATTAATTTAACTTTACCTTCGAATTGAAGATAAGACATAGCCCAAGTCTACCTAACCCATGCAACAAGTAAATTATCGGAATTAAAAAGAAGAATGAACCCTCTCTATATGTATTTTATTAAACTGTAAAGCAAAATGGCGGTAATTTCTAGAGCTACTAAAAATTTTAGCTCCACATCAACCTATTAATGTGATCCCGAGTCCTGTATATAACAAAAAATGTAGTAAATATCATACTTTGATGTAACAACTGTATAATATAAAGGCACGTCTTGTTTAAGTGGACTGTTGTGGTTCTTGATCTAAAATATATCTCAAATTTTCATATAATTGGTTCTTTTTTTAATATTAAATGTGACAGAGAGATCTTATTTTAGCAAGATAATTACTCAAATAACGCATACAGATAACAATTTGTCAACATATAAACAACCATCTTCTGAACATAACAGAATTAGATACCACAAATGCACATGGGTTGTTTGACAACAGATATTGTTCAAATACTCAGCCATGATTTAGCCGAGTTTAACACATAATGGACAACGACAAACACTAACATCTTGTTAACTTATATAGCAATCGATAACGGAAAGCAAAAACTCATAAAACTGATTTAAAAAACAAGCATTAAATCTTCAGAATAACTCAAATACACATTTCACCAAACAACCTTTCAATTCATAAACTGAAATAAGCTTAACATTTCCATTTCAAACATCTAAAATAGAGTACACTCTCCTAAAATTTGTGCTAAAGTGATTAGCTTGACATTTGATACCTAATTAACACAAAGTGGCATCTTATTCTTCAAAGACAAAGATCTACAATAAACTGATCGACCAATCTAACCTCAAAACATTTACCTTAAATAAACCAAAAATAAGAAACACTAAACTAATAACTTAAACAATACCTTACTCAACCAATGGCATAAACTGAGTTCTCGCTGGAGTGTGACGTAAACCTGAAAATAACACAAGTAAGGGATCCGGATGTTTATATACTAATAAAATTCCAACGTGAGTGTAAGTTTTACCTGATTCGTTGAACAAGAACGATTGTCCTCAGATCTTAGTAGCTGGAAAGTCCAAGAACCGTAACCGCAACCGATCTTCGAAGAGGAAAAAACACCACATATACAAAGAGATATCAAAACAAGAAAAAACACCATAAAGAAAGTCAAATACCAAAGAGATGAGAACTACGCCAGATCTGCACCAAGAGACACACGATTAACACCACGATCTCCAAAGATGGAATGGTAAAATTCGCCAGTTGAGAGAAAATGAAGTTGTGGACCGGATTTCAAACGCAAAACCATAAGAGAATGGGATATGGGCGGGATTTCAAACAAAACCTCATATCCAAAAATTAAGTGCAATTAATCTTTGGAGAGTTTTTAGTGAAATTACTTTCTTGTACATTAGGCTTTTAAGTCATGTAAAACTCATACTTTTAAGAGTTTTTAGTGAAATTACTTTCTTGTCCTTCCTATATATATTATAATATATATATATATATATCAACAATTTTGATTACACATATTTAATATGTAAATTATATCTATAAGAACATGGATACATGACTTTTTTCTTTGTATTTTGTTTGTAATTTTCTTCGGTTTTACTAATTTTCTTCATTTTGTATCTTGAAAGATATGACATAATTTTTTTTATGAGAGCATAAGTTGGAAATGTTAACTTTTCAACATATGTAGTGAATTGACAAGTGAACCACCACATATCTGGTTGATACAAGTATTCTTGTATAGTTTTTTCTTTACTATTTGAAGAACTAATACAAACTGTAAAGCTTTTTAACTTCAAAATATGCATTATACTATGAAATTGGTGTAGTAATAAGTGACTGTTATTAATTATGATTTATTCGACTGGTTGTAACAATTATGCTTTTATTATTGATTTGGATTCAATATCAATGTTTTAACAATCGGTTGTTTTCATTTTAATCTATGTTCATTTATTATTCATGTAACCCTAAATCTATTTTAGAGCATATACTATGATTGTTGGTTCGATTTGTGTTCGATATAAACTCTACATTTTAATCATTATGCATCTAGAATAAAAAGGTTTTATTTATGTCATTGTTAGTATATAATTAATTTTTCTTCTTTTGAAGTTATTGCAGAGTATGAGGAAATTTAAAACAATTAGTTGTACTTGAAATGAGTGCAAATTTAGGAAAAGGTTCATGGTTCAAACAGAACTAACTTGAAATTTGTAGAAGTTTTGTGATTAGCTATACTTGAAATCGGTAAAAATTTGGAAAAACATTCACAAGCCAGCCAAAAATTTGTAAAAGTTAGGCAATTGGCAATAGTTGAAATGTGTCAAAATTTGGGAAAAGGTCGCGGTCGATCTGACTCAACCAGACCGAAAAAGTTTAAATTTAAAACGATTACTATCTTGAAATACATAAATTTTTTTCTTAAGAAAAAAATATTAATGTATTATTAAAATCATTAATTTCATTTAAGTGTTTAAATACTTTTTCATATAGAGAAGAAAAGTATTGTCAATTTGTTTTTTTATTATAATTAAATAAGTCATGAATCGTATTTATATTTGCATATATGCTGTGAGTGACCTGCTAATCCTTTTCTTTTACTGCTGCTAGCTCAAGTACTTGCAAACTGGTTGGGTTGACTAATCCTTCAACACCTTCCTCAATTTCCTTCGAATTTTAAAAATACTGCACAACGGGTCGGGTTGAGTGACCCGCAATTTTTTCTGTTTTTTTTTTTTTTGGTTTCCCATCTTTCTTGAAAAAACCTTGATGAAGTTTTACTTTTACCCTTTTCTATACATTAATAGAATTCACTGCTACAATAATGGGTATTTTGGATAATTTAAATATATAAAATTATATATTTAGACATGTAAAAGTGAGTTGTATACTTGTAACGTAGATTTTCATAGTTTATCTATGAAATATATATGTATAAAACATCATTTACTAACTTCCCATCTTCATGATTTACTGTTTTGTAGGAACGATTATTGTTAAAGCTATTAAAGCAATGAAAATAATTGAAGAACAAGCACTATAGAAAAGCAAGCAGAAGATAATGGTGGAGTGTTTGACTTCTGATTTTTCCGAGGTGATTTAAAAGCCATAACCATGTTAGCTAACTTAGACGTGGATGTTTTTTTTCCCATAATATTAGTGCGTGTAGTATACGTGGATGCTAATGGTTTGTAATTATATATATTACAACATCATGCATGTTGTTCGAAAGCATGGAAGAAACTTGATCAAAGGATTACATAGAAGATATAACAATGTTGTATTCATGTGAGTTAGTTATTAGCAAATTTTACACTTTAATAGTACTAATTTAAGAATAGAAATGTTATTAGTTTACTACTGTATTGATTTATGTAATAGTCGTAGGAGTTTCAACTTGAGATCAATGTTTTTTAATATAACATGTCATTACTTTAGTGAAAAGTAAATGATGAATTTGTTATTCTGTTGTACAAACACGCATTCGTTTTGTTTGTTCAGCTCATGTAGTATACAAAGATACTAATCATTTTTAATTATTTATGTTATAATATTATTTTCTTTTATTGTTTTTATTTTAGTAACACCGGGGTTCTAACCTAGTTTTACTAATATCTCAATGCCCACTGAACTTTCAAGGCTCAGGTCACTAAGAACTTAATTTTGACTAAAATTCTAAATATCATTTTGGCTGGCTCATTATTCATAAATTGTTTTTTTTTTCACGCAAACCCCAATGGTTCTTTTAAATTCGTCTAACTATCAAATAAAACTCTATAGACTGAGAAATGATAGAATGTATCTGAAATCTATAAGATTGGTGAAATAAAAACTAAAATAATACACACTTTGTTACCTTATCGATAAATACACAGAGGGGTGATCACATAGCAACTTATTGATTCAGAACTATGAGATCTTACAACATGTCTTTACCCGAAAATAGTTACAAAACACGATAACCTTTATGCCAATATACACTACATTTAGTGATTTAAGTAATTTAATAAAATTTGGTTAGCGTACACACATAAGTTAATCATTCAAGTTTGAGCTGGAAAACAAAAGTTTCGGTGCATGTATGTACATTTAATTAAATTAAGAAGAATAAGAAAAGGATATAAAAATATGGCATGAGAGAGGCTTGAACCAGGGATCTACAATCACTTTTTTTTGCTGACACAATTGTTGTCATGTCTTCATTTACGGTGTCAATGTCTAATGTCTAAAATTGCACATGTATCACCCGATTGTCATATACGAATTTAAGATATAGGAATTTCTTTACAATGTCGCATGACATTAATAGTTAAAATACAAGTGTCTGATGAAAGTATGGGTATCTCATGAAAGTACGGGTGAGGTTGTGGATCGAACGAGACTTTGTTTGTTCTTTCGAATGGACATCCTGCACCTTGTTGAAATCGATTCACACTCAGCTTCCTTAAAAACCATCGATTTAAAGCATCTATAAAAAGTCGATACTATTTATGAAGCATTTTGAAAATATTTGGTTGGCTAGTTTTAAACAAGAAAAGCAACAAAAATGCTCATATTGACTTTAGCCAAAACAATAGTTGAAATATTGTTACAAAAATGCTCATGCTGTCATAGAACACTGGTTTTTATCCTCTTGTATTAGGGGATTGTTTTACATTATTCGTTTCTTATATTTTTATATATTTTTTGGGTTTTAATTTTAATTTTAATTAATTGTAAGAAAATTAATAATATACTTAGGATTTGATAATGAAAGAGTTTTACAAACAAAAAAGATGTTATAACCATGTTAAAAACTATATAGGTTTGGTGAGACCCATAACCTGCTTATTTTTGTACTATAAAATTGTTTCTTAATTATAAATAATATTTTTTTTTAAAAAAATCATATATTAATTTTTAGTATATCCCTATTTTAAAGGATTTTTATATCAAATATTAAGTGAGATTAAATTTTAATTTATTGGGATGTTATAACCCGTTTGAGGACTATCTGGGTTTGGTGAGACACATACCCGTCAATTCGGTCAAATGCATTAGAAGCCTTCATTTACATATAATGCAATCTAGTGGCTTGAAAGAATGTAGGAAGCAACCAGAGAGCTTTTAAAGATTTGGTTTATATATATTATAGACATAGATATAGATAGATACGGACTTGTCTTGTGTGACTAAAGTTTTCTTTTTAAATAAGTTAAAATATTTCTATAAAATAAAAGTTAGTTTCACTTTTGTACCATTTTAAATTGTTGGAAAATTGGAAATAAATAATCTTAACTTTTGTGTATTGGCCAATAATAATCCTAACTTTGAAAATCACTATCAGCGATCCCAACTTTCAAATATTTTTGTCTCAATGGACCTTCGTTAAAAAACATTTAACGCAGTTAAGTTTTTTTTCGAGTTTCAAACTGATGTTTTAGGGTTTTTGATCGGAAGAACGATACGATTTGATTGATGTAAAACTTATCTCGAAACGTTGATTTAAATGACTTGATTTTTGTTAATTGGAAATTCAAACAATCAAATTGAAACATTGTTTCGTCGCTTGGATCACCGTTTCAAGTTTTACATCGGTCGAATAGTATCGTTCTTTCGATCAAAAGCCCTAAAACATTGGTGTGAACTCGGGAAAAAACTTAACAGCGTTAAGTGTTTTTTAACAAAGGTCCGTTGAGACAAAAATAGTTGTAGGTTGGGACCGCTGATAGTGATTTTAAAGTTGAGATTATTATCAACCAATACATAAAAGTTAGAATTATTATTTCCAATTGCCTAAAATGTAATGCAATTGATTTTTATGTAATTTTAATAAGTTACAATATTTTGAATGGGTTGATACATGCATTCTTATGAAACATAAAATAAAGGGTGAATGTGAGAGTGAAGATAAAGAAACTTAGGGGGATTAAAAGAAAAGAGAGAGAAAGCAAAAAAGTATCGTGAGAGTTTGAATTAAGTGTATTAAAATAACATATAATTATAAATTAGGATTTAGGACCATTAGGTTGGTGCATAATATTAATTAGAAAATTCCAAATATAATCATTTTGAAGAGAGAGAAAATGTGTTTTAACCCTTATTTCTTTAATATTTTTAAATAGCCCACATAATTTGGACTGAGACGACACATTGAGATAAGACCCGAACAGATTTCTAAACCAATGGTATTTTGACACGTGTAAGAATTTCTTAAAATCCGACCAAATTTTTGAAAATCTTGAGGGGCCCGTTCATATTTTCTCATTAAATATTTATCTCAAAAGCAGTCTTCGCGAACGGTTTTTTTATGTTTCCTAACTTATTCGTCCATATTCTAAAACATTGAAATTGTGCCTTTAAATTTCGTCTTTCAAGACGCATTTTAGACGAATTTGTACCATTGAGACGAATTTGTACCAAGGAGACGATATTTTGGTTTTGTTCTTATAAGTTGAAATCTCGTACACACCGACAAAATTTATTTTTAATCCTTCCACACTGACAAGATTTAAGTTCATTCCGTTCTGTAAGGTCCTGGTCCCGGTGCCCTACTTTGTCATTGGATTTACTCATAAACATAGTTCTAAATATCAGAGTGAATTAAAACTTTCGCGGAATAATAATAAAGGTCAACCATTCATTACAAACATTCATGACTTGTCTTTCAAAACATAACATAAAATATAATAACAAATCATCATGACAAATCTTCAAATGTCAGCCTCTTCAGATCATGCCATGTGTCCCCCTCAAGCCAACTGTCTCAATCTATTAACCTGCGTGCATATTAAAATTCAGCTACGTTGAGTGAGTTCTAGTTAATTAGGCAGCATACGTTACATACGTTACATTCACACACTTAAATACATATCCGAAGATACGTATATTAAAATTCCCTTACATACTTACATACTTTCATTCGTTCTTTCATACTAACATACATACATACTTTCATTCACACATATACGTTTATAAGAGCATTCTGCCCTATAACTTTCACATATATTATCAGGGTCTGTTCCCTACATTCGCACATATTATTAAGGTCTGTTCCCTCTTAACCATACCTTCCATCCGTCCGTCCGATAACCATACATACCTTTCTTTATATACTCATACTTTCGTACATACTCATTTCATTACGTACTTTCATACATACATATATATTTCATACTAGGCATACTACGCATTACTTTCCCTGTCGATACGTGCAATATCCGAAGATCGTTCACGCACCGACAAGCATTCTTTCATAACATTCGCACATATACTATCACATCAATCATTATAGCATACACTTACCATTTAGGTAAGTGTATTAACGTTCACATTGAGTATGCACACAGCCCCGAAAACATAACAAGGAAGTGGGTCTAGAAACTCACCTACTTCCAGTTTCTCTCTGAGTTAATAGTAATTCCTTTCACTAACAGGGCTCGGCTAACAGTATATCAATTATATATATTAATTAGCTAACCCTAAACACATTGTTAAGTCTGGTTTATTCGAATAGCCTTGTAAGGCATTGTATTCGAATGGTCCTCCTCATTTGTACACTTTTGTATTCGATTACCCTTGTATTCAAATAGGATTGTATTCAAGGGATCAAGGGAATTGTATTCGAATTAAGATTGTATTCCAATGGTCCACCTTATTTGTAACACCCAGAAATTTCCATGAATAATATTTAATATATTATTAACGTCGGATGAATTAATTGAGTTAGTAGGATAATAAAATATGATAATAATAAAGATGGAAGATGGTAGGCTTTAAAGATGGAATTAATTATAGACCAAAAAGGAAAAATGGGCCTAAGGTCCATGGGCTTAAAGGAGTATAAATACCCCTTAAACCTTAATCCTTTCCATTTCCATCCATCTCTACACCATAGCCTACACCTTCAAAAACACACGCTTAAGTCACACACTCTCAAACGCAAACCTCCTTACGGCCGTGAGTCAAGATCCAAGGACCGAGCCTAGATCTTGATAGATCTTTAGATAAGCAAGCTAGAACAAGTCCATAGTTGTACGTTGAAGCTAACCGTAGCCTATAAAACGTAAAAAGGTACGCGTTTTACGTTAAAGTTTGTGTTTTTAAGAACGGTTTGCCCTAATTAAGGCTTGATACTAAGGCCAAATCAGGTATTTTTATACCACACAAATATAAACTTGATGTTAAAAGTGGACTTAATGAACCCGGGTAAAACGGTTCATGAAGAAACCCTAGATCTAGCTTAAACGGGATTGAAACCAATAAAGGTGTAAACTTAATTGATGAATAAGCTAGATCTTGGGCTAGAATGGAAAGGAGCATGTTTAAAAGATAAAAGAACACTAAAAAATGAGAATAGATGTTATAATATGAAGTGAAAATGATAAATATGGTATTTAATACCCTATAGTGGTATATTCGAATAGAATACTCCAGACTTAAAAATTAATTCCATTCAAATGGAATACCTTATTCGAATAGAATACTCCATACTTAGAAATTAATCCCATTCAGATGGTTTACCCTATTCGAATAGAATACTCCAAACTAGAAATTAATTCCATTCAAATGGAATACCCTATTCTAATAGAATACTTCAGACTTAGAAATTAATTCCATTCAAATGAAATACCCTATTCTAATAGAATACTCCAAACTTAGATATTAGTTCCATTCAAATGGAATACCCTATTCTAATAAAATACTCCAGACTTATAAATTAATTCCATTCAAATAGTATACCCTATTCGAATAGAATACTCCAGACTTAGAATTAATTCCATTTAAATGGAATACCCTATTCGAATAGAATACTCCAGACTTAGAAATTAATTCCATTCAAATGGAATACCCTATTCGAATAGAATACTCCAGACTTTGAAATTAATTCCATTCAAATGGATACCCTATTTGAATAGAATACTCCAGACTTAGAAATGAATTCCATTCAAATGTAATAACCTATTCAAATAGAATACTCCAGACTTAGAAATGAAATCCATTCAAATGGAATACCTATTCGAATAGAATGCCCATTCGAATGGAATACTCCATTATAATAGAATACTCCATTCAAATGGAATACCCCATTAGAATATAATACTCCAGACTTAGAAAATGGAATACCCATTCGAATAGAATGTCCATTAGAATAGAATACTCCATTCAAATGGAATA
The DNA here is from genome assembly GCF_021521415.1 of Bidens hawaiensis. Lineage (NCBI taxonomy): Eukaryota > Viridiplantae > Streptophyta > Magnoliopsida > Asterales > Asteraceae > Bidens > Bidens hawaiensis. Next base: position 519,554 of record NW_027491996.1, on the reverse strand, counting down.
CCCATTCGAATAGAATGCCCATTCGAATATAATACTCCATTAGAATAGAATACTCCATTTAAATGGAATACCCATTCGAATAGAGTGTCCATTAGAATAGAATACTCCATTCAAATGGAATACCCATTCGAATATAATGCCCATTCGAATAGAATACTCCATTAATATAGAATACTCCATTCAAATGGAATGCCCCATTCGAATAGAATACTTCAGACTTAGAAGTTTTAGGAGGAAACTTAAATGATGTGTAAAAGGTTAGTGATTTCTGTATGTAATTATCATACAGTTAGCTGTGCTCAATTAAAGAAGGGATTACTATAAACTCGGAAAGAAACAGGAGGCAGGTGAGTTTCTAGCCCCATTTCCTTGTTATGTTTTCGGGGATGTGTGCATACTCAATGTGAATAGTTAATACACTTATCTTAAGTGGTAAGTGTATGATATGTGAATGTTTATGAATGATATATGTATGGATTATATGATATGTGAATGTGTATGAATGATATATGTATGAAGGGTATGATACGCGAATGTGTATAAATGATATAAGAAGTATGTATGGAAGTATTTCATGAAAAGGGCATGTGAAGACATGTATGTATGATTGAAGTGAAAGAAGAGGATCAAACCCTAATAATATCTGAGATAGAGAAGTAAGGGGATCAGACCCTAATAATATCTGATATAGACAAGGAAAGAGGGATCGGACCCTAATAATATATGAGATAGAAAAGGTGAGGGATCAGACCCTAATAATATCTGAAATAGACAAGGAAAGAGGGATCAAACCCTAATAATATATGAGATAGAAAAGGAAAGGGATTGGATCCTAATAATGTCTGAGATAGACAAGGAAAGAGGGATCAAACCCTAATAATATTTGAGATAGAAAAGGAGAGGGATCAGACACTAATAATATATGAAATAGACAAGCAAAGAGGGATCAGACCCTTATAGTATATGAGATAGAAAAGGAGAGGGATCAGACCCTAATAATATCCGAGATAGAAAAGATAGTACGTATGTAGTATGAAGTAATAAAGTTAAATGTATGTATGTATGTACGTACGTACGTATGTATGTACGTATGTATGTATGTATGTATGAAATAAACGTAGTAAGTGAAGTATTTAATATGTATCTTCGGATGCATATATGAAGGTAAGTGTATGTATTGTATATTTTCTGATTAACTAGAACTCACTCAGCGTAGATGACTTTTAGTATGCACGCAGGTGAGTAGGCTGAGACAGCTAGCTTGAGGAGGGCACATGGCAGAAGAATAGCCGGCATCCGAAGACTTAAGATGTATTTATGAATGATGTTTTATTATGAAATACAAAAGATGTTTGTTTAAGACAAGTTTTTGAAATGATGTGAAATGTTTATTGAAAGTTTTATATTCCGCGAAGTTTTTAATTAACTCTGATTTGTAGAACTGTGTTTATGAGGAAATCTGACATCAAATGTAGGGCACCAGGGCCTTACAAGTTGGTATCAGAGCATAAGTTCAAGAGAATTAAGCAGCATACATACTTAGACTCGAACAAAGAATGGGACTTAAGTAAGAAAAGAAAGAAGATGTCAGTTCAAGAAAGCCATGTGTCACTCAAGCAAGCCAAGTAAAGGTAAAGTATGTGATTAATCTCATGTGTAATGTAAGAATGTGTAAGGAAGTTAGCTTAATTGCTAGAGATAGAAGTATACGATTATATGAATTGATTGATTGTCTAACTGTTAAAAGTAGAAACTAGCACAAGTGAAATCATAAAGGGAAGTATGTAGAACCGGAGGAGTAATGTAAAGAGTTAATTACACTTGGCCACTGTCATTAGCTACTTACCTTACGAATCATGTGCTAAATAATTCCTAGAGTGATAACGTTTGTGTTTCCTTAGAGATAAGATATATGGCTGCTACAAAAGGGACGAGCACGAGGAGGTCGTACTAGACGTTATGTTAAGACACGTGCCAACCAGACACCCTTTTTAAGAATCTGTGGCAGAGCGATATACGAAAGCAGCAGGACTCCAACTGGAAGAAAGTAATGAAGAAGGATCATGCTTGGAGCTTGTAGTCAAATATGCTAAGGGAGTTGCCAAATTGTCACCAAACCATCAAAGGAAGCCAAAACTGGTCACAAGTCTATATAAGGAAGCGTATCATTAAGAGCCTCATGGACAAGCTACCTTGAATAGCTAAAACCCATGAACATCACTCGGTGACTGGAAGGTCAGAAGTAAGAAGGTTAACCCATAAAGCTAAATGGTCCAAGAAGGTATGTGAATACAAGAAGTGTTCCTTTTTCAAGGAATAAGTAGGTTTTAGGGAGGAAACCTCTTTTAAGGAGGGTAGACTTGTAACATCCCGAAATTTCCATGAATAATATTTAATATATTATTTACATCAGAAGAATTAATTGAGTTAGTTGGATAATAATAATAATAATAGGATAATAATAAAGATAGAAGATGGTAGGCTTTAAAGATGGAATAATGATGGACCAAAAAGGAAAATGGGTCTAAAGTCCATGAGCTTAAGGGAGTATAAATACCCCTTAAACCCTAATGCTTTCCATTTCCATCCATCTCTACACCATAGCCTACACCTTCAAAAACATACACTTAAGCCAAACACTCTCAAACACAAACCTCCTTACGACCGTGCATCAATATCCAAGGACCGAGCCTAGATCTTGATAGATCTTTAGCTAACCAAGCAAGAACAAGTCCATAGTTGTACGTTGAAGCTAGCCGTAGCCTATAAAAGGTAAAAAGGTACGTACTTTACGTTAAAGGTTGTGTTTTTAAGAACGGTTTACCCTAAGGCTTGGTACAAAGGCAAATCGGGTATTTTATACCATAAAAATAAAAACTTGATGTTAAAAGTGGACTTATTGAACCCGTGAGTAAGAACGGTTCATGAAGAAACCCTAGATCTAGCTTAAACGGGTTTGAAACCAATAAAGGTGTAAACTTTATTGATGAGTAAGCTAGATCTTGGGCTAGAATGGAAGGGAGCATGTTTAAAAGATAAAAGAACATTAAAAAAATGAGAATAGATGTTATAATATGAAGTGAAATGATAAATATGGTATTTAATACCCTATAGTGGGTATATTCAAATAGAATACTCTAGACTTAGAAATTAATTCCATTCAAATGGAATACCATATTCGAATAGAATACTCCAGACTTAGAAATTAATTCCATTCAAATGGAATACCATATTCGAATAGAATACTCCAGACTTGGAAATTAATTACATTAAATGGAATACCCTATTCGAATAGAATACTCCAGACTTTGAAATTAATTCCATTCAAATGGATACCCTATTCGAATAGAATACTCCAGACTTAGAAATGAATTCCATTCAAATGTAATAACCTATTCAAATAGAATACTCCAGACTTAGAAATTAATTCCATTCAAATGGTATACCTTATTCGAATAGAATACTCCAGACTTAGAAATTAATTTCATCAAAATGGAATACCCTATTCGAATAGGTTACTCCAGACTTAGAAATTAATTCCATTCAAATGTAATACCCTATTCGAATAGAATACTCCAGACTTAAAAATTAATTCCATTAAAATGGAATACCCATTCGAATAGAATGCCCATTCGAATAGAATACTCCATTAGAATAGAATTGTAAGGCCCCGTTACCGGTGCCCTACTTTGGACGTTGGATTTACTCATAAACACGGTTCATAATATCAGAGTTAATAAAAACATTCGCGAAATATTAAAACACTCAAACCATCATATTACAAAACCATACTTTGTTATCTTAACGGGCATTCAAATTATTTAAAACATAAAACATTGTCTTTTAATTATCATAACATAACACTTCGTTGAAATGCCAGTGTCTTCAATTTCATGCCATGTGCTTCCCCTCAAGCAAGTTGCCTCATTCTACTCACCTGCGTGCATACTAAAAGTCAGCTATGCTGAGTGAGTTCTAGTTAATCGTACAGCATACAATATGTTCACATACTTGCACACGTGCCCGAAGGGGTGTACATTATTCATACTTACTTTTCATACATAACTATCCATCCTATTTAAAGAGCCTTCCGCTCTATAACCTCACAGATATTATAAGGGTCTGGTCCCTAACATCACATATATTATATAGGGTCTGGTCCCAACATCACAGATATTATTAGGGTCTGGTCCCTACCATCACAGATATTATTAGGGTCTGGTCCCTAGCATCACAGATATTATTAGGGTCTGGTCCCTTTGTTTCATGCAACTGTACCGTACTGGTTCTTACATACTTTCCTTGATAATACATGCAATCTCCGAATAGCGTTCACGTACCATCAACATAACATACATACATTATGCATACATCATATATTCATACATACATCATATCTTACATCATACTTATCAATCATATCTTTAACTACCACCTGACGGTACATGCAATATCCGAAGATCGTTCAGGCACCGTCAAGCAATCATCATACATAAATCATACATTACCACTTAAATAAGTGTATTAACTATCACATCGAGTATACACACAGCCCCGAAAATATAACAAGGAAGTGGGGCTAGAAACTCATCTCAATGCGGTTGCGTTCACCGTTTACGGTTATTCCCTTCTTGAGCTGTGCACGACTAACTGTATAATAATTATACGTATCAATAAACTATCACCACACATATCGTCTTTCTAGTTTAATTATTACCCTCAACGAACGGGGGTCCGGGGGCAGCGCCCCTGGCAGCGGGGTTCTAGGGGCGGCAGCTCCTTAGCGGGGTCCAAGGGGCAGAGCCCCTGGCTGGGGTTAAGCTGACCTAAATTTTATTTTCATTAACTGTCTTAACACATTTTCCATTAGGATTTTGAATCATTAAATAATTTTCTACTTAAAGTCCAAGGGCTTCTTTGTAATTAAATCATTCTTTTCTAAGTCCAGGGACTGTTATTGTCATTCCGTTAAACTTCTAATTCGTTACTGGTTCATAACGAATTGGCTTATCTTAGCGAACTGGTTCCTATAACAAGTTGAACCCTTTAACGAACTGGACTCCTTAATGAATCAGTCCATATAGCGAACCGGTCCAAGTAGCGAATTGGACTTTCTAATTCGTTATTTCTTTTAATGAACTAACTATCACGAATCAAGGGTAATTCGTTACCCTTTCCCTTAACGAATCAGACACGAACTAAAGCTAGTTCGTTATGCCCCCTTATACGAATCAACCAAAGAATCACCTTTTAATTCGTTAGGTTTCCATAGCGAACTAGGGTTAGGTCAGGGAATGTCAGAACATTCCCTGACATTCATACCTCGTATTAACTTTTCTGACGCCGCCGCCGGAAGGCCACCGGAAAACCGCGGGTTTGCCGAAAAAAACGAGTTTTAACTCGTTTTTCACCGTTTTTCGTCCTGTTCGATCCAGATTTGAGCTAGGGTGATCCCTAAGCTCATCTTAGGTTCGGTTTATACCCGATTCCACCCGGATCTCGTGAAGTAACGGTTTAACAGTGCCGGATCATCGTTTCGTGTTTATATCTAATGGTTTTAAGCTCATACAATATCATACTATCATTACCTTGGATCGGGATCAGTTTCCTTGGTAATTTCGGCTAGAGAGAGAGAGAGAGAGATTAAGTGTGTGTTTTTGAGAGGTGTAAGGAATATGTGTAAATGAGGGATTAAATGGTGATTATGGTTTATATATTTAGGGATCATGGGCTTAAGCCCATGGTCTTTCCTTCTTTCTTTTCATAACCCAAGTCCATAACCCATATCCATTCACCCAACACTAGCCCAACTCATATTCTATTCATCTAAACCGATAAGGACCCACTATAAAATAAACGAAATTTATTTTATTATTATAACCAAAAGTAGGATGTTACAAGAATACTCCATTCAAATGGAAAACTCCATTCGAATAGAATACTCCAGACTTAGAAAAATGGAATAGCCATTCGAATAGAATGTCCATTAAAATAGAATACTCCATTCAAATGGAATACCCATTCGAATAGAATGTCCATTCGAATAGAATACCCCATTAGAATAGAATACTCCATTCAAATGGAATACCCCATTCGAATAGAATACTCCAAACTTAGAAATTAATACCATTCAAATGGAATACTTGTTCGAATAGAATGTCCATAAGAATAGAATACTCCATTCAAATGGAATACCCATTCGAATATAATGCTCATTCGAATAGAATACTCCATTAGAATAGAATACTCCATTCAAATGGAATATTGGAATACCCCATTCGAATAGAATACTCCAGACTTAGAAGTTTTAGGAGGAAACTTAAATTATGTTTAAAAGGTTAGTGATTTCTATATATAACTATCATACAGTTAGCCGTGCTCAAATAAAGAAGGGGATTACTATAAACTTGGAAAGAAAGAGGAGGCATGTGAGTTTCTAGCCCCATTTCCTTATTATGTTTTCGGGGCTGTGTGCATACTCAATGTGAATAGTTAATACACTTACCTTAAGTGGTAAGTGTATGGTATGTGAATGTTTATGAATGATATATGTATGAATTATATGATATGTGAATGTGTATGAATGATATATGTATGAAGGGTATGATACGCGAATGTGTATAAAAGATATAAGAAGTATGTATGGAAGTATTCCATGAAAAGGGCATGTGAAGAGATGTATGTACGATTGAAGTGAAGGAAGGGGATCAGACCCTAATAATATTTGAGATAGAGAAGTAAGGGATCAGACCCTAATAATATTTGAGATAGACAAGGAAAGACGGATCAGACCCTAATAATATCTGAGATAGGGAAGTAAGGGGTCAGACCCTAATAATATATGAGATAGACAAGGAAAGAGGGATCAGAACCTAAGAATATCTGAGATAGAAAAGGAGATGGATGAGACCCTAATAATATCTGAGATAGACAAGGAAAGAGGGATCAGACCCTAATAATATCTGAGATAGAAAAGGAGAGGGATCAGGCCCTAATAATATCTAACATAGACAAGTGGATAGAACTTGTGCATCTCTTCCTCAACTTCCCAAGTGGCATCTGATCCTTTACGATGCTTCCATATCACTTTCACCAACGACTTTATGACTAAGTTGTTTTTCCTTACAGTCAACTATCTCTAAAGGTTGCTCAATGTAGTTCAGCTGTTCATCAACCTCGATTATACCAATGGCACATGAGACGTGTCATCAGCTAGACATTTCCTTAGGTGAGAAACATGAAAGGTAGAATGAATTCCTTCCAACTCTTCGGTTAAATCTAGCTTGTAAGCCACCTCACCCGCACGCTCTATAATCCTAAATGGCTAATGTACCTTGGACTCAGCTTCCCTCTTTTCCTGAAACGAATGATTCCCTTCCAAGGTGAGACCTTGTGCATCACATTGTCACCAATGCCAAACTCAATTGGTCGTTGCCGCTTATCAGCATATGACTTATGTCTGTCTCTAGCAAATTTCATTCTTACCTTGATCTGATCAAACTTTGAAGAGGTTTCTTGAACAACTTCCAAAGTTCCAATCTCCTTTTGACCATTCTCTCCCCAACATACAGGAGTTCTACATCGTCTTCCATATAACATCTCTAACGATGGCATACCAATACTTAAATGGTAGTTGTTGTTATAGGAGAACTCTGGCAGATGCAGATGGTCATCCCAACTTCCTCTGAAATCTAACACACAAGCCCGTAACATATCCTCAAGGGTTTGGATAGTCCTTTTAGACTACCCATATGTTTGAGGATGATACGCCGTATTGATGTTCAATCTTGTTCCCATAGCTTCATGGAACTTATTCCAAAATCTTGAAGTAAAACGAGTATCTCTATCAGACACTATTCACAATGGCACCCATGCTTAGTCACAACTTCTTTTATGAACAAATTTGCTAACGTTTCTGACGAGATAGCTTCTCGTATAGGCAGAAAGTGAGCACTTTTCGTCAAACGGTCCACAATCACCCAAATGGTATCATGATGTTTAGCTGTACATGGTAGCTTAGTTATGAAATCCATGGTGATGTGTTCCCATTTCCATTCAAGTATCTATAATGGTTGTATCTTCCCATAGGGTTTCTGGTGTTTAGCCTTGACTTGCAAACAAGTCAAGCACTTACTAACATATTACACTACATCATTCTTCATCCCTGGCCACCAGTAGTCTCTCTTCAGATCTTGATACATCTTAGTGGATCCCGGATGGATTGAATATCTTGACTTATGCTCTTCATCTAATATTCAACCCCTAAGATTTCCATGACGTGGAATCCACATACGGTCAAACCTAGTCTTAACACCATGAGTGTTTTCCATCAGCTCGTCATGCTGTCCGACAATTCTTTCCTCCTTCATTAGCCCTTCATCTGCAAGCACCTCAGACTGCACCTTGACAATTTCTCCAAAGAGCTCCGAGTTAACAATCAACTTATACGACCTCACGGTTGCGATGGCTTCTTCATTCTTACGGCTTAGCAAGATGGTATTTGATATCACAGTCAAAATCCTTTATTAACACCAACCATTTTCTTTGCCTCATATTCAGCTCCTTATGCTCGAAGAAGTACTTTAAACTCTTATGATCTGTATAAATAGTACACTTAGTACCATATAGGTAATATCTCCATATATTGAGAGCATGCACTACTGATGCTAACTCTAAGTCATGCGCCGGGTAAGTACTTTTGTGAAACTTCAACTATATGGACGCATAGGCTATCACTTTTCCTCGTTACATCAACATGCAACCTAACCCAGGATGCGAGGCATTAGTACAAATGACCAAATCCTCATCACCATCAGGTAGAGAAACGATTGGAGCTTGTGTGAGTCTTCTCTTTATTTCCTCAAAAGTCTCCTCTTGAAACTTACCCCAGCTGAATACTACTGTATTTCGGGTCATTCCGGTCAATGGTGCAGCTATCTTGGAGAAGCCTTCGATGAATCTCCTATAATAGCCAACCAACCCTAGAAAGCTTTGTATATCAGCCGGGTTCTGCTGAGTTTTTCCAATTCGTTATGGCCTCAATCTTAGCTGGGTCCACGGTGATCCCTTCAGGATTAATCACATGACCTAAAAACTGCACTTCACGCAACAAGAATGCGCATATTGAAAACTTAGCGTACAACTATTCTTTCTTCAAAATCTCCAATACTTCTTTTAGATGGTCTGCATGGTCAGACTCGCTCTTCGAATAAATCAATAAATCATCGATGAAAACGATAACCGACTTATCTAATATCGGCCGACATACCCTATTCATCATGTCCATAAATGTTGCAGGAGCATTTGTTAGACCAAATGACATAGCAAGGAACTCATAGTGTTTATACCGCATCTGAAACGCTGTTTTAGGGATGTATGCCTCTTTCACCTTCAGCTGATGGTTGCCTGATCTAAGGTCTATGCGCGAGAACCAGCTCGAACCTTGTAGTTGATCAAACAAATCATCAATCTGCGGCAACAGGTACATGTTCTTCACCGTAAGCTTGTTCAACTCTCGGTAGTCTATGCACATTCTCATGCTTCCATCTTTTTTCTTGAAAAACAACACTGGTGCACCCAACGGTGAAACACTTGGTCTTATAAAACCGTTGTCATAGAGTTCTTGCAGTTGGGACATAAGTTCTTTCATCTCAGACGACGCTAGACGGTAAGGTGCTTTCGCGACGGGTTGGGCTCATGGTATTAAGTTTATTTGGAATTCTATATTTCGTTCAGGTGGCAACCCCGGAAGAACCTCAGGGAACACTTCTGGGTAGTCGCACACAATAGGAACTTCTTTCACTTCTTTCGTCTTTGTCGTGGCTTTGACAACATACGCCGGATAGGCACCGCACCTTCATCGTAACAAACCTTCGGCTTTTATCATTGAAATGACATTAAGCCCTGAACTTTCATTATCACCATAAATCGTTACCATACCATCGTCCAAGGACTTTAACCTAATCAACATACTCTTACACACTATTTGAGCCTCGAACTCAGATAGCCATTCCATTCCCAAAACCACATCGAACCCTCCTAAGGTCATGACATACAATGTAACAGGGAACTCATGTCCCTCTATCTCTATCTTACAATCCTTAACCATTCTCATTATCCTAACCATGGCTTCACTAACGGTTTCTACGGTAAACGTTTCAGGCACACGACAACATTTCATTTTTGCTACCTTAATAAATGTCGTTGCTACAAAACTTCTATTCGCACCTGAATCAAATAATACTGAAGCATAATCACCGTTTACTAGGAACGTACCTGCCACAACATCAGGAATCTGTCTGGCCTGTTCTTGAGTCAACATGTAAGCTCTATTCTTAGGCCTTGCTTGCTCAGCGTCGTTCTTCTCCTTTCCTCCAGCTCCATCACCAGTACAAGCCCTCGCTATGTGACCTGTCTGCCCACATCTATAACACGTGGGCTTTTCCTGGCAATCCTGAGCAAAGTACCCCATCTTGCCACATTTATAACAAGCATTCGACCCTAACCTGCATTACCCACCATGGGACTTCCCACATTTACACGCCAGAACCAGTGCCCCACATGCACTCCACGGCGTGCATTTTCTCGCAAGTCTTACACGACTTCTTCTCCCACACCCTCTGTCACTTATCTCTAGGGTTCCATGCTTGGGTACCGGGTCGCTTGGCAGAAACAACCCACTTCTTCTCCTTCTTCTCTTCCACCACCCCGACATCATCCGCAGTCAGATCATCATAAACCATCTCTGCGAGTTCCACAGCAGAGTCGAATGTAGCCGGTTTATTAGCCCTGAGTAATGTGCGGGCATTCCGGGGCAGTCCCTTTATGTAGCAATTGATTCTTTTGGCTTCGGTGTTCTCCATGTCAGGCACCAACCTATACATGCAGTTGAATTCGGTAGTGTACTCGTGGCGTGTCATCTTTCTCGCCTTCAAGTTCAGAAACTTCATCTCAGCCCTTTCTACCTCAGCATCAGCACAAAAACGTTTCATGACCATCCTCTTCAAGTCATCCCATCTTAAAGCCTTAATCTCTTCTCGATACTTCCTCTGTTCCACATATTCCCACCAGTACATCGCTTCATCTCCGAACGACTGTGTAGCATAACCCACTGCCTGGTCGGGACGAAACTCACCAATTCGGATATTGTCCATGGCGGTTATCCATTGGAGAGTAACGATTGCATCTCCTAAACCAGTCAGCTTCAGCGGGTCACAACCTTTGAATGACTTATAGTTACACCCGCCTCGGCCTCTCATTCTGTCATCAACTTTCACATACCAAACTTCACTCGAGTCACCTTCTCCATAATCATCCTTCTGACCGTCATTCCCTGCCCTTTTAGTGGTCCTCTCATGGCTTCTCGAAGACTTTTCGGGTTGTAGGTTCTTCACTGTAGTTGCTACAGATTGAGCAATGGCAGCTTGAACTGCAGGGTCGAGTTGATATCCTTCATTGTTGCTCGAATTTCGTCCAGCTGCACTTCCTTCTTTCCTTGTGTTAGTGGCTGATTCTACAGAAGGTTCTCGGACAATACGTGGCCTACCACGATGTCCAGTACTACCTCCTTGTCCCGCAACTTTCCTAGCTCCAGCCATTCGTATTCTGTAAGGAAACATCAACGTCATCACTCAAGGAACTATTTAGTACAAGGATAGTAAGGCTAACAAGTAATAACAGTGGCCAAATGTGATTAGCTGATCACGTTACTCTCCGTGTCCTATACTTCCCTTTATGACTTCACTTGTGCTAAGTTCTACTTTCAAACAGTTAATCAATCAAACAATCAATTAACCCTATCTCTAATACACACATATTCTTTCTTTAGAATTCAAGAGAACATCATTACATATTAATTAATCATATACTTTACCTTTACTTAGCTTTCTTGAGTGACACATGGCTATCTTGAACTGGCATCTTCTTTCTTTTCTTACTTATGTCCCATTCTCTGTTCGAGTCTAAGCATGTAGGATGCTTAATTCTCTCGAAATTATGCTATGATACCAATTTGTAAGGCCCCAGTCCCGGTGCCCTACTTTGTCGTTGGATTTACTCATAAATACATTTCTAAATATCAGAGTGAATTAAAACTTTCGCGATGAGGTCAACCATTCATTACAAACATTCATGACTTGTCTTTCAAAACATAACATAAAATATAATAACAAATCATCATGACAAATCTTCATATGCCAGCCTCTTCAGATCCTGCCTTGTGTCCCCCTCAAGCCAATTGTCTTAATTTGTTTACCTGCGTGCATACTAAAAGTCAGCTACGACGAGTGAGTTCTAGTTAATTAGGCAACTTACATTACATTCACACACTTAAATACATATCCGAATATACATATACTCATATTTCTTTACATACTTGCATACTTTCATTCTTTCTTTCATACTTACATACATACTTTCATTCACACATATACGTTTTAAATAGTATTCCGCCCTATAACATTCGCAGATATTATTAGGGTTTGTTCCCTACATTCGCAGATATTATTAGGGTATGTTCCCTACATTCACAGATATTATTAGGTTATGTTAACTACATTCGCAGATATTATTAGGGCATGTTCCCTCTTAACCATACCTTACATCCGTCCGATAACCATACATACCTTTCTTTATATAATCAAACTTTCGTACATACTCATTTCATTACGTACTTTCATATATATATATATATATATATATATATTTCATACTGGGTATACTACACATTACTTTCCCTATCGATACGTGTAATATCTGAAGATCATTCATGCACCGACAAGCACTCATTCATAACATTCACACATATACTATCACATCAATTATTAGAGCATACACTTACCATTTAGGTAAGTGTGTTATCGTTCACATTGAGTATGCACACAGCCCCGAAAACATAACAAGGAAGTGGGGCTAGAAACTCATCTGCTTCCTGTTTCTCTCCAAGTTAATAGTGATTCCTTTCTTTAACTAGGCTCGGCTAACTATATATCAATTATATGTATTAATTAGCTAACCCTAAACACGTTGTTAAGTCTGGTTTATTCGAATAGCCTTGTAAGGCATTGTATTCGAATGGTCCTCCTCATTTTTACACTTTTGTATTCGAATACCCTTGTATTAGAATATGATTGTATTCAAGGGATCAAGGGAATTGTATTCGGATTGAGATTGTATTCCAATGGTCCACCTTATTCAATCACCCTTGTATTCGAATACCCCTGTATTCTAATAGGATTGCATTCAACGGATCAATGGGATTGTATTCGAATGGACATGTATTCGAATACATCATGTATTTGAATAGGCTTGCTTATATTTGGACAGACTTGTATTCAATTGGGACTGGTAAATAACATTGTATTCGAATAGCCCTTTATCCAAGTTGCATTTTATTCGAAGGGCCAAATATTTTAATTAACACTTGTATCCTTTCTTTTCTGCATTCGAATGGAAGGAGAGGATTCGAATACCCCCACTTGTGATATTGTATTCGAATGGTAGCCCCATTCGAATACACCCGTTGTAGGTTGTCCATACCATCCTTATCATTATCATTATAAATATATTAGTATCCAATCTCCTATTATGGTTTCGTATCACCTTTTAAATATTTCCTTTTCTATCCTTAACTAAGATCTAGTCCGTTCATTCACAAAGCTTGAACCTTTATTGGTTTTAAACGTATTTGAGCTAGATCTAGGGTTTCTAAGTGAACCATATATACTAACGGGTTTAATAAGTTCATTTTTAACATCAAGTTTGTATATTTATGGTATAACTACACCCGATTTGCCTTAGTACCAAGTCTTGAGGCAAACCGTTCTTAAAAACGTAACCTTTATGTGTAAAGAACATACCTTTTTACGTTTTAGGCTACGGCTAGCTTCGATGTACAACTAAGGACAATTAAGCTTGTATAGTCAAGATCTATCAAAATCCAAGCTCGGTTCTTGGTCTTGAACCTTGGTCGAAATGCTCAAAGAGTGTTTGTGTGTGTTTTTTTAGTGTGTAGAAGGCTAGAAGATAAGAATGAGGGGTTTATGGTTTTAGGGAGGTTTAAGGAGTATTTATACTCTCTTAAGCTCATGGACCTAAGGCCTATCATCACCCCTTATTCAATCTTTCATTAACCAAGTCCATACTCTTTTATTTAACTTAATTAAATATTAACACACTTTTAAACAAAAGCATTTCCTTTTAATTAATATGATCAAAAGTAGGATGTTACACGTTCACACTAACATGTAATATAAGATGAATTAGTTTTCATTATTTTTCATTTTTGTATATAATATCCATCATCTTCTTCCTCATTCCTCCATTCCTCTACTGATAATCCTTCATCTTTGATTTAGAAGATTAATACATATGGTCATGATTTAATATACAAAGTTTAGAAATTTGCAATTAGTTAAGGTGATATGGCAGGAACGTTTCTTATATAACATATTTGAAATTCATTAACTGAAAAGTTTTAGGTGTGGACGAAGATGAAGGATTATAAATGGAGGAATGAAGGAAGGAGGAAGAAGATGATGGATATTATGTACAAACATGAAAAATAATGAAAATTAATTCATCTTATATTACATGCCGGTGTGGACGGATTAAAAAAATAAATCTTGTCGGTGTGGACGAGATTTCAACTTATATGAACAAAACCAAAATATCATCTCCTTGGTACAAATTCGTCTCAAATGCGTCTTGGAAGACAGAATTTAAAGGCACATTTTTCAATATTTTTAGAATATGGACGGATAAGTTAGGAAACATAAAAAAACCATCTGCGAAGACTGCTTTTGAGATAAATATTTAGTGAGAATACATGGACGGGTCCCTCAAGATTTTCAAAAATTTGGTCCGATTTTCAGAAATTCTTACATGTGTCAAAATACCATTGGTTTAGAAATCTGGTCGGATCTTATCTCAATGTGTCACCTCAGTCCAAATTATGTGGGTTATTTTGAGAATATTGGAGAAATAAAGGCTAAAACACATTTTCTCTCTCTTCAAAAGGGCTATATTGGGAATTTTCCCTAATTAGAATCAGTACCCTAATGGTGTTCCATATGTTACTTATTTGAGTTCTAAATCATGCAATTATACATCTCGTCTTGTGTATATCTTGTATTGGTATTTCAACTAATACGACTTATGAAATAATATATCATTAAACTAAATCCGAACATGATTTTATGTAATATTTAGGATGATCATGGATCAAGGACAATAGCAAGCCGATCTAGATTAAATAAGGCGAAACATGAGGACCTATGATCAAACTATTTATGGTCGAGTATGTTGGGTTGGTTTTGCATAGGAGTTGGGTTAGAACCAATAACAACAAAAGTTAGTTGGGATCTGCTCTTCATACTTGTCCAGTTCATGTATTCGATGATGATACATTGGTCCTTTCTTTTGTATCTATCGCATGCTCATCCTACTTAAGCAAAAAAATTGTGTTAAGATGCTTCCTCCCTTTTAAGATGTTTGTCAATTGAAGAACATTAATGACGACGATGGCGGAATTCATCAGGTTGATGGAAGATGATTAAATCTTACATGTGAACAAATATGCTAAACTAACCCCAATAGGCAATGGAGCCATGTTGATTATAAATGAGTAGAAAATCAAGAAAAATACAAAGAACAACAACTTATTTTATGGAGTTGATTGTTGGATGCTTAGTCTAGTTATGGATTGTATATTGACAACAACAATGAGCGATGTGGACGGATAAGATGCATTGTGGAGATGGAGTCGAAAAACAATTCACGTGACAATTAATCTAGGAACGAATGGTTTTATAAAGTTGTATACATATATGCTTTCGCTTTACAGATATTTTCAAATGACATACAAAATCTCTTTAATAATGGGTGGACCCTAAGAATTTTTTATGTTTACATACAAGTATGATATTAAAACTAAACTTGCTTAACAAAATTGTTTAACAGACATCCATCAAAGGAAGAAACCTGCAATGATCGTCCAAATAGTAGGACATTATCCAGACTCTTATAAACTATATAATAAAACGTGAAAAATAAACAAATATAGAAACCTTTCTGTAATTTACTAGAATTAACATTACGTTTTCATGAAAGAGAATGATATGTTATATATGAGACAATGAAATGAATGGAGGAATGGAATATATAAGGTAATGGAATGGATTATCACAATTTCATGACCTAGTTTGTTAATCATGTGGGAATTGAATGAATCATTATTTTGTGTCATTTGGTATCTAAGAAAAGACGAAGGAATGAATTACAAATGTAGCAGTGTTGGCCGATAGTGGTTGTGATGTTGGTGATGGCTAGTTGTGGTGGTGGAGACCATAGGTGGTGGTGCCTGTAGCTGGCAATGGTAGTGGCAGGTAAGGGTGGTGGCAGCCGGTGGATGGTGATGATGTCGTCGCAACGGTGGTGCTGATGATAATGGCTGATGGTTTTTGGAAATGGGATGTAAAAAAAAAGAAACAGAGAGATTGGAGAAATGATCATATGGTGTTTAAAGAGAATATCAATATGATTTTCTTGTGAAACGTGTGATTCAATTCCATTGATTGATACATAGATGAGCTAATTGTACCAATACTAAATAGGGTACGACTTTTTAAGGTTTCGAGATTGATACGGTACCAAAATTTTGCGTTGGGCCATACGGTAGTGTGCAATCCTACTATACTATTAAAACAAATTAGTTTGCCTCCACATGCCCCTTTCCTATTGGAAGATTACCTTTCCTTCCAAAATTATCTTGCACTTCTCTATTTTTCTTACCATTTAAATAAATCAAAAATAAATTCTATTCCTAATAATTAAAGTAATTAATGTATTCATTTAAGTCAATAATAATACTGGTTTCCAAGTTTCAATTCTTTCAACTTCATTACACCATTTCCTTCAAACTCAACCTTACCTAATGTAACATCCTACTTTCGGTTATATTAATAAAATAAAGTTCGTTTATTTTATAGCGGGTCGTTATCGGTTTAGTTGAATAGAATACGAGATGGACTTGTGTTGGGTAAATGGATATGGGTTATGGAGGAATGAAGGAAAGACCATGGGCTTAAGCCCATGATCAAAAATATATATACCCTTAATCCTCCATTTAATTCATTTACACATATCCCTTACACCATCCAAAACACATACTTAAGGTTCTCTCTCTAGTTCTCTCTCTCTAAACCGATATCAAGAAGGAAATCGAGAACCGACCCGAGGTAATGATAGTATTTTATTGTTTGAGCTTAAAACCGTTAGTTATGAACACGAAACGACGATCCGACACCGTTAAACCGTTTAAGTCACGAGATCAGGGTGGATTAGGTATAAACCGAACCTATGATGAGCTTAGGGGTCACCCTAGCTCAGATCTGGATCGAACAGGACGAAAAAAACGGTGAAAAACGAGTTAAAACACGTTTTTCCGGCGAATCCGCGGTTCTCCGGCGGTGGCGCCGGAAAAGGTTGGTACGAGGTTAGCGATGTCAGGGAATGTTCTGACATTCCCTGACCTAACCCTAATTCGCTAAGGGTAACTAGCGAAGTAGGTGTGATTCGCCAGCCGATTCGCTAAGGAAAGATTAGCGAACTAGCATGTCATTTGTTAAGGAAATAAGGGCGAACTAGGCCATTCGCTAAGAGAGGTATGAATGAACCCCCTTCGTTATAGGGTTCATTCGTTGACCAGATCAGTTCGTTAAGGTCCAATTCGCTATAAGGACCAGTTCGTTAAGATGCCTGATTCGTTATAAAGGCAGATTCGCAATAATGGCTAATTCGTTATAAATTCCCATTCGTTAAGAACTGAGTGATGAATTAGAACTTTGAAAGACTGACAGAACAGTCCCTGGACTTAGAAAAGAATGATATAACTACAAAGTGACCCTTGGACTTTGATGATTTATGAAAGATGCCTTCAAGGGTTAAAGTGTAGCAATTAACTAACCGGTAATAATCCAATGAAGTAAAACCGGCTTAGATACGTAAGATTAATTAAGTATACGATAGGAAGAGTTAGAGCCGTATTTAATATATGTATGATTATACACTTAGTCGTGCTCAGCTCAGGAAATGATTAACTATAAACGGTGAACGCAACCGCCTTGAGGTGAGTTTCTAGCCGCACTTCCTTGTTATGTTTTCGGGGCTGTGTGTATACTCGATGTGATAGTTAATACACTTATCTTAAGTGGTAAGTGTATGCCTTGTATGATTTATGTATGATGATTGTTTGACGGTGCGTGAACGATCTTCGGATATTACATGTACCGTCAGGTGGTAGTTAAGATATGATTGATAAGTATGATGAAAGATATGATGTATGTATGAATATATGATGTATGCATAATGTATGTATGTTATGATGATGGTACGTGAACGCTCTTCGGAGATTGCACGTATTGTCAAGGAAAGTATGTATGAACAGGTACGGTACAGTTACACGAAACAAATGGACCAGACCCTAATAATATATGTGATGGTAGGGACCAGATCCTAATAATATCTGTGATGGTAGGGACTAGACCCTAATAATATCTGTGATGTTGGGGACCAGACCCTTTATAATATCTGTGATGTTAGGGACCAGACCCTTATAATATCTGTGAGGTTATAGAGCGGAAGGCTCTTTAAATAGAACGGATAGTTATATATGAAAAGTAAGTATGAATAATGTACACCCCTTCGGGCACGTGTGCAAGTATGAGAACAGATTGTATGTTGTATGATTAACTAGAACTCACTCAGCGTAGCTGACTTTTAGTATGCACGCAGGTGAGTAGATTGAGGCAGCTTGCATAAGAGGAAGCACATGGCATGGACTTGAAGAAGCTGGCATCTTAAGAAATATTATGTTATTCTAAAGACAATGTTTTATGTTTTAAATGATTTGAATGCCCGTTATGACAACAAAGTATGGTTTTGTAATATGATGGTTTGAATGTTTTAAGATTCCGCGAATGTTTTTATTAACTCTGTTGGTACATGATGTCAGTAGTTCAGTGTTTAATGTCTGTAATCGAGTTAGTGATGTTTTGTATTTGAATTACGCGAAGTTGAGTCTCAAGTTCGCCTGATATGGGCGAACTTGTTAGATAAGTGAAGTTAATGACAACTTCGCCTGAACATGCCAGGCGAAGTTGTCGTGTTTATAAGTATAGGTTACGGCTGAGATGATAATAAGTTTTTCAGTTATCATTGTATCGAGTTTACTTGTTCTGTAATCGGTGATCATATCACGTGTTTCCAGTTGCAATATAACGAGTCTTTGTTTATTGTAACGTGTGTTTAATCGTGTTAGCTCGTATCGTCTTCTACGCTCGTAACGTCTTACGTAGGGATTCCGCACCTACGTAGAACGAGATATTCCGTGTAGATCCGGCTGGGAACCTTCAATTGGTATCAGAGCTTTTGCTCGTGATTGTGTGGTTCGGGATTATCACGCGGGTGTAGAAATCGTTCCGTTCGACTATTCGCGGGACGAGTTTGCCGAGTTTTTGTGTCCTAATCACCTCCCACCATCATAAACAACCCATAACACCTTCACAAACCTCGCAAAATCCAGAAAGTCAGAGTGTTTTTGTGATCAGTTTAATTGTCTAGAGAGAAACCGAGAGGGAGAGTCGTGTGGGACGGCCCGAGGTAGAGCTCACCTCGGGTCGGCCGTCATTTGTTTTCGTGTTTGGTATGTAATGTGTTTCGGTTATTATATAAAAGATCTGCAGATGTGTTTATCCCATTCGTGTGTTTGTTCGTGTGTTTGTATGTGTGTAATCGTGTTCTTTGTCTTCTACACCATTAAACGAGTTTAGGAGGATTCCGCACTCCTAGACCTCGTGCGGATCTCGTATCGATCAGCGACGCCCCGGGGGGACCTACAAACTCTGATATTATGAACTGTGTTTATGAGTAAATCCAACGTCCAAATGTGAGGCACCAGTAACGGGGCCTTACATGTTGGTATCAGAGCAAAGTTCGAGAGATTTAAGCATCTTATATGCTTAGACTCGAACAGAGAATGGGATTAAAGTAAGAAAAGAAAGAAGATGCCAGTTCAAGAATGCCATGTGTCACTCAAGCAAGCTCAGTATCTGTAAAGTGTATGATTAAATATGTATGTTAATGTTAGCTTGATTGCTAAAGAAAGGATATGTGAATGTTAGGGATAGGATTACTTGATTGATTAACTGTTTAGGATAGAACCAGTACAAATAGACTCATAAGGGAAGTGTATAGGACACGGAAAGTAACATGATCAGCTAATCACAATTGGCCACTGTTATTACCTGTTAGCCTTACTATCCTTGTACTAAATGGTTCCTTAAGTGATGATGTTTGTGTTTCCTTATAGAATACGATGGCTGGAGTTAAGAAAGTTGCTAGAAAGAAAGGACGCACGGGACGCCGTGGCAGGCCACGCATTGTCAAAGAGCCGTCGGTAGCACCAGTTACCAATGCTGAGGGAGAAGGGAGTGCCGCTGGAGGAAACCCGAGTAACAACGAGGGAGTTCAGCTGGATCCTGCTGTTCATGCTCTATTGCCCAAGCGATAGCAACTACTATGAAGAACATGAATCCCAATAAGCCTGCTGGAGGCCCAGAAGGAACCGCCGTAAGGGCGGAAGGCGAAAGTAGGAAGGATGATGAAGGGGAGAGGGTAGAATCGAGCGTTGTGAAATCGGTGAAGGTGGATGGTAGAAAAAGGGGCCGAGGTGGATGCAACTATAAGTCTTTCAAAGGTTGTGATCCACCACAGCTAACTGGCTTGGGAGACGCAATCGCTACTCTCCAATGGATAACCGCCATGGATAAAATTATCCGAATTAGCGAATGCCGTCCCGACCAAGCTGTGGGATATGCCACCCAATCATTCGGTGAGGAGGCAATGTATTGGTGGGAGTCAGTTGAGCAGAGGAAGAGTCAAGAAGAGATCAACGCCTTGAGGTGGGACGATCTGAAAGAGTTAGTGATGAAACGATTTTGTGCTGATGCTGAGGTAGAGAAGGTTGAAATGAAGTTCTTGAGTCTGAAGGCGGGTAAGATGACACACCGCGAATACCTCACTGAATTCAACCGCCTGTCAAGGTTGGTGCCAGATATGGTGGACACCGAGGCCAAGCGGATCAAATGTTACCTTAGGGGACTGCCGCAGAATGTTCGCGTCTTGGTCAAGACTGGTAGACCGGGTACCTTTGACTCTGCTGTGGGACTCGCAGAAACGGTTTATGAGGACTTGATAGATGAAGCGGTTATGGAAGAGAAGAAAGAGAAGAAGTGAATCGCTCCTGCCAAGCGACCTGGTACTCAGTTATGGAACCCCAAGAACAAGCAACCCAGAGTTTGGGAAAAGAGGTCGTGTAAGACCTGCGGAAAGATGCATGGTGGTGAGTGCAAGTGGGGTAGAAGTTCTGATGTTTGTCTCAAATGTGGAAAGGCTCATGGTGGAGAATGCAGAATGGGGTCGAATGCATGTTATAAGTGCGGGAAGGTAGGGCATTATGCCAATGAGTGCAGTGCGAAGCCAGCATGTTACAAATGTGGCAAGACAGGCCATATGGCAAGAGAGTGCACTGAAGGTGAGGCTGGAGGTAGTGGGAAGAAAGATTCTGATCAAGCAAGACCGAGGACTAGAACCTATATGCTGACCCAGGAACAAGCTAGACAGATTTCTGATGTTGTGACCGGTACGTTCTTAGTAAACGGCATTTCTGCTTCCGTATTATTTGATTCTGGTGCGAATAGAAGTTTTGTAGCTACGACATTTAGTAAACTAGCTAAAATGAAAGGCTGCCGAGTGTCTGAAACTTTTATTGTAGAAACCGCTAGTGACACTTCCGTTAAAATAACAAAAATGGTTAAGGATTGTAAGATAGAGTTAGAGGGACATGAGTTCCCTGTTACTTTGTATGTTATGACCATAGGAGGGTTCGATGTAGTCTTGGGAATGGATTGGTTGTCTGAGTTTGAAGCTCAGATAGTATGTAAGAGTAGAATAATAAAGCTAAGGTCTTTAGATGGTAGTGCGGTGACGGTTTATGGTGATAAAGAAAGTTCAGGGTTTAACGTCATTTCGATGATAAAAGCCGAAGGGTTATTACGACGAGGATGTGGTGCCTACCTGGCGTATGTTGTCAACGCTACGGCCGAGACGAAAGAAATGAAAGATTTTCCTATCGTGTGTGACTACCCAGAAGTGTTCCCTGAGGATCTTCCGGGGATACCACCGGAGCGAGAGATAGAATTCCAGATAGATTTAATACCAGGAGCCCAGCCCGTCGCGAAAGCACCTTACCGTCTAGCTCCGTCCGAAATGAAAGAATTGATGTCCCAACTGCAAGAACTCCTCGACAAGGGTTTTATTAGACCAAGTGTTTCCCCGTGGGACGCACCAGTGTTATTCGTAAAGAAGAAGGATGGAAGTATGAGGATGTGCATAGACTATCGTGAGTTAAATAAGCTTACGGTGAAGAATAGATATCATTTGCCAAGGATTGATGATCTGTTTCACCAACTGCAAGGTTCAAGTTGGTTCTCACGGATAGATCTCAGATCAGGCTATAATCAACTTAAGGTGAAAAAGGCAGACATCCCTAAAACAGCGTTCCGAACGCGATATGGACGCTACGAGTTCCTCGTAATGTCATTCAGTCTAACGAATGCTCACGCAGCATTTATGGACATGATGAATAGGGTTTGTCGGTCGATGTTGGATAAGTCGGTTATCGTCTTCATTGATGATATATTGATTTATTCAAAGAGCGAGTCTGACCATGTTGAGCATCTGAGAGAGGTATTGGAGACTCTGAAGAAAGAGAAGTTGTATGCTAAGTTTTCGAAGTGCGCGTTCTGGTTAAGAGAAGTGCAATTTCTAGGTCACGTGATTAATCCGGAGGGGATTACCGTGGACCCAGCTAAGATTGAAGCGATAACGAATTGGAAGACTCCACAGAATCCAACTGATATACGAAGCTTCCTAGGGTTAGCTGGCTACTATAGGAGATTCATCGAAGGTTTCTCCAAGATAGCCGCACCGCTGACCGGTATGACCCAAAAGTCGATAGTATTCAGTTGGGGAAAGTTTCAAGAAGAAGCCTTTGAGGAATTAAAGAAGAGACTCACGCAAGCTCCAATCCTTGCTCTACCCGATGGTGATGAGGATTTGGTTGTCTGTACTGATGCTTCGCATCGTGGGTTAGGTTGCGTGTTGATACAACGAGGAAAAGTGATAGCTTACGCGTCTAGACAGTTGAAAGTCCATGAGAGTACCTATCCGACGCATGATTTGGAGCTAGCAGCAGTAGTGCATGCCTTAAAGATATGGAGGCACTATCTGTATGGTACTAAGTGTACCATCTATACAGATCATAAGAGTTTAAAGTACTTCTTCGAGCAAAAAGAATTGAACATGAGACAGAGAAGATGGTTGGAGTTGATAAAGGATTACGACTGCAATATTAAGTACTACCCTGGCAAAGCTAACGTGGTCGCCGATGCACTAATCAGTAAGAATGAGGAAGTCCTTGCAACTGTGAAGTCATACAAATTGATTATGAATTCAAGCCTTTTCGAAGAAATCATCAAGGTGCAGTCAGAGGTGCTAGTAGACGAGAAGTTGGTAAAGAAAGAAAAGAGTTTACGGCCAACAAGACGAGCTAATGGAAAACACTCATGGTGTTAAGACTAGGTTTGACCGTATGTGGATCCCACGCCATGGAGATCTCAGAGGTCGAATCTTAGATGAAGCTCATAAGTCAAGATATTCGATTCATCCAGGAACTACGAAGATGTACCAGGATTTGAAAAGAGATTATTGGTGGCCAGGAATGAAGAATGATGTGATAGATTATGTCAGTAAGTGCTTAACTTGTTTACAAGTCAAGGAAGAGCACCAGAAGCCTTATGGAAAGATGCAACCTTTGGAGATACCAGAATGGAAATGGGAACACATCACCATGGATTTCATAACTAAGCTACCTCGTACATCTAGGCACCATGATACCATCTGGGTGATTTTGGACCGTTTGACCAAGAGTGCTCACTTTCTGCCTATACGAGAGGCTATCTCGTCAGAAACGTTAGCAAGCTTGTTCATTAAAGAGGTTGTATCTGAGCATGGAGTACCGTTATCAATTGTGTCTGATAGAGATACACGGTTTACTTCGAGATTTTGGAAGAAGTTCCATGAAGCTATGGGAACGAGGTTGAACATTAGTACGGCGTATCATCCCCAAACAGATGGACAGTCTGAAAGGACGATCCAAACCCCTGAGTATATGCTACGTGCTAGTGTTCTAGACTTTGGTGGAAGTTGGGATGATCATCTGCATCTGGCAGAGTTCTCTTATAACAACAGTTACCATTCAAGTATTGGTATGCCACCATTTGAGATGTTGTATGGGAGACGTTGTAGAACTCCCGTATGTTGGGGAGAGATTGGTCAGAAGGAGATGGGAATCCTAGAAGTTGTGCAAGAAACCTCTTCGAAGTTCGATCAGATCAAGGCAAGAATGAAAGCTGCTCAAGATAGACAGAAGTCGTATGCTGATAAGCGGCGACGACCGATTGAGTTTAACGTTGGTGACAATGTGATGCTCAAGGTCTCGCCTTGGAAAGGAATCATTCGTTTCAGGAAGAGGGGAAAGTTGAGTCCAAGGTACATTGGACCGTTCAAGATTTTAGATCGAGTAATTGAAGTGGCTTACAAGTTAGATTTGCTAGAAGAGTTGGAAGGAATTCATTCAACCTTCCACGTTTCTCATCTGAGAAAATGTCTAGCTGATGACACGTCCCACGTGCCATTGATGGACATCGAGGTTGATGAGCAGTTGAACTACATTGAGCAACCGATAGAGATAGTTGACCGCAAGGAGAAGCAACTTCGTCGCAAGGTTATACCTTTAGTGAAAGTGATATGGAAGCATCGCAAAGGTTCAGATGCCACTTGGGAAGCGGAGGATGAGATGCGCAAGTTTTATCCGAATCTGTTTATGTAATAGTTAGGTTTCGGGGACGAAACCTCTTTAAGGAGGGAAGACTTGTAACATCCTACTTTCGGTTATATTAATAAAATAAAGTTCGTTTATTTTATTGCGGGTCGTTATCGGTTTAGTTGAATAGAATACGAGATGGACTTGTGTTGGGTAAATGGATATGGGTTATGGACTTGGGTTATGGAGGAATGAAGGAAAGACCATGGGCTAAAGCCCATGATCAAAAATATATATACCCTTAATCCTCATTTTAATTCATTTACAAATATCCCTTACACCATCCAAAACACACACTTAAGATTCTCTCTCTAGTTCTCTCTCTCTCTAAACCGATATCAAGAAGGAAACCGAGAACCGACCCAAGGTAATGATAGTATTTTATTGTTTGAGCTTAAAACCGTTAGTTATTAACACGAAACGACGAGCCGACACCGTTAAACCGTTTAAGTCACGAGATCCGGGTGGATTCGGTAATAAAACGAACCTATGATGAGCTTAGAGGTCACCCTAGCTCAGATCTAGATCGAACGAGACGAAAAAACGGTGAAAAACGAGTTAAAACTCGTTTTTCCGGCGAATCGCGGTTTTCCGGTGGCGGCGCCGGAAAAGGTTGGTACGAGGTTAGCGATGTCAGGGAATGTTCTGACATTCCCTAACCTAACCCTAATTCGCTAAGGGTAACTAGCGAAGTAGGTGTGATTCGCCAGCCGATTCGCTAAGGAAAGATTAGCGAACAAGCATGTCATTCGTTAAGGAAATAAGGGCGAACTAGGCCATTCGCTAAGGCCATTAGCTAAGAGAGGGACGAATGAACCCCCTTCGTTATAGGGTTCATTCGTTGACCAGATCAGTTCGTTAAGGTCCAATTCGCTATAAGGACCAGGTCGTTAAGATGCCTGATTCGTTACAAAGGCAGATTCGCTATAATGGCTAATTCGTTATGAATTCCCATTCGTTAAGAACTGAGTGACGAATTAGAACTTTGAAAGAATGACAGAACAGTCCCTGGACTTAGAAAAGAATGATATAATTACAAAGTGACACTTGGACTTTGATGATTTATGAAAGATGCCTTCAAGGGTTAAAGTGTAGCGATTAACTAACCGGTAATAATCCAATGAAGTAAAACCGGCTTAGATACGTAAGATTAATTAAGTATACAATAGGAAGAGTTAGATCCGTATTTAATATATGTATGATTATACAGTTAGTCGTGCTCAGCTCAGGAAAGGATTAACTATAAACGGTGAACGCAACCGCCTTGAGGTGAGTTTCTAGCCGCACTTCCTTGTTATGTTTTCGGGGCTGTATGCATACTCGATGTGATAGTTAATACACTTATCTTAAGTGGTAAGTGTATGCCTTGTATGATTTATGTATGATGATTGTTTGACGGTGCGTGAACGATCTTCGGATATTACATGTACCGTCAGGTGGTAGTTAAGATATGATTGATAAGTATGATGAAAGATATGATGTATGTATGAATATATGATGTATGCATAATGTATGTATGTTATGACGATGGTACGTGAACGCTCTTCGGAGATTGCACGTATTGTCAAGTAAAGTATGTATGAACAGGTACGGTACAGTTACACGAAACAAAGGGACCAGACCCTAATAATATCTGTGATGGTAGGGACCATACCCTAATAATATATGTGATGGTAGGGACCAGACCCTAATAATATCTGTGATGGTAGGGACCAGACCCTAATAATATTTGTGATGTTGGGGACCAGACCCTTTATAATATCTGTGATGTTAGGGACCAGATCCTTATAATATCTGTGAGGTTCTAGAGCGGAAGGCTCTATAAATAGAACGGATAGTTATGTATGAAAAGTAAGTATGAATAATGTACACCCCTTCGGGCACGTGTGCAAGTATGAGAACAGATTGTATGTTGTATGATTAACTAGAACTCACTCAGCGTAGCTGACTTTTAGTATGCACGCAGGTGAGTAGATTGAGGCAGCTTGCATAAGAGGAAGCACATGGCATGGACTTGAAGAAGCTTGCATCTCAAGAAATGTTATGTTATTTTAAAGACAATGTTTTATGTTTTAAATGATTTGAATGCCCGTTAAGACAACAAAGTATGGTTTTGTAATATGATGGTTTGAATGTTTTAAGATTCCGTGAATGTTTTTATTAACTCTGATATTATGAACTGTGTTTATGAGTAAATCCAACGTCCAACTGTGAGGCACCGGTAACGGGGCCTTACACCTAATCAACAAAATCCTCCATACAATCAACTATTATTTTATGTCAATCGGACAATAATTTGATTAGATCCGACATATTCAATTGACACCGCCGTTCGTCTAAATAAGAGCAATCGACGATAAACGGAATACTCAGTTACATCCCGAAAACGATTTCCGTCAATCGATGAGTAGATCCATGTCGATTGTTAATCAGATCTTCACTTTGATGGTTGTTTTACCGTCAAACGATGTTTTTTCTGGTTAATATTTTATATTGTTAGGATAGTATGTTTAATTATCCTAGGTTAGTATTTTATATTGTTAGGATAGCATGTTTAATTCTTAATCTTAATTGTTAATGTTAATTGATATTTTTAATTGATAATTCCTATGTTTCCTATGGTTAATAGTTAATGTATAATTCATTCCAGATTTCAATTACATTATATGTTAAATGTTAAATTTTTAATTTTTAATGTGTCATTGATTCCAATTTTCAATTATGGTATTTGTTAAATTTTTAATGTGTAATTGATTCCAAATTACAATTCTAGTATTTTGATTTTTATTGATTCATATCATTAATAATACATAACAACTTTTCAAAATCGGAATTTGAATTCGTAGTCAACTTAATGTCTAATTTGTAAACATTAATTATAATATAATTGAATTTATATCAATTTGAATTCATAGTCAACTTAATGTCTAATTTTGTAAACATTAATTATAATATAATTGAATTTATATCATTTATGACTTATGAGTTATTATGATTTTGTTAAAAATAAATCCATAATTACATTATGCAAATTTACTATATTTATTAATCGGTTATTATACAAATCCCTAATATTTTCTTTAATTTTACTATATTTATTAGTAGCAAAATAAGTTTATATCAATATCAATTACATTTTTTGAAATCCCTTATTGTATTCCCTAAATTAACTGTATTTAGACCTTTCCTTTTTTTTTACAATTCAAACTTTTCTAAAAAATACTGTTTATCTATATATACTATAACCAGAATAAAGAGATTCACACACTTCTCACTTACTTACTCTTCGATTCATATTTGTATCATTGTCAACGTTTTTCATTTTCTTTCATGCGGATAAATATTTTTTTAACTTATCTAAAAGTTAATTAATGAATCTTGAATCTTTGCTTGAATTTTTTATTTGTTACACATTAACATGGAAGCATCAAAAATTACCATGTTCAACGGTTTGGATGTTTCGAACAACGATTGTGTACTGAAGATTCGTATACTCAGTAATATGGCGTTTGAAGGACAACAATAAACCAGGAGAGGACTGGTCTATAGAAATGATTTTATATCTTTCTCCCTCTCTCTCTATATATATATATATATATATATATATATATATATATCTTTCTCTCTCTCTCTCTCTCTTGTGGTTTAGCCATTTTTGCCGACTTTCTTTTCCATATTTTTCGGTAATGTATTTATTCTACGCTAATGGTCGATTATTATGTATTATTCTCTATTGTCATTTCATTTTCTTTGCACTTTGTTGTTTGTATTGTTTTTAATTCTAATATGATTTTTCTATAATCTGTTTAGGTTCTACATCAAACTCCAAGATTCAAATTACATGTTGAAGTTTCTATAATTTCATCTATCCACCATTGGTAATTCTAACGAGACCAAAATATATGTATTTATTTTTAATTTAGCCGAAATAGTATATTATGTAACATTAATTTAATTTTAATCATTTTAGGTTATAGAGACCCAACTTATAAAAGAGTTAATTGCCATGAAAGAGTATTTGATGGAAAACTGGTTTTCTTTTTGTACAACAATGGATATTAAGTTACGATTATTTATGTATTTATGTAGGTTACACAGTTCATGTAAATTAAATCATTTTTATATGATCAATTTTTATTTTGGTTGTTAACACGTGTGAATCTTATCTTGAAACTTCTATAAATTGTTAACATGTGCGTTAATTTTATTTATTTTTTTTTTACTCAACTTATTTTCCAATTTATTATTGGCTTCTATTTATTTCTATTTTTATAATACCCTTAATTTATTCTTAATATTCATAACAAATTTAAACCCTTTTTAAATACGGAATTTGACTAATTTTGCAACAAACCTTTAAAGGTTTCCATACTCTTCAATCTCATCAAGATTTCCATTTTTTATATTTGACCATTTTTTTAGTGTTTCAAAAGTCATCATTTTAATGTTTCAAAAGTCAAAAACATTTTGATAATTTTTGAAAGCTTTCTAATTAACCAATTTTGTTTTAAATTTTACAATTATGTCTAAATTATTTAGTAAAATTATAAAAATACAACCTTACTTTTTAGATTTAATATATCTAACTTTTGAGTCATTGAATGTAATGAAACAAAATTTAAATTAAAAATTCATTTATAATAAAATATACATTTATTTATTTATGTTTTTATATAATACCCTAAATTTAGTCTTAATATTCACAATAAATTTAAACCTATTTTAAATACGAAATTTGACAATCTTGCAACAAACCTTTAAAGGTTTTCATTTCTTCATCTCATTAAGGTTTTCATTTTTTATATTTGACTATTTTTTAATTATCCATAAATATCAAAATTAATGTCTAACATAAAACCCCTATTTTAATGTTTCAAAAATCATAAATGTTTTCATAATTTTTGGGAGTATTTCTAAATAACCGATTTTATTATAATTTTTGTAATTATATCTAAATTATTTAGTCAAGATTTCTCAAGTTGTATGGGTAACAGATTTGTGAGTTAATATGTGGAGTTGGTGACTTGGTTACTATCGCGTTATTATTCATATTTTGTTTTTAGGTGTTATAGATTTTTATTATATTGTAGTTATTTTTTTGAATGATCAATAAGTTATATTGTAGATTTTAAACTTTCAGTCAATTATTCAAAGTATTACCATAATTATATAGTTATTTATGGGTATATAGATGTATAATTAATATAATTATGGTAACATTTAATATTTGATTTGACTTACAATAATGATTTCATTTATTATATCAATATCAATATTTGAATACTTATCTTTTAATACGTTCATAAATGTCTTATATAATATTATTATTACAGGATTTTAATACTTTCAAAAAATTAAAATTAATCAAATCATTAAGTGATTTTAAGATTTCTCAAATTTTGACATATATATTTTTTTTATTTTTAATTTTATTTTTTACTTTGTGATTGATTTTATCTTTTTATGGTAACGATGTCACCAAGTGGATTCTTAAACATTCGATTGACTTTCTTTATATTATTTTTGTGATTATATTTAAATGTGATAGGCTAAAATAAAAAGAGTTTAAGGATCATAACAATGCTTGCATTCTTATTTATGGGTATATAGATGTATTATTAATTATATAGTTATTTATGGGTATATAGATGTATAATTAATATAATTATGGTAACATTTAATATTTGATTTGACTTACAATAATGATTTCATTTATTATATCAATATCAATATTTGAATACTTATCTTTTAATACGTTCATAAATGTCTTATATAATATTATTGTTACAAGATTTTAATACTTTCAAAAAAATTAAAATTAATCAAATCATTAAGTGATTTTAAGATTTCTCAAATTTTGACATATATATATTTTTTATTTCTAATTTTATTTTTTACTTTGTGATTGATTTTATCTTTTTATGGTAACGATGTCACCAAGTGGATTCTTAAACATTCGATTGACTTTCTTTATATTATTTTTGTGATTGTATTTAAATGTGATAGGCTAAAACAAAAAGAGTTTAAGGATCATAACGATGCTTGCATTCTTATTTGATCATTTTCAAAGAAAGTTTAGTGAGTAGTTCAGTAAATGAAATATTATAATTATTAGCAATGACTTACTACACATAGGGCTGTTCAAAAAGATCGTGGCTCACTCGAAGTTCGCTCGAAAAAAGCTCGGTCCGAAAGAAGCTCGGCTCGGTTTCGAAACGAGCCGAGCTCGAGCCATGGTCGGCTCGGCTCGTGGCTCGATGGTTATATATATATATATATAATTAATAATGTATATATATGTATATATTAATTATTATATATTTATATCTTATAAGTTATAAACCCCTACGATTATACTCCAGCCTCCAGCCCCCCGCCCCCCTTTACCTTCACAGCCATTGGAGATTCAAGTCTTCAATTCAAGATTTCAATTCTTAAGGTATTATTTCTTCATCTTCTACTCTGCTTCATCTTCTACTCTGCTTCAATTCTATGTTCTATTAGTTTATTGAACAAACTTCGTGGCTTAGTGGTTATAAATGAATTTGTTTATTATACCTAAGAAGCTCCAATATCAATAGCCTGTGCCTAATTTGCAGATTTAATAAGTGTCTAATTTGCAGATTTGAATTCTTTCTTTGTTTTACTATTTACCAATAGTTGGATAGGAAAATTGAAATTATGCTCAAATTTGGATTCTTTCTTTGTTGCATTATTAACTTGCTGGATTTTGTAATAAAGCTCATTTAAAACCTGTGAGGTGGTTTTGACAAGTATTTTTTTTTCTTTTCGGTTAAGTGTTCGGAACCTTTTAAAGATGGTATATTGCTATTTTAGTTGTATGCATAATATCGTTCTTGTTGACCAGCTGAATGCCAAATTACATGGCCATACAACATTTTTTATTTCATATTTGTTCTTAATTGTAGGATGTCTTCCCTCAAAGAGTCAATTGGTGGTGTCGAAACCCCAAGTGATACTATCGAGTTAAGTGACGAAGAAAGTGTTGACTTAACAGCACCAGAAAATGAAGATATAATAAATGATGAAGATCCAACAAATAAAGAAAATCCAGCAAATGATGAAGATCCAGCAAATGATCAAGATGGACGAAAACGAAAGGGTAGATCTGGGGTTTGGAGTCATTTTATAACCGTTCACATAAAGGCTAACGGGAAGATGGTCAAGAAATATAAATGCATGCACTGTAAGCAAAAGTACACACCACAACCGTCAGGGTCTACATCACATCTCTTGTGACACTTGAAGAAATGTACGTATTTGAAAAGGAAAAAAGGTAAGAAAGGTTTCATTAATTTTGAACAATCTACCAATGATGATGGATCTGAATTTAACTTGAATGGGAGTTTTGATCATATGAAGTGTAGAGAATTGATTGCAAAGATGATCATAGCCCATGAGCTACCTTTCTCATTTGTTGAGTATCATTGGTTCAACATGTTAATGAAATATCTCAATCCTTTATATGTAAAAGTGAGCAGGCCTACAATTACAAGAGATATTATTAAAGTTGTTGATGTGGATATAGAGAAGATGAAAAAACTTTTTAAAAAAGTTGATATGATCTCACTTACTAGTGATTGTTGGACATCAAATCAAACTATAGGGTACATGTGTTTGACAGCCCATTATATAGTGTTTGATCTCCCCGTATACATCAATCAATAACAATAAACACAGATCTCAGATCTGTATATAAGATTAATACGAGTAAGGATCTAGCTCATAATTAACATAGATTCAGTGTTGTATGTATGGGTATACATTATCATTAAGTTATAAATATTGTTTGTATAGTATTAGGTAAAGCTTTTTAGAGATCTAGGCTCTGAAAACTTAACATTCAAAAAGCTTACATTAACGTGAACAGTAGTTCACTATATATAGAAGGCGATCTGGTTCGCTAAAATTCCCTAGCGAACCAGCTTCCCCTTCGTTACATAACTTAACTTAACGAACCACCCCCTGATTCGTTAACATCCCCTAACGAATCAGGAGGGAATACATTATAATGTCTTAGTTCGCTAACATCTCTAGCGAACTAGACTTAACCTTAACGAACTAGCCTTAGTTCGCTAACATTCCTAGCAAACTAGACTTAAACTTAACGAACTAGTTCAAAATAAACATTAAATATTACATAAATCATCAAATATACATTAACGATAAATACAAAGACTCTAGACGCAAAACCGTGCACTAACAGACACCCCCTCGTCTTGAGCTCTTTGTCTTTAACTTATTTGAAGCGCTTTGACTGCCAGTCTCTGCAACTATGAATTCCATGTTCATGACACACACGAACGACTCGTTGGAATTGCATAGCCAGGTCGTAATCTTCTTGGCGTTCAAACAAAATATGCTTCCTGTATAGCACGTCGTTGTTTGTCTATGATAAATTAACCAACCACATCGGGTCGATTATCTTGATGAGCTCGGTCTGCAATCCTCGACCACAAACAATAACGGCCTCGCCAGTACGATTGTCATAGTACCAACTGTTGAAAGACAGATAAATATCTTGAGGCATTGTCTTCACAAGAACTCTTTTCATTGTCTTTGACGGCTTCACTTTCAAGACAAGTTTCTTCCAGCCGATCCTTGGATCAATCTCATCAGTGCGCTTACGTCTTGGGACCTGGGGCTTGAAGAATTTGAAGCCATGATTGACCTCGAACAGTAAGTGTTGATGAAACCACTCAGCCTTTCGGTGACCCCCACGATTGATAAATGGACGTCTCGCTAGGGTACGTACATCCCAACGCGGTAGAGTTAAAACATCCATTATCCTCTCGTAATACTGGACACCCTTTTCCCACTTGACTATACATACCTTAAGGTCTGAATCATAGAGCCAGGAGACAATATCACCATGTACCTTAGAGACAGTCTTGAAGGTAGTCACCTGATTAGCTTCAATCCAAGCAGCAGTAGCATCTTTTCTTTCCTGATCTACATACCGATAAGCACTAATGATCTTTCCCACTTTCTGACGTTTGAACCATCTTTCTATGTCATCATCAGTCACTTCTTTGAGTGAGGGAACAGTTCGCTACACAATCTTCTCCAGTTCATCCTCAGTCTCTTTGATTACATCTTCATGAAATACCGGAGCACCTTGATCAACGTTTACATGTTGATACAAGTCCGGGTACTCTTCAGCTGTCACATCCTCCATCTTAATCTCCTCGTTCTCATAAATAAAATCCGTATCCATGAATAACGGATCAACTTCCATTTCATCCTCATTGATCACTTCGACATCGGGCTCAGTCTCTAAAGCAGTCAACTGATCGTCATTCAGCCCAAGCAGAATCGAAATCTGCTCCCGTGTCAAAGATCTAACCATAAACTCACCGACCTCTATCTCATCTCTGTTCACCACACTTCTAACCATCCCCGATCCATCAATAAATATCACCGGGTTAGCCTCAATCATTTCAATTGGCTTGGAAGCTGTTGGATCTTGATAGGTAATTATCTGTTTGCTCGACTCATCAGCGCCACTAACACCAGCACCAGAGGATGAACCATGCGAATGTTTAGGCTCACCTCCTGCATCAGATTCGTCAGGATCATCATCGTCATTTTTGAGTTTCTTGAGGGCATCTTCTTTGCAAGTTAATTGTAAAATCAACTCATCTTGTTCCTTTAATTTCACCCCCTGAGACTCAACAATCGCACGCAACGACTTAGTCTCCTTCTGACAGAACGAAATATAACTCATCATTTTTCGTTGATTCTCCATGAGTCGTTCTTGAGTTTGTCGATCGGCTGCCATTTGATTTTCATATAAGTGTAGCAGATTTAGCAGCATTTCAGTTTGACGACCTGGTGGTAAGTTGTATACGGATGGATGAACAGGTTGAACAGGTCCTTGAGGTCGAGTAATCCTTATAAAAGAGACATCACTCGGCGGAGGTGGAGGAAGCATAGTTGTTGGCAGAGGAGGAGGTCTCATTGATGTGGTGGTAGATACTGTAGACAACACAGCAGGAGGCCTCGGTATCTCGGTCAACGCCATTTGAGGAATAAGACCGAGCCTCTCATGTGACAC
Source organism: Bidens hawaiensis (assembly GCF_021521415.1). Classification (NCBI taxonomy): domain Eukaryota; kingdom Viridiplantae; phylum Streptophyta; class Magnoliopsida; order Asterales; family Asteraceae; genus Bidens; species Bidens hawaiensis. Next base: position 484,476 of record NW_027491996.1, on the reverse strand, counting down.
CATCGTCGTTGTCAAAGTGAGCGTAGGAGTGCTAGTAGTTAGCGGCACCGCCGAGCTTTGAGTAGTTGATTGAGGTGGTGGTGGTGTTCCAATAATTACCCCAGCCCCAGCAGACACACGGGGCTTCTTCGATGGTTCACCAGTAGCTACAGCTTTGCCCTTTCGTTTGCGTTCTAACTGAGCTTTCATGGTGGCAGCTAGGGCATCATCGACTGCTTCTTGTTGTTCTTTCAGAGCACGTCCACTATCTCCACCATCACCATTATTATCATCATTGTCACCATCATTGTTCCCACCTTCTCCCCCTTCACGCTCGGAATCCGAATCATCATGGATCCAGCACTCATTAGGAGGACATACGTAATCCGGATTGATTATATGACCAATCATCCGTTTGTCCTGTGGCTTGTCTTTTCTATATATTAACATACGATGCACCGTTTCAGCTTTCATATGTTCCATATCAAGAACATCATTCACCAACGAACGATCAATCACCAAATTCGGTATCAGATCCTGAAAAAAAAATTAATGAATTAAATAAAGAATTAAATAAATTAAGAAATTAGGTTATCGAGAAACCCTTTTATCCCGACAACCAATTATGTTAAAATAAATTGTTTCAGATTTCCGAAACATAACTTAAACATTTATTTAAATTTTTTTTTTTTAAAAAAAAAAGACGAAAATATTTTTGATATTTTGTAAAAATTAAAGAATTAAAGAATGTATTTACAGAAGAATAACCAAACCTTTAAAATAGACAATCTATTTGTATTTTTCAGTGATTTATCAAAAACAGTACATATTTTTGTATTTTTGTCGAGTTTGAGCAGAGAATCATATTGACCAAATTGTCCTTCCATCACAGTTTTATATTTCAGCGATATTATGACTAGCGATAAGTCGGTCATTAGTATTGTTGTCCACATAAATCTAGTAACACACATTCAAGTATTTTTGTGATATGATTAAAATTGTTCAATTAAAGCACAGAATATCAGAAACTATCAGCCTCTAATCACGGTTCAAGCTTAATTTGATTTTTGCCAAATCACCCCAACTTGACTTAAACCATTATATTGTTGATCAAAATTTTTGATACCAATTGTAGAAATTTTGAGCAATGCATCAAGTTTCCTTTACTGTGAGTGAGTATGCACGAGTCCATCTGTCGGCTTACATACATTGTATCCCCTGGGGTCCGTTTCTTAATGGTATTAAGACGCACGCAAGGGAGGAACAATTGTATGACTTACAGCTGATTTTGATCAAGTCAGTAATTTAAATTGTACGAAGTATAGCGGTGATCAAGTTTAATGACTTTGGGTTTGCTCTAGAAAGCGAGTGAAATACTCATGCTTATGAATACCCAGATGGTTAAGCCGCATAAAGACTCACAGTGACCAGAATCTTAACGCTTGTTATTTGCTTTATTTGATTTTTGGGTGATCAACAAATATAAGGCTTGAGTATGACCGGTTATTACATTTCTGCCATCCTCATCGAGACTTTTGTTAGAGACTAACACTCCTTTCAATTTGGCGTTTCTTTATGTTTATATCACATACTTTACTCTACTGGGTTGTTTTAAGACCTACTAATGCACCAATGCAATTAAGCACACAGTCTTTTAAGCTTACTTTTTGCTGAACTTGGGGTCAAGATAATCAATGTACTATCATTTTCTCTTTTTGCTTCAAAAACTCAAGATTTTGAGGAGCAAAAAATGAAGAAAAGATAAATTTAATCGCCCCAGTTAACTTAAGTTAATAAATAAATGGCTAACCATCAATTCACAAGTGAATCATAGGACCAAGACATGCAAGCATGCTTCACAAACTTAAACAACCGACATAATTTTCAGCGAGAAAATAATATAAAAACGTCTGCAAAAATCTTTTTGGTTTTTCTCTGTACAACTTTAAAAACACAATATTTTTGTCTTTTTAATTTTCTTATAAACAAAATAAACTTCACAATCTTTTTGGATTTTCGGATTTTTCTGTACAAAACATAAATCACATTCTTTTTGGTTTTTCAAAATTTTAAAATGTTTTTGGTTTTTTTAAATATTTAAAGGAAAAACATTAAAGAACAGAAATCACAATATTTTTGAAGCGTCTGCAAAAATCTTTTTGGTTTTTCTCTGTACAAACGAAAACACACTCTTTTTGTATTTTTCTAGATTTTCACCCCCTAAAACCAAAATAAATTTTAAACGAAAGAAATGACAGAAAAATAAAGATAGTCATCCTTGTTTAAGGATATCATCGAGGGTCTTCAATCCGTTTAAATCAAGCAAAAATTTAAAACGCGTTTTGTCAAAAGCTTTAGTAAACAGATCGGCTTTTTGAAAATCAGTATGTACTTTCACAAGATCAATTAATTTCTTTTCATAGCAATCCCGTATAAAATGATATCGAATTTCGATATGTTTCGTTTTAGAATGTTGTACGGGATTCTTGGTGATACTAATAGCAGCAGAATTATCAATCAAGATGGGAGTAGTAAGAAACTTCAAACCGTAGTCGCGAATATGTTGTTGTATCCACAAAACCTGGGAACAGCAACTCGAGGCTGCAACATACTCAGCTTCAGCGGTTGAAGTGGAGACCGTTGTCTGCTTCTTACACTGCCAGGAAACAAGTCGGTTTCCTAAAAATTGACATCCCATAGTCGTTGATTTGAAGTTGATCTTGCATCCTCCATAATCTGAGTCGGAGTAGGTAGTAAGAAAGAACGTATCATCCTTGGGGTACCACAACCCGATGTCTGGATTTCCCCTCAAATACTGAAGAATTCTCTTGACTGCAGCTAGGTGAGTCACGCGTGGACTTGCTTGATACCTAGCACAAAGACAAACAGCAAACATAATATCAGGGCGAGAAGCCGTTAAATACATTAGAGAAACAATCATAGCATGATAAAGGGTTGGATCAACAGAATCCTCCAATTCATCCGGTGATAAATTGTGACCCACTGGAAGAGGAGTAGAAGGGATTTTGCCGGCAGAAATCTTGGATCGGCTCAAGACGTCATTCACATACTTAGTCTGATGAATAAAAATTCCGTGAGCAGACTGGTGAACCTGCAACCCTAAAAATAAATTCATCTCTCCCATCGAGCTCATCTCGAACTTTGTTTGCATGGACTTCTCGAACTCCTTACACAATGTGTCGTTTGTAGACCCAAAAATAATATCGTCAACATAAATCTGGACTAGAAGAAGATCATCACCAACAGTCTTATGAAATAAAGTGCAGTCAACAGTTCCTCGTTTGAAGCCATTATCAGTCAGATGGTCGGCGAGCATGCCATACCAAGCTCTCGGGGCTTGATGTAGACCATATAGAGCCTTGTTTAAACAGTAAACACGGTCTGGATAATCAGGATCTTCAAAACCAGGTGGTTGTTGGACAAACACTTCCTCGTGTAATTCACCATTGAGAAAAGCACTCTTAACATCCATTTGATAAACCTTGATATTCTTATAAGCTGCATAAGCCAGAAAGATTCGAATCGACTCTAATCTTGCAACTGGAGCATATACCTCTGTGTAATCAATACCCTCTTGCTGATAAAAACCTTGCACCACTAAACGTGCTTTATTTCTGACAATCACCCCTCGATCGTCCTTTTTACACTTAAATACCCACTTAGTCGGAATAGCTTTCGTAACTCTAGCAGGTTTGTCTATTAAATCCCAAACACCCAATCGTGCAAACTGCTGTAATTCCTCTTGCATAGCATCTACCCAAGAAGGATCTTCAAGTGCCTTACGAGCTGTAGTTGGCTCAACTTGAGATAGAAAGCAATTGAATTTAGCAGCATTCACGATTCCCGAAGAATGTAAATTAGTGTAAGCACATAATATGTTATTGTCACTTGACGAAGCAACTGGATGACGTGTACGAACACCCACATCAAGTTCTCCGATGATGTTTTCCTGTGGATGATATCCATGAATCCGAAGAGTGGGATTCTCAGGAACAACAACATTATCAAATAAGTTAGTGTAATGTTCACCCAACTCTGGAGATAAAACATTATCACTGTCAAGATCAATAACTTGAACTTTAGCTTGATCATCATCAGAAGAAGTAGAAACAGTATCAATAGCAACTGGAGAAACAACTGGAGAGTCTTCAGTTGGAGCATCTGGTTGAGCATCAACTGTATTAGAACTTGAAGAACCTGGAATATTCAATTGATCTTCAAAGTATGCTCTAACTAGATCTTCATCGATGTTTTCAGTCGAAGGAGTAAAAGAATTAAATAAACTATCGTAGTCAAACTCCAGTCTGAACCTTTCCCTTGAGGAGGGGTTGTGTACTTTTGACAGTCCACATGGTACCATTCTTCAACACAGCCAGATGTGAAATTAAAAACCCTTTTCTTTGGAGATGCATATCCCAAGAAATACCCTTCAATAGTTTTTTCTTCAAATTTACCCGAATCCTTCTTCAACATTGTACATGGACACCCAAATGGTTCCAGGTACTTTAAATTAGGTTTTCTATTATTTAAGATCTCGTAACTTGTTTTCTTGAGTCGTTTCACTGTTAGAACCCGATTAAGCGTATAACAAGCTGTATTCACTGCCTCATTCCAAAATTGAACCGGAAGCTTTGAATCAGCGAGCATTGTACGTGCAGCTTCAATCAGAGTTCTATTTTTCCTTTCAGCAACACCATTTTGTTGAGGTACATAAGGTGCACTATATTCTCGGTGAATTCCCTTTTGAATACAAAAGAAATCCAATGTAGTGTTTTTGAATTCAGTACCATTATCACTTCGGATTCTCCTCACCTTTTGTTTATACAGTGATTCGATCTTAGTAATAAGGTTTTGTACCAAAACCGGTGTTTGATCTTTTGAGCTCATAAATAACACCCATGAATATCTTGAATAATCATCTGTCACTACCAGACAATACCAGTCTCCAGAAATACTCGCATGATTCACTGGACCAAACAAATCCATATGAAGTCGTTCAAGAGGAGTATCAATGGAATTCAATAACTTAGAGGGATGTATCTTCTTCTTCTGCTTGCCCTTTTTGCATGCAACGCAGTGATCAGATAACTTAAAATTTTTTAACGAGACACCCTCAACTAAGTCATTTGCCATTAAATAATTCATCTTTCTGACATGTATGTGACCCATTCTACGATGCCATAGAATCGAGTCTTTCTCGATTGCTTTCGAGACAAAACATGTTTCAATTGATGTTGATATCTTAGAACTCATATTTAAGACATAAATATCATTTGATCGTGGTGATCGCATGACAACCATGTCCTCGGGAATAACTTAACCCGGTTTCAAGATAAGACACTCTTTGTCAGTAAATATCGTAGTGTATTTTTTATCACAAATCTGCGATACACTCAATAAGTTATGATCAACCTTGTCGCAATAATTCACTTTCTCAAACGTAATGTGACCATTTGAAACTTCACCCTCTTGTGGGATCATGCCCCCAGAATTACCAGAAAACACTACATAACCCCTTGAATATTTCTTACGTTGGTTAATAGGTTGAGATTCCCAGTGATATGACGAGAACATCCGCTATCCATGATCCAGTTTTCACCAGAAATGGTCTTGGATGAACCCTACACACAAACAAAAGTGATTAGTTCAAAAAGGCAGCCCAGGCCTCAGTCTTGGGCACCTTTTGATTTTCTCTTTGATCATTAACTTTAACAGATTTCAATTGTTGTTCAGCCACTTGTGAATAAGTTACTGGCTTCCTAGACTTTCATCTTAAATAAGCTGCCTGAACAATATTTGAATTCTTGTTTTGACATATAGGTTCAGTTGGAATGAATTTTGGTTTCAACTTGACCGTGTGTCTCATTGACATGAAGAACCTTCCGAGGATTCACATCGGAGAACAAAATATGAGTATCATCAGCATACGACACAGGTCGTTTCAGAATCTCCTTGACCACTTGAATTGGCTTAGATTTGTCCTTGATAAAAGGATGAAGATTCTGATAGTTCTGTTGACTACAATTCTTCACAACATGACATTGTTGACCACATAAAAAACAAAGTCGCATGTCTACATGATGATGTTTAGAAGTAATTGGAATAAATGAAACAGAAGATTGATGATGACTCACATTTTTAGTCATGCTCTTAGCAAACTCATCAGATAAGTCTAAATTAGAACTGTTTGAAAAACTTTTTAGTTTATCTGTTCCAGTTGACTTAACAAAGTTAATCTTCTTAGCTTGTTTTAAAAATTGTTTTGCCTTAGTCAAAGGATCAGATTCAACTGATGTCAGTTCTTGAATTTTTGAAGTTTCATTGACAAAAACACTCTCAATAAGTTCAGGTTTGATAATACTTATTGGAATATCTTTTTCAGTGAACATTTTATCCATTCCCTTTAATTTAAAAACTCTAGCCGAAGAAGACTTAGAACTCGGAGGATTAATGAAACGCATTAAGTCCTCATCAGAAATCTTTGGTTTAACTGACTTCTTTGTCCTCACTGGTTTAGTTTTCACAGTTTCTTCCTTGTTTATCTGAGACTTGAATGAACCATACACAGCTTTCTCAAACTCTTGAGGTTCGCAAAGAATATGATTAGAACTAGAAATGTTCTTATTCTTGTGTATAATCTCAGGTTCAAACACATCTTCAATAATTACCTTGTCAACATTTTCAACAAAGACCTTTTTACTTTCCACATGAGAATTTTGAGGAGCAACTTGGGGTTTGACAATTTCAGGTTTAACCATCTTAGGTTTTTCAGAAATCACAGATTCCTTTTGAATCAAATCCTCTTCTTTTCTTGCAAAAGGATTAATTTTATAATCATTATGAAAAGGTGGTGGAATTTCAACAAAACCAATACCTTTCTTGGAATCTTTTTGTTTTTCAGATACTTCAATAATTTCATTCAACAGAAAAGATGAATTCCTAAATTTCCCCAATTTGTTCTTCAACTCAAGAACCTCATTCTCAAGCGCAGTTATCTTAGAACGATGTTTCAAGATTTCTTGAAACTTTTGGTCATTAATGGTCATTTTCACAGATAACTCGGCTTTGAGATCGTGGTTACTTGTCGACAATGAGTCAATCTTTTCTCGAGATCTTCTTTGGGATTCAAGAGATTGTCGATAAGTATCCTTAAGAGAATCAATTTCTCTTATAAGATTATCATTTTGATTTTTCAATGCTTCTAACTTAGAGTTGTTAGATTCACAGTCAACACATGATGCTTTAACAAATGAAGTAGTAGACATAGAATTACTAACCTCATTGATCTTGGCCATGCAAGCAAACATTGATTCAGAAGGCTTGTCGCAAGAGTCGTCAGAATCAGATCCAGAATCATTATCGGAAGACATCACACTACCAGTAGCATCTTGACAATCTTCATGTAACCCAAACATAGCCAAATTTGCTTGAACATCATTGCATAGTAGCCGTTGTGACCAATCATTACCATCTGCTAACATTGCTTGTGTTGTAGCAGAAGATGGTTTCTTTTCAGCATCACTTCCTCGTGGTGAAGAAGCATTTTGACTTTGACCACGAGGTCCATTGTATTCCTTCCTTGGCTTATCACATTCCTTCGCGAAATGTCCAAATTCTTGACAATTATAACACTTTACTTTTAATTTGTCAAAACCCAACTTCTTGTTTAAAGCTGGAAGATCTTTTCTAGTTCTCTGCATGAATCTTTTAACTTTATGAACGATCATCGCCATGTTCCATTTCAAATCCATGATTTCTAGATCATCTGGATCTATCTGATTATAGTCCTCATCTGTTAAATCACTTGTGGCAATTTTACTACTCACTAAGTTTTCATATGAAGACATAAAAGCCGCCAGAAAAGCAAAGTTTTGCTCAGCTTCCTTCATATTAACACTAGGTGGTGTAGCAAATGGATTTGTACTTGTCGAACTTCCAGACCACCCGAATTACCAGCAGAGTAAAAACAAGCTTTTGGATCATTAAACATTGTTGATTCTTTTTCACTTGCCGCATGAGTAAGAAAAGCATGTGATTGGAGAGATTGTTGAACTGAGAGGCATACTTCCACCATAGAAAGCTGGATCTTGATTTTCTTTGGAGGATTTTTGACACTTAAGATCATATTCTCTAGCTTCGATCTTTTGTAGAAATTCAAGTGCCGTCAAGTCTTCATTCAAAAAATAATCATTCTCTTTCAAAACCATTAGAAATGTTGAGTAGGAACTTGGAAGCACACTCTTGATAGTGTCAATTTTATCTCTTTCAGAAATTTCCATTTTCATCTTGTCCATTTCAGCAATTAAATGACTAAATCTTTTAGTCATCTCTTCAACTGTTTCTCCTTTCAATAAATTAAAGTTTCGAAATTGAAACTTGAGCATCACTTTCTTACTTTCAGCTGTGTTTCCCATGCTTCTCATACGCAGATGTTGAAATAAAGATGCACATCTCTTGATACTACCAACTTGATGAAAGATATTTTCTGGTAAAGCCATAGTCAAAGTAGAATATGCTTTTATCTCGATTTCTAAAGCCTTCTTCTCTTCTTGTTAGTATTGAGAAACAGCTTTAGGAGTATACCCAATAGTATCATCACCAATCATTGGTGCAACATAAACTTCATCAAGACAATATGAGCAGTCAGGATGAACAGATCCCAAATGTGCACGAAACCGAGGTTCCCACTTGGCGAAGTCACTGAACTTCATCAATCTTGGACATTTAAAATGTGAACCTATCTCGGTATCAAGTTGCAACATCTGTTGCATCAACATATTTTGAGACGCTAATGCATACATGCCAGCCATCTTTGAAAATCGAATCAAATAATGAAGTATCTTAACGAATCAATGAATAACTATAACGAACTGTGAATAGTTGTAGCGAACTGTGAACAGTTGTAGCGAACTGTGAACAGTTGTAGCGAATCAATCCTTAATAAAATTAAGACTGATCAATAACGAAGTTAACTTAATGAATCAAAAGTCAACATAACGAGTCAACTTAACGAATCACAAATAAGGTTAACGAATCACTCAAATGACGAAACAGATAACGAATGTAATGAAGGTTTAACGAATCACAAGTCAACTTAGCGAATTGACCAAATGAATTGACCAAGTCAACTTAACGAATTGACCAAACGAATTGACCAAGTCAACTTAACGAATTGACCAAACGAATTGACCAAGTCAACTTAACGAATTGACCAAACGAATTGACCAAGTCAACTTAACGAATTGACCAAACGAATTGACCAAGTCAACTTAACGAATTGACCAAACGAATTGACCAAGTCAACTTAACAAATTGACCAAACGAATTGCACAGGATTAGTTTAGCGACTCAGATGATAATCAGTAACGAATCGCGAACATAAACTTAGCGAATTAAGATAACGAATCAGCTACAGTTGATAGCAAATCAACACTGTAGCGAATTATACTATAACGAATCAGGTTGTTACAACCGTTTGTAACAAACTCTGACACCTTATGCCACGTGGCAAAGGTTGTTATGACACAAATCCCAAGAAGAACACGTGTCACACGAATCAGTTAATCTAGTTAACAAACTAGATAACACAAATCAATAACTCACACGAACTGACTAACGAACAAGGTAGCGAATTAAAACTGTTGATAACGAATCACAGATAAAAATATAGCGAATCACCAGGAAGAAAATAACGAATCACATTCATCTTCAAATCTTCAAACCTTCAAACGAAATTCCAGAAATTATGAAGATTAAACCCAGAAACTTAATAATACCAAATCTGTAATACACCTTCGTTACTCAATCAAATTGCACAAGTAAACTACCAAAATACTCGTAAACCAATTCCGAATCCAATACACAAAACCTCGTAACCAATTAACACCTTAATCAATCCAAATTAACCAAAAATCACACCCCTGTTTCGGACTCAAACCGAAATCAAAACCAAATAACTCAAATCCAAATCAAACCTCAATTCCTCTTAACCAAATCTCAACAATACCTTAATCAACACAAATTCACTCTAATTCGTCCATAATTCATCCAAATCAAATACCAATTGATTCAAAATCAAACAAAAACCGAAAACTAACAAAAATGGAATACTTATAACACCAAATCAAGTGTACAACGAGCACCAACAGCTCTGATACCACTTGTTTGATCTCCCCGTATACATCAATCAATAACAATAAACACAGATCTCAGATCTGTATATAAGATTAATACGAGTAAGGATCTAGCTCATAACTAACATAGATTCAGTGTTGTATGTATGTGTATACATTATCATTAAGTTATCAATATTGTTTGTATAGTATTAGGTGAAGCTTTTTAGAGATCTAGGATCTGAAAACTTAACATTCAAAAAGCTTACATTAACGTGAACAGTAGTTCACTATATATAGAAGGCGATCTGGTTCGCTAACATTCCCTAGCGAACCAGCTTCCCCTTCATTACATAACTTAACTTAACGAACCACCCCCTGATTCGTTAACATCCCCTAACGAATCAGGAGGGAATACATTATAATGTCTTAGTTCGCTAACATCTCTAGCGAACTAGACTTAACCTTAACGAACTAGCCTTAGTTCGCTAACATTCCTAGCGAACTAGACTTAAACTTAACGAACTAGTTCAAAATAAACATTAAATATTACATAAATCATCAATATACATTAACGATAAATACAAAGATTCTAGACGCAAAACCGTGCACTAACATATAGATTTTGATTGGAAACTAAGAAAAGCTATAATTGGTTTCAATGAGCTTTCTTCACCCCATAGTGGTGAGGTTATATCAGATAGCATTCTAGAGTGTCTTATTAAGTGGGGTATTCAGGACAAAATAGGTACGATTACTCTAGACAATGCTTCAAATAATGATAGGGCAGCCGCCTTTTTGAAAAATAACTTTCAAGGGAGAGGAAAGTTACATTTTGAGGGGTTATTTTTTCATGTGAGATGTTGTGCTCACATCTTGAATTTGGTAGTGCAAGATGGTTTGGGGACTATTGATTCGTGTCTTTTGAAAATTAAAGAAGGAGTTAAGTATTTGAAAAAGTCTCCGGTTCGTTTGTTAAAATTTGGTGAAATAGCAACAACTTTGGGTATCAACACTCGCCGGTCTTTATGTACCGATGTAAAGACTAGGTGGAACTCTACACACCGGATGCTTGAATCAGCCATTCACTACAAACGAGCCTTTCAAGGTTATGCATTGAGAGATTCAAACTTCGAATGGTCCCCCACAGATGACGAGTGGACTCGAGCTGAAAAAGTGTGCAAGGTACTTGAAGTATACTTACATGCTACTGAATTTTTTTCAGGCACTTCATATCCAACACCAAATTTGTTTTTTATTGAAATTTTTAAAGTGAAGAAAGTGATAAGTAGTGCTTTTGCATCAAACGATGAGTTTTTAAAAAGCATGAGTGTTCCAATGCATGCTAAGTTTGAGAAGTATTGGGAGGAAATTAGTGTGCTTATGTCAATTGCATCAATTTTAGATCCACGTTTTAAGTTAGAGTCGGTTACTTGGACTTTTCAGTGGTTGTATTCATCTAGTGAGCTTAAGAGTCGAGTTGGAGATGTGACTTTGAAGTTGCAGTCCCTTTTTGAAAAGTATTCTAATGCATTTATGGCGACGAGGGCTGCCACAAGTAGCTCGACAACTTCTACTAGCTTTAACCATCAAACTGGAGAAGAAGAAGATTTTTTTGCTTATCTCAAATCTAAACCCATTGCAAGTACACCAAAAAAATCAGAACTTGAGGCGTATATGGAAGAACCCAATTACATTGGTTTGGTGGACAAAGATTTTGATGTGTTGCTATGGTGGAGTCAAAGTTCTTCCAAGTTTCCTATTTTAAGCAAAATGGCCCATGATATTTTTTGCATTCCTATCACAACTGTCGCTTTGGAATCTGCCTTTAGTGCCGGGGGGCGTATTTTGGATGATTATCGTAGCTCTCTCTCAAAAGATAATGTGGAAACACTTGTATGTGGAGGTGATTGGATAAAGGGAGCCTCAAAAGCAATTATTCAAACATTATACGTAAGCTTAAATTAATATTTTTTGTGCATTTATAATTCTTTATTTTTTTGTAGCAACATTGGTAATCCGTAATCTTTTCATTTGTAGTAATCTGCAAAAGAAGAAGAAGATTTGGAAATAAAGATCCCAATGAATGATGTTACTACTAATTGATATTGAAGGTATTTCTTAATTATGTTTATTTGCTATAATTTAGACATTATTGTTGTACATAAATAAATGCAAACTGTTGTTTTAATAATTATTAATAGTAACATTTTGAGAAATAGCAATTTGATGCCTTGATGCATGTCAAAGAGTAACTTATTAAAGTCCTAATGCTTTTGAAAAAGTTTAGTTTTGTGGGAGTTTTGGGTTGCTGTTATGCAGGTCAAAGAGTGACTTATTAAAGTCTTAATGCTTTTGAAAAAGTTTAGTTTTGTGGGAGTTTTGGGCTGCTGTTATATTTCAGCACTAATGCATCTTAATTTAAGCTTAAATAACAACTTAGAAACTTTCTTTTCTTCTTTAACAGGAGTTTTGGGCTGCTGATACTAAAACATGCTTTTGAAATGCTGGAGTTGCGGGCATGCAAATTGATTCGGGTCATGCTATTGAAGTCATTTTTATTTTGTTGAACTTTGAAGTTTTATATTTGGTTTGACTTAATTTGGTCTATTGAACCTTTTTGTATTTGGACTTGATTTGGACGTCTAGCTATCTGTTGAACCTTTTTATGTTAAGTTAAAGTTAAGCTATTAAGCTTAAAAATTGCATTTATTTTTGAATTTCGAGCCAATTCGAATCGAGCTGAGCTGGCTCGTTTTGAAACCGAGTCGAACTCGAGCTCAGGTTTCAGCTCGTTTCGAATTCGAGCTCGAGCCGAGCCAACTGGATCAAAATTTGAGCTGAGCCCGAGCCAGCTATGGTTCGAGCTCAGCTCGGCTCGTGAACACCCCCAACTACACATTCCATTTTTGGATACATTTCAAAAACATAATATTTATATAAAATTATTTAGTTCGTATAAGTAAAAAATTCACAATATATTTCAATATATTAGCATATATTTATAACTGACATTTTTATATAATTTTCTCCCGTGTAGTACACGGGTCACTAACCCATAACCTACTAAAGCATTTATTTTTGAACGTTTTTCTTAATGTTACAAAGTTTTTGGGCATGTAACATATAAATAGATTTTACATGTTATTTTTAATGTATTTTTTTGGTTCATGGTTTAAGTTATAAAGATGACTGAATTTGTAATTTTATACTTATAAATACCTTATAATTCATATATAATTATATTTTTTTTAGAAATACAACTTTTTACAATTCATTATAGTGTATAACATAATATATATTTTCCACATGTGTGGTAAACGGTTCTTTGATTTACTAACCCGTGTTGAACATTTCTCTTTTTATTTTAAGATAATTTTTTTACAACAAAATCTTAGTCTTTGTAAAATTATATTTTAAATCCGTGACAATATTTTTTTCGAAATTTTTATGCACACAAAATGTAATATAATAATATTGGTATGAATTTTTATTTCTATAATAAATCACACCAAATTTTGGTTTGACACTTTGAATTAATAGTGGATAAATATATCAAGAACTTATTAAAAAAATCATAAATAATAATTATTATACGAAATAACTGAATTTACGTATTGTATATCATAATTGTCACGACTCAAGGTGGATATTTAAAACATCATTTATTATTTTCAATATTTTTTATGAACAATCTATTATTTTTAACACATAATCATTTTCTTACGAAACAACTTAGAATCAAGTTCGGAAATGTTTGATAAAGAAATAAAGAATTACTTGAAGATAATGTTGGATTCTCAAAATATTTTGGTTCAAGGATACCGTATGGTAAGCGATTGTTTTAAAAACGATCCCGGTATGGATTTAAAGTTGTGCATTATTGGAACAAGGCAAAAAGATGCACAAACTTACAACCAGCCAAAAATTTCTAAAGTTGCAGCATTAATCGTTGGTGATATTGATGACACAATAGATTATCGCGATATAATTGTAACGACTCAAAGCAGATCTCTAGCAAGAGTTGGAATATATATGAGAGACCCCTTTTCTACTTATGGTTAACAATATGTTGCTTTATCAATAGTCAAGAGTAGATATTGTATTGAATTGCATATTTTGGAAAAGTAAGGTAAAGTTACAAACAAGACAATAAATATGGAACAAACTTTTATCATCTTAAATATGTCTTTAGTTGACGATTTCTATATTCCACCCGTGTCGTGCACGGATCAATAACCTCGTACCTAAGTAAAACAAAAAATAGTAAAAATAAAGAAAGAATTAGTAATGTCATTTTCAAATAAATAAATGATGGTATAGTTGATTAAGAAACAAAGAAACTAGGGTGTGATAGATTCAGATTCACTATCACTAATAATAATCAATCAATCGGAAGCACAGCACTTGTTTTGAAGACAACTGAAAACCACAACACCCTTCTTGTATTTCAATCTGAATCTGAATCACCGGAGATGCCCATCGTTGACGATCGATCTTCATCCGACGGCAGCAAAGTGTGGGGTTTATTTAAGCGACCCTTCCGAAGCACTACACACACACCTTCTTCTTCTTCATACCAAATTGAACCTCACAATAACAACATTAACCCTAGCTCCGTTTCATCCGTCGCTAGATCTCTGCTTCCTACACGACGTCGTCTCCGCCTTGATCCAAGGAATAAGCTCTACTTCCCCTGTATGTATTATTATTCATTCCTGTCCTAATTGCTTTTAGTTTTACAAGATCTGGATTACTTTCTTTATTCTTTTCTGATTGCTGGAGAGTATTATTAATTGGATCCTGGTTCATTTGATTTACTGTTTTTATATTTTTATGTGGTTAGGTCTGTGCTATTGAGGTTATAATAGTTGAAATACCTGTTAATATGGGTTATGTATTATGTGACAGGTTAAATAAATGTTTGTTAAAAGTATTTATTTTTATAATATCAATCAATCAATCAATCATACCCAGTAAAATCCCACCGACAGCAGAGCTATAGGTAGGGTCTGGGGAGGGTGGGATGTAGGCACACCGTACCTCTATCCAAAGGAATAAAGAGGTGGCTTCCAGAGAGACCCTCGGCTCTAAGAACATGTGTATGAAGCAAAAAAAGGAAATCAAAGTTTAACAGTTATATAAAAAACTACTACTAATTATAATAATATTAATAAAAAGGTCACAGTTTAACCGCAATATAAAAGCTAATAATAATAATAATAAAATATGTAAGGGAAATACCATTATGGTATGTGACCTAAATAAGTTAAGTCTAAGCCCTAAGGTATTCAATTCTCTCTAAAAATCCTTAACTTTAATTCTACTTCTCCACGAATTCCTATCCTCAACCATGTCCTCGGAGAGGTTTAGGTCTATCAAATCATGCCTAATCCTCTCATCCCAAGTCAATTTCGGTCGTCCTCTACCCCTCCTCCCCTCTATAGTAATGTTTTCTACGGATCTAACAGGATTCGTCGTCTGTCTTCTCTTTACATGTCCAAACCATCTCAATCTCCACTCTCTTATCTTGTCTGCTATGTTCGCCACCCCTAATCTCTCGCGAAGCACAACGTTTTTTATTCTGTCTAGCCTTGTGTGCCCACACATCCAACGTAGCATTCTCATTTCTGCTACCTCCATCTTCCGCACTTGTGCCTTCTTGATGGCCCAACAATCTGTTCCATATAGCATTGCAGGTCTAACTGTCACCCTATAGAATTTTCCCTTCAGATTAGTCGGGAAACTCTTGTCGCATAATATACCTGTGGCTGCTTTCCATCTACACCATCCTACCTGAACTCGGTGGGTCACATCACTGTCTAATTCCCCATCGCTCTGTACAAATGATCCTAAATACTTGAACTTCGTTACCTGCGGGACCACCTGCCCTTCAATTGTGATGTGTGCGTCTTCACTGTCGTTTATCTCACCAAAATCACAGTGTAGGTACTCCGTCTTAGATCGGCTAATCTTTAAACCTTTTGTCTCTAAGGTTGTTCGCCACTCCTCAAGCCTCATGTTTAGATCTTGTTTTTTCTCAGCAAGTAACACAATATCGTCTGCGAACATCATGCACCATGGGAGAGTCCCCTGAATCGACTTTGACAACTCATCCAATACTACTGCAAAAAGAAACGGGCTCAACGCTGACCCCTGGTGAAGACCTACCTCTACAGGAAAGAAATCAGTATCCCCCACTGGCGCACGGACACTTGTTTCACTCCTGGTATACATATCCATAATTATCTCTATGTATTTCCTGGGCACTCTTCTACCCTCCAAGCACTCCCAGAGCACCTGTCGTGGCACACTGTCGTAGGCCTTTTCTAGGTCAATAAACACCATATGTAGATCACGCTTCTTCTCCCTATACTTTTCCATTAATCTTCTTATAAGGTGTATTGCCTCTGTGGTGGAACGCCCCGGCATGAAGCCAAATTGGTTGACCGTAACCTGAGTTTCTCGTCTAAGTCTAACCTCAATCACTCTTTCCCATAGCTTCATAGTATGACTTAGTAGTTTGATTCCTCGGTAGTTACCACAACATTGGGCGTCTCCTTTGTTCTTATAGATAGGAACTACAACGCTGCTCCTCCACTGGTCTGGCATCTTACCTGATTTGAGAATACTATTGAACAGAGTAGTTAACCACATGACTCCTTCCTCCCCCAGACACTTCCACACCTCGATGGGTATGTTGTCTGGGCCAACCGCCTTAGACCTTCCCATCCTCCTAAGTGCGTCCTTCACCTCTTCTCGTGTGATCCGTCGGCAGTAGCAGTTATTCGATTGTTGTCGATGAAAGTTTGTGTTGTCATGTTCTTCTTGGTAAGCTCTCCCATTGTTAAAAAGATTGTGGAAGTAGGTTTGCCATCTTAGCTTGATGTCCTGCTCCTTGACCAGTACATGCCCATCTGTATCCTTTATGAACTTCACCGGTCCTAGATCTTGCCTTCTACGCTCCCTGGCTTTGGCAATCTTAAACATAGCATGCTCCCTGATTTATTTTTATAATAGCATATCATATATTTTTTAAAGATGTTTTATAGAAAAAGTTAAAGAATAGGACGTATTGTGTAATCATATTAAAGAAATTCATTATTATTTAATTTGAAGAGAGGGGCAGGAGATCGCAGTCTAGACCTAACCAGAAGTAGACGCGTGGCATCCAATATTTAGTAGGAGAAAGGATCGGGAAAATCAACTTTTAGGTGGCTTACAAAGCTGACATGTGTCGTCCATTCTTTTTGTTTGTTAGAAATAGAAGATAAGTATTAGGTCAATGAGTATTGAGAGGGAGAGAGATCTGAAGTTGGAGGACATTGGTAGCTATTGTGTTTCTTTAATAATTCATAGTGGCGGATGAACAAGTAATTTACTGAAGGAAATGTTAAGACACAATCAGATTGAAGATTACATGGTGAGTGTGTTTCTGAGCAACCATCCTTGGTTACAAGAATATGATCTTTTGTCCTATTCAGGAAAGATTCAAGCTCAGCCAAGTGGTTAACTATAACCAAACAGTATGAACTTGGTCTATAGGTTTTAGTTATAGTAAAAAAATTGAAGGAAAAAATGATTATTGAAAGAAAATCGCATTAAGACTCTTAAAATTCAAATTCGAAACACACAGAAAGGGAAAAGCAAGTGAGAAATAAGAAAAGTTAGGTGTAGGGAGAACTATGCTACAATACTTCTACTAGACCCTTGGTGCAAGTTTTCTTTCTAACTTCTAGAAGTTGACTTGCCGAGTAAGAAATAAAAATGAAAAAAAGTTCCCCTTTTTCTAGTTTATATTTCAGGAGTGTAGGTGAACTATTCATTGTGCAGCGATAAACACACTCAGACGACCCGTCTAAATTTCAATCCCTACACTCCACGTGCACTCTTTGTGTGAAAATAGTTTTATTTTTAAAATCTTTGCGCATCTTACACAAAGAAATCAATGGTCGCCACATTTTCGCACCTAGATTTTGTACTTTCCGCACTAAGATTGCACATGTCATTTCCCTAGTGTGTCCACGTGGAATGCGTTTTGGCACAAAGATCTCCACATAGCTGGTATTTTGCTTAAAGAGTACATGTTCGTTTTCTCGATTTGAAAAGTCAATGTTTGTTTTGTCGATTTTGACTGGTCATATGTTCATTTTGGGAATTTCCCTTTATATAAACTCTGGTATGACTTGAATTATTATTATTAATATTTTGCTTTATCTACGTGTTTATTAACATATCATGTCTATTTTCCATCTTTAACTTTCTAGATGAACCCGGTAAGCAAGTCCAAAGTGCTATTAAGATAAAGAACACCAGCAAGTCTCATGTAGCTTTCAAGGTATGGTCATAGATTTGTTTAGTCGTACAAGTATCACATTTATTTTTCAAATTGAAATCCAACTTTAATATCAAGGCATCCATCTAGTAACTGATGTTTGCTTGTATTGCTGAAGTTTCAAACAACTGCCCCAAAATGTTGCTTCATGCGTCCTCCTGGTGCTATTCTTGCTCCTGGTGAGGCTATTATCGCAACCGGTAATAAAATTTGTATACATGTTTTTTTAAGGTTATAAGTATGAAATATGATAACGAAGAATGCTTAGTTTGTTATATATAATGTAATATGGTGGATTTTAAGTTTAACATAATATCATATTTACTTAACCAAAAAAACAATATCAGATATATCTATTTAAAGTACTTAAAAATTTCATATTTTCCCGTTTCATTAAATACAATTTATAGTATGACCGTTATACCCTTCACTTTCTCCTTGCACTCCAAACTCTCATCCTAATGCAAGTTTTAAAGGAAGGGTATAAACTTCATGAGACTATCCCTTATTTTGAAGGGGATATATGAGACTATCCCTTATTTTTAAATCTTGCCACTTTTCTTATGATTATTGCTTAATAATTCATCTTTGGTTTTGATAGTTTTTAAGTTCGTTGAGCCGCCTGAGAACAACGAAAAACCAATGGATCAAAAGAGAAAGGTGAAATTCAAAATCATGAGCCTGAAAGTGAAAGAGATGATAGATTATGTACCTGAGCTGGTGAGTTAGAAAACCTTCTTTCATGAGCATGACCTTTTCTGTACACGGTTTCCTATGTAATCGTCAACTATGGTTTAGAATGTCTTACTTTCAATACATATGAATTTAAATATTTAATCCAACTGGTTGATACATTAAGTTTATTCTGCTTGGATTTAGTTTGATGAGATGAAAGATCAAGTGGCGGTTGAACAAATATTGCAAGTTGTTTTTCTAGACGCGGAACGTCCCAGCCCGGTAAGTTTGTTATGATGCATGTTTAATTTAGGGGTGGATATCGTGTTGTGTTGGTGGGCTGAATCGCTGAACCGTTGAATTTGAACACGACCCATATATTTAGGGGTACTCATGAAACCGAAAAACCGATCCGTGATCGAAATAATCTAAATAACCGAACCCAAACGAAAACCAACAGTTTTGTTTTATGTTTTTTGTAAAAAATGAATTTTCAGTTCGATACTTCGATTATCTTTTATATCTCTCATTGGTTATTAGCACGCAATTAAAACCGAAAAAAACTAAACCAAACCGAACGCACGAACTTTCAATATTAATTTTAAATGTTAAGTAGCTTACTAGAATTTGATAAATACTTTAACCCAAATGTATTAGCCCAAATGTATAATAATCAATTAATCATTAACTAACAAAAAGTTTTAGGTCCAAATTCATTATTCTAGGTCAATTTTTTTTCGGCCCAAAATGTTAAGCCTAAATGGTAAAACTGAAAACCCAAACCGAAAGATTTTTAAAATCTCAAAAACCAAAGTTTCGGTTATTGGTTCGGTTTGAGTGCAAAAGCGACTCATGCACTTCCCTATTCCCTACATATATTTTATTTGTGTTAAAAGTCATTACTTCTAACCTGCACTTGTAAACAACCTGTTTAACCCTTTCACCTAAACGAGCCAAATGGTTGGCTGTAAGCAGTCCGAAATGTAGTAACAAATGGGTTAAACGGGTTAGCGGGTTGGCCTCTTAAGTTAAACATGTTAAGTAGCTGAAGTTGACCCGTTTAATTAAATGGGTAAACAAGTCAACACAAACACGACATATATCTATTAAATGATTAGATATGACACGAAAAACTTAGTTATATTCATGCCGGTTTGAAGGCCCTGGAAAAACTCAAGTGGCAATTAGCGGAGGCGGAGGCTGCACTCGAATCCCGCAAGAAACCCGCAGAGGAAGTCGGGACCAAAGTCGTTGGTGAAGGTCTAGTCATAGATGAATGGGTAAGCTCCATGTTATTTAATAATAGTAATAGTGATAGTGATAGTGATAGTAATAATAATACTTTTTTTTATCATAATATGAAAATGTTAATATAACTATATTTGTGGTCCTTGTAGAAAGAAAGAAGAGAGAGATACTTGGCCCGACAACAAGTTGAAGGTGTGGACTCGGTTTAATAACAAACAATCATCTTTTGTCCAACCACCAACTGGTGCACGAGTTGGGCATAGGATGATTGTGAATATGTTTACATTGTAAAAAGCTTTTGCGAGTCGATTCTGTAACTTGAAAGGTTAATATTTTATCTTGTTCCACATGCTGGTTGGTGTATGTTTGATTTCACAAAGGTGATGTTCGGGCTTGCACCCGTCACTTAGGCATCAAATGTAAGATTTCGTGTTTATGTATTCTTTCGTGTTTTGCTTTGCGTATATTTTATGAGTTTTATAGATATATTCAAAAACTTATATAGTTTATACTTACCGTCTCCTAATATAGTTTATACTTACTCTCCTATAAACCCAGATGCCCTAAAAATAGTCTTTTTTAATTTAAGTGATAATAAAGAACTCGTACTTAGGCCATGTGTAGTGGGGCTAGAATTTAGGCGATTTTGGGCGCGAACACCGCCCCCCTCTCCTTTCGGGCGATTTTTGGGCGAAAAGGGGCGGGGGTGGGGTTCTTTTGTCGCCTGGAAGAGATGAAGATTATTATTATTATAATATATTATATATTATTATTATATTACTATTGTATATATATATGTATATGTATATGTATATGTATATGTATATATGTTGTGTGTGTATATATATGTATATGCAAAATAAATCCTAGAAACAACTCGAACCACCCATTCCCTTCTTTCGGTCAACACCATGATTCGCAAAACCAACCGAACGTGAACTTACAATGGAACCCGATGAACCTAAACCAACCGAGCTATCCGTTTCAATTTCCCAACCCGAACCAAACATGTACGCCAATCGAGCTATATGTTTTTTTATATTTTTAGTTATGTATTTTTTGTATTTCTTTTTAATTTTAATGCATTTTTATTTAATTATTTGAAGAAATTGGTTTTTATTTGATTAGTTTAATTATAAAAAAAATAATAAATAAATATACTGTGGGCCCAATTTGTAGCCTCTACACCATTACACCACAAAAACAAATTCTCACCCCATGCTGACTGGGTGTCACGTGTTACAATTCGCCCCCATTTGTAGCCCCTCCACTACACATAACCTTATATTGTGGAAGAATATCAATTCAAAGTGACAATAATAAAAAATGTACGTATAGGATATCATCATGTTAGTTAGATGTGCATAAATTGGGTATTTTTTAAATTCGGAATCGGGTATTTTGAAACGAGTACAAACCAGAACCCGGTAGGAACTAGACCTGAACCGATAGGAAATAATCAGAACTAGTTGAACCGGGTAAGGTAGGAATCAGGTATGGGTTTTACCTGAAAATCGGGTACACCGGGTTTTCCATTTTTAAACGGGAAAATTTCCTAAATGACCCAAATGAAGAGAGAGAAAAAAAGACCAAAAAGGTCACAACTTTCCCAAAATAACCCAACTAGTTTGTACTGAGCCGACGCATAGAAAATATAACCGACGGATTCAAGAACCAATTAAAATTTGACATTTGGCATGAGTCTAACAAAACCGAACAGATTTTTGAAAATCTTGGGGTTTTCGTCCAAAACTGTTCTTTAAATCTTTTTGTAAAATGTAGTCTCTACAGACGGTTTTTTTATGTTTCCTATGTGGTCTGTTCAAATTGTGATTATTCCTAACTTCTTCATCTTTTTAATCTTCATCTACACCTTCATAATGAAACCACCACCATTTTCATCTTCATATACTTTTTTTTCTTCTTTATTTACTCATCTCTAAACCAAACTTACTTTCCAAGTTTTCTTAACCCACAATGAAACCACCACCAACCACCACCACCACCACCACCGTCAAAATTGAGTATCCACACTCCAACTCACCACCCTTAACCGCCACCACCATTAACCTCTTAAAAAGAATGCCTTAAAAACCACACCGCCACCATTGGCGGCCACACCACCGACGGCTGCAGCGAGTACTTGCCGTCACCGCATTCCTCACACCGCCACCCCACCTCACTAAAATGTGCCGCATGCGGCTTTCATCGTAATTTACACCGCCGTAATATTAATAAGATGAAGATGTAGATGAAGATTAAGAAGATGACGATGAAGAAGAAGTTAGGAATGATCATAATTTGAACGAACCATATAAGAAACATAAAAAACCCGTCTGGAGAGACTGCTTTTTACAAAAGGATTTAAAGAACATATTTGGACGAAAACCCCAAGATTTTCAAAAATTCTGGTCGGTTTTGTCAGAGTCATGCCATGTGTCAAATTTTAAATGGTTCTTGAATCCCATCAGTTATATTTCCTATGCGTCGGCTCATTACAAATTTGGTGAGTCATTTTGGGAAAGTTGACTTTTTGGGTCTTTTTTTCTCTCCCTCTTCATTTTGGTCATTTAGGGAATTTTCCCTTTTTAAACACAATATGACCGATGGGAACCGGTTTTTGAACATATAAAACAAACACACATACTATAAACTAGTAAGTGAGCCCGCGCGTTGCGGTGGGACGCAACAGGAGTTCGGTCGATAGTGGTTGTTGTAGCAAAATTTATTTTTCGCATAGTTTTAAGACAAAATAAGTGGGGTACATTATTTTGGTTCACATCAATAAATGGTTTACATGTGGATTGTAAGTTTGAAACGTAACATAGTACCGACCTTAAACTTGCTTAAGGTTTATTTCAAAATGTATAAAAATAATTAAAAACGAATATAATTTACTAATAAATAAATACGAGCCTAGCCTTATCCGAGCTCGAGGTTAAAAAGACAACTCATGAGCTAAGATTGAACTTCAAAAAAAGAGCTCGAAACAAGCTGATCTCGAGCTGTCATAAATCATAAAGAATCGAGGTTGACACCAACTTTAAGGAACCTTGGTGGACACCAACTTTAATGTAAGTTTGAAGTATGAAGCATGAAATGGTGGAACATAATTTACCAAAAGTCATGCATAATTTCATATATTCTGATGTAAGGAATGTTTTTAAAGCACGAAGCATTAATTTTCTGTGATATGATCCTCCTAAATGATCATCAACTATATATAAGAACTACGTTTCAAAATCTTAACACAATGCAGCATCAATCAAACCTAATAATGGGTTATATTACATGTCAATCAACCATGGAGAATTAATATTCACTTGTTTGACAAAACTGAAGAAAGTCAATATGCACCATAACAATTAACAATCAACGACCAAACTACACTTGCTCATTTGAAACATCATATTCCTTTCATATATTTGAATATTCTTACTACTTTTACAAATGACCAAACTGCACTTCTTCTGAATCACTTTATTCCCGTTTTCTTTGACTTTCAAAATCCGTGTAATATTAATTTGGAACTCCATAAACAAAGTTCTGCAGTTACAGCTCCCATTTCTCTCGTTATCTTTATTCAAATCCATCAATACATGGCATCACTAAGAGGAGTGTGATGTTTAGCACCAAGCAAAAAAAACCAACATTCTGTAGTTCCCACTCTGTTGACTTTTCTAATCAATTGAACCATCATTGACATATACATATCCATATTTCACCTTTGACCTATAATATGTCAAACATGCACAAAAAGTCAAAGTTGACTAATAAACAAAATAATCCCCATGAAACAATTTTTATTCATAAAAAATCAAACTTGACCAGGTTCTTTCCCAATGACCAATTTGCCTATCATTCATGATTTTTTAATTTTTGGCCAATTACCCTATTTCCAAGCAATGATTTTTGCACCCAAAAATTCAACATTGTAAAATAAAAGGACAACTCAAAAGTTGTAGGTAGCGATTGTGTAACACCGTTTTGGACAGTTAGCACACAATTTGTTATTTGGAGCAAGCTAAGTATTCCCATGCTAAGGTTGTCGTCTTGTCAAGACACATAAATAGTCATCACACGGTAAGTCCATTTTGTATGGTGAAAAATAACTACATATGTTTAAAAACTAATTATCCCTTCTATATTAATCAAAGCATGTTCACTAATATAGAGACAATCTTTGTAATCCACAGGGCATATGCAGATCAGTGTATGGCAAACTTACCATGAGTAAGCAATCTATATGTAGCAATATTAAAACCCACGCGCTGCAATTAGCAAATATAACTAACAAAGAGCCAAACATTCTAAAAGTTTTTGAGGTGAAACATAGTAATGATTTACCTAAGATATGCAAATCTTTATGTTCTCAGTAATGGTCACAACACTAAGAGCAAGTAACAATCTTATGAATAATGAAATAATATTGTAAGATTCTATGTCTATAGACTGATCCTTTTGGTCAGTTGGCCCAGGGGTTAGGGTTTCTGCCTTTGGAACCACATAAGTAGAGTAAAGAAAATATAAAGGGATCCGAATGTTAAACTGTGGACGAAAGGGTTGAAGATTTATAATAGCAATGAGTGAAATTGAATGGAGCAGTCAAATCGCCGGAGTGAAGTAATAGTAAAGCAATCAAAGTTACAAATTTATCCTTTTTGCCCAAACCAACTTTTAACCCGGACCGAATCGATTAGATAGACTCAAGTGTTTTCCATCCTAAACCGGTTTATAACCCGAAATGGCCTAGGGCTAACCGGTTTTGACTAAATTGCTCCGTTTTATAAACCAAATTGGTTGTGGCCCATTAACTGATGCATACACCTCCAGCGGAACACTAACCAGCTATTTAAAGAAGTGTATAACATTTTGGTACGTGTGTTGGGTTAATCTTGATGATTCGAGTTTACGGGTATGGGTCGGACACAATGGGTCAAACGGGTTTGAGAATGAAATTTATTACTGTCTCATTCCAAAAACTAATTATTACTGTAAAAATATTATGTTGTAATGAAATATGTGATTGTTACCAAAAAAATATTATATATTATCTTTGGAATCAAATTAGGAGTTAATTACTTATAAAAAGACATAAATAAAAAGAGTGTTTATGGGTAAACCCAACTCTTTTATAGTTTCTTGCCCATAACCTGTGAAGTCCTAATATGTATCTCAAACATCTATGAGTGTTAATCTAATTCAGGAGGAAAAAAACGTAATTCAGATGGTCATTTTGGTTAGGATTAAGACATGTCATGACTCAGGATGAAATAATGGGAATGACATAATAGCACATACAATAAAAATGAGAGCATAATATAGTAACTTTCATCACATAAATGATAAATTTATAAGGTCTAATAAGGTTTATAGAACAAAATTCACAACTGTAAGATAATTCGTGTGCTACAAATGAATAGGATATGTAGATTTGAGAGATATATGTGCTGCAAATGAATTTTTACAACTGAACATTTGTACCTCTTTATGAACTTAAATACAAAGGACTGCCATTTACATATCAGGCGGATTTCAGATGTGACATTTTCTTTGTTTTTTTATTAAAGAGACGCTTCTACAAGCCATTCCTGTATTACTTTTATAACACAAACCAACAACAAAACGGTCCGAACAAGAATAGAGGCGGAAAAACCTAAAATCAATCTACAAACCTAAACACTTGGCAGAGAAAAAATCACCACAAAAGCATGATAATTGAACAACATAACCAAAAGCAAATCGATCCAATTGAACGAATTGAAGAAAACTAAGAAAACAAATTACCTGTCAACAAACGAACATAAATGAAGAGTATTGAGAAGCATGTGAATCCAAAAAATAAATCAAAGCTAAATCGTAGACTAAAAAGGTGTTAGGAAGCAGGTTAATTAACCAACACATAATAAACCACATATATGTGTACATCTTACCTGGGAAGCTAGGGTTGGTTAAAAATGAAATCGAAAGTCCATGTGGTATACCACATGGCCTAATGAACAATTATAACTGCCACAATTGAAGGAACAACTGCTGTTACGGAGATATTGAAGACGAATCAATTATGAAATTGAAGATGAACGGAGGAATGATTGCACCATAAACCTGATCATTGAATTCATAACATAAATATAACCATTCTATTCTTGAAACGGTAACCCTAATTAGAAATGGTAACCATGTCTGAGGACGAAGCGGAAGGTCGCCGCATGTGAACTTCATTAAATTTAGCGGCGTCTCTTACATTAAATTTAGCGGCATCTTTTGTTGGGTTAAATGACCATTATGTCCATCTTATATGTTCTATAAGTAATATAGATATAGATATAGATAACTAGGTGTGGTTTAGGGCTTGATAAACCACTTATCTAACTCTAATAGCCACTTTAAATCACAATTTTGATTAAACCGACAAGCAATAACAACCAACGATGATGTTGTTATGGTTATCGATACCCCAAGATGCCCCGAGGTTTGGGATCATTATGACTTGTGTGTTATGACCGATACACAGGAGATGGCGCGGTTTAAGTATTGTGACACATTTCTGAAAGCGGGGTGGAACTCCACCTCCGAAAGGCGAAAGCATACCGATAAGTATTGTTGAAAGAAAATGTCTTGACACCAACAAGGCTAAAGCAGGAGAGACCGGAGAGTCATCCGGATCTGCAATTCCAGCCACCTCCGATAACAAAGCTTAATGGGCATAGAGAGTGGGATGAAAACGAAGAACAATATTTGCTATTTTAGTTTTTATGTTTAATAATGTTTGTAGTTTCTCATTTTATAATAAAATGTTCGTCATTCCGCTATAACGTCAAAAATTTGTAATGCCAAATGTCAAAAATTTGTTGGTTCTTACAATTCTTAAGAAACTCCTTATTCTTATTTGAACCATTTTCTATATATATATATATATATATATATATGATTTATGACTTTAAGACAAGTTATTTAAAAGAAACCGATAACACTTTAGAAACCGGTTACATTAAACCCAGTTATAAAAAGCATGACTAATAATTTTTTAAAAATGGCAAGTAAGACTAATAATTAATATAAAAACGGTTACATAAAAGTTGTTCGAGTGATTCGTGTTACATTTTACATTCCTAGAGCAAATACAAATTAAACTTTTTCAAACTCTTTTTCTTAGTTGTCTTCACCTTCGTCTTCTTCACCCGATAGCCCGGAAGATAGCCTTTCTTCCACCTCTTCATCATGAATTGGACGTTCAAGTGGTATTTCATCTTTAAAGTTTGTCTTGTCTTGTATACCATCCACCGCGTTCAAAATATTTATTTAAGCAAATGCACATCTCTAACAACTCCAGAGTGAGTTTTGTTCTTCGCATCGATAATATCCTTCTACTAAGAGAAAAACTGATTTTGAAGCTACCGTCGAAGCTTGGATGCTTAGCAAGTCATGAGTTATGGCGGAAAGAATAGGAAATTCGTTTTTCTTTCCTTTCCACCAAGCCAAACATCAAGTTTGCAAATTTCTTCGACTGATGCACCTTCAACATAGTTTGCTCCACTATATCGATAAGTTCACTTGTTGGTGTGTTTCCCCTTTGCCGCTTAGCTGTCAACTAACGAACAACATTCATCATATTTATAAGCTTGTCCTTACATGGGCTATTTGTTGTTTGCCTCACAAAAGTCGTCTTTGAGCTTGGACCATAACTTTGGAAATAATGATCATAAAGTTCTTGAAGGGACTTGTCGAAAAAATCCTTCGCTTCCGTCGACAACATCGGGTCGATCTCATGCATACCCATGTTGTCAAATATTTCCTCGATCAATGCCTCAACCTTGACAACATTCAAATAAGGATTCAAAGCGGCGACACAAGTAAACATCGGTGGTATGTTTCTATAATATTTTTTAACTTCTCCTTCATTGGTTCAACAATACTATTAAAAAGATCATTCTTGTTTTCAAACTCTTTAATATTTAAGGAGATGTATAATTCTTACAACACTTAACAACTAGTAGGATAATAAACCATCGACAATTTAGGGGTTGCGGTTTTGAAAACTTCAAGATACTTCAAAGAATAACCGATATTTACCCAAGCACTGTCGGGAAGCATATAGGCTTCGCACCGATCCACAAGAGTTTTATGAAATGCTTGTAATGATTCTTGTTGGGCAAAAGCACACGAGAGCATATGACAAGTTGAGTTCCAACGAGTTGGAACGTCCCAATTCAACCTAAATTATTCTTTTTCCACCGATTTGCAATAATTTTTGTATTCAAGATGTCTTATTTTCCTACTTTTAAAAACATCTTGTAACATATATCTAAAGCATCTCGGCACCATGGTTTCATTGGCAAGACCTTCTTGAACAACCAAATTGATAATATGGGCAACACATCGAGCATGAAAAAAATTTCCGTAGCTAGGTGGTGTATATTTTATGTAAAAATTTTCAGCCGCATTTGTATTGTTTGTTGCGTTATCAAACGACATTGAAAATATTTTTTCCCTCAAGTTAAAAGTCGTTATTATCTCATATATATTTTCAAACAATTTTTCGGCGGTATGTGGATACGGAAAGTTGTAAAACGCGATGGCGCGTTTTATCATTTGCCAAGAAACCGGGTCGACTCAATGAGCAATGACACAAAGGTAGGATTCCGGTAACCCATGTGGTGCCGACCAAACATCACTAGTTAAATTCACACTCGTTTCTATAGTTTGAAAAAAACTCAATTAAATCATTTTTTTGCACATTCCCACAACTTTAGACAATGGCGTCTAAGGATTGTACGATTTACATGTGTGTAGCGAGGTTAAGAGTCTCTCGAATCATGGCCGTCAAACGATGGTTGTGAAAATGGTTAAACCGCAAACCATCTTGAATTACGAACTTCGCCATTTTATCATGGACCGCTTTCATGTTGTAACAAAATATTGTACCATCTCGACCAAATTCGACTTGGTCCAATGCGGGAACTTCTTTCAATGCCTTGCAAAATTTCTTTTCGATGTGTTTTTTTAAAGTTGAATTCGAATCATGCTTTAAAAAAGTGCCACAAATTTTGCAACGAGCCCTAACGTCTCCATTGATCAACTCAACCAAATCTCAATTCCGCCATATGTCTTTGTTGCGGTTATGCGGGATAACTCGTACAACTTCGGGGTCATCTTCAACATGGACCGGGTCAATAAAAAAGGATTTAGAAGCCGTGTTCTTTTTACCCTTGTTTTATCTTGCCATGATAAGTGGTGGTGGTGGTGGAATGAAAAAAATTGGAGGTGTAGGTAAGTCGGAAGTGTAAAACAAGAATTTTTTTTTTGGTGTTTTTGACTTGGTAAAACAATTGATCCAAAAACAAGTTAGATAGTTTAAGGACCTAAAAAACCGGTTCCAACGGTCCTAAAACGGCTATATTACCGTCACTGGTGAAGTTTCATTGAGGCCCGAGGTGAACCCCCCCCCCCCCCCGTTTTTTTGCGCAGTAGTGTAAATTTACCCTTTTTCGCCCGAAAATTTTTATACGTAGTGTAAGTTTAGCCTTTTCGTCCGAAAATTTGAGCTCGGCCCCCCTCGTTTGTGAAATTTTTTATACATTTTGAGCTCGCCCCCCCCGGTGCCTTAGTCCAAGCTTCGCCACTGATTACCGTTGGAACCGGTTCCAACAACTCTTTTTTTAAACTGCGGCTCATTGAATGCGAAGAACTCGACGGAACCGGTTATTCTAGGTACGCACCGGAACCGGATAGGAACCGATTCCTGAAACAAAAGTGAGAACCAGGTAGGGTTTTCCGGGTATAAAATAACCCAAACTGGGTATTAGGTACACCGGATACGAACCGAAACCGGTTCCGTATTGGTTCTACCAGGTCGGGTATGAACCGGTTTTTTTTTCACCTCTAATGTCAGTTGATGCTTGCGCATGCGAGTAATTAGTAATGTCTAGATCAACCACTCATGCGTCTGGTAGCACGTCTCATCTTATGACCTAGTGTTGCACTTGTGAATGCTGAACAATTAGGGTACAGTGGTGTGGGATAAGCATAAATTCTTTTTCGTATAGAGCACATTGTATGTATTTTTGAGATGTTTCTTAAAGAAATATCAAGATCTATAATATAATATTGGTTAAGAGATTGGAAGGGTTGTATTGTCTTAAACTCCATTGTAACTTGGTGAAGAAACACTAAGTTACCCCGGCAGATTACGGATAATCTTAGGGTCAAGTAGATGTTTTCCACAAGGGTTAGGTCCGGCAAAGATGGTTATTCTTCTGATGACCTGCAAAACAGACACCGTGAGCTCGTCACTGAGAAGGGGGGGGGTACCTCCTTGTGACCACCCTCCGGCGTGAGAATCAGACTAGATTGCTCTGAATATAAGTGTATATTAAGAGAAATAGCTAGAGCAGATAAGATATGTGATGGTATAAGATAGTATATGAGAGTATATGATACCGTTCCAAGGTGTTGGAGTATTTATAGCCGAAGGTAGGTTTCCAAGCAGGTACAACCAGCTGTATAATATTCCTTTTCTACCAACTGTGGGCTACGCACGTGCCGTGCTGGTGGTTGGTGGGTAGGCAGCGGCTGATAGTGACATGGCCGGCTGTGTACTATTCCTTTTCCACCAAATGCAGGCTATGTACGTGCCACGATGAGGGTTGGTGAGTAGGCAGCGGCTGATAGTGACATTTTGTGCTAGAGCGTGCTCCTCGTCGTACTGTTGTCAGTGAGCTGTCACCCTGTGATGGGCTGCTTTGGTCAGATCTTGTCTATTTTGTCCATACCTTGGCAGGTATAGTACAAAAGATCCTCCAGAAGCGTACGGACTGGCTCATTTGGGCGGGAGTATTCCCGCCTTGCTCATTCCTTCTTCAGGTGACATTACTGAATTATTGAGAGTTAGTGCCTTGTGCGTGTAGCCTTACTATTAGTGCGGGTAGCCTCTGCTGATGGCTTGTATCCGCAGCTGCGGGAACAGGCGGGGTACTTCACCATTGGGAGGCTTTTCCTGCGGGAACAGCTGGCGTATGCGCGTAAGGTCTTCATCTCTCTGAGCATGGTGGGTCCCGCGGTTTCCCTAATGTCACATGCAGAAATTCCCGACTTTTCTGCTTGATCTTTGGGTATGATGCGGGTAGGTGTGTAACTTCCTCGTAAGTCAGGAGCGTTGAGTTTCACTTGTGTAGATTCTCCACGAGGTTTTGGTAGTTTGACATAGTGATCAATTATGTTAAACAACCAATTCCATCTTGGAGCTTCAAACAATCTAGTTCTCAACGTTCCTGCTATGCGGGGATGTTATTTCCCTTTCCACAAGCATGGCCCAGAAGATCCTTCTTGGTTTTAATTCCCTGCAAGTGCTAAGTATGTGAAGGGTTTCGCCTTGACACTGTACCCGCACTCGTCTTATAGTTACTTGACTTCCAAGGTATTCTTGGCTTCAATTCCCTGCAGGTGCTAAGTATGTGAAGGGTTTTGCCTTGACACTGTACCCGCACTTGTCTTACGGTTTCTTGGTTACCAAGGTAAGGGGGTATATTCCCTCTTATTTTTGAATCTTTGAATCTTTTTGACTTGCTTTATAAACGTTATATGACTTGCTCATGCATATTATAGTTTAATTTGGCACTTGTTTTGCCTCATAAACAATATATGATTCGCTCATGCATACTTTAGTTTAACTTAGCAATTTTCCAAGTGTTTTGAATAAGTTAACCTTTCGACGCGTGGTTGTCAATAGGTTAGTGTTCAGCTTCCTCTATCATGATTGTGCGGGTAGGACCGTCACTTTCATTTAGTGGGATGGCCAAACTTCACCTATAACTGACCTGCGTGAAGGTTTTCCTCATCTTTTCCTTAGAAATTTTTGCCGTTTCTTGTGTTTATGCGGGTTTTGCCGCCTTCCACACGCAACGACTTACTTCCCCACTTATTTATGCGGTGAATACCGGCATATCAGTGTTTTGAATAAGTTAACCTTTCGACGCGTGGTTGTCAATAGGTTAATGTTCAGTTTCCTCTATCATGATTGTGCTGGTAGGACCGTCACTTTCATTTAGTGGGATGACCAAATTTCACCTATAACTGACCTGCGTGAAGGTTTTCCTCATCTTTTCCTTAGAAATTTTTGCCGTTTTTCGTGTTTATGCGGGTTTTGCCGCCTTCCACACGCAACGACTTACTTCTTTCCATATTTATGTGGTGAATACCAGCATATCAGTCTGGAAAGTTCATAAGTATAAATGTAAGACCATCAGCGTCAATGTGATTTGGAGAATCATTTCCATTAGAAGTGGCTCTAGGCCTTTTCTTTACAAGTTTGGAATTGATCTACATGCAGCCTGTGTAATTGAGCTCCCTTCAATGTTCTTGGGATGGGGTGTCATCGAGCCTTTCGAGCCGATATGCACCTGGTTCGGAATCTCGTTGTTTACGCAGTATGTAGTCTCCAACATTGAAGCTGCAGTTTCATCCATGTTTTCCCCAACTGGGGTTCTACACGCATTAGCCTGCTTAGCGTCCATTACGCCACGAGGTGAGTGAGTTTCCCATTTCTGACGAATGCTTCGACGACATCCTTCAAGGCTAGGCATTCCTCCATGGTGTGGCCTTTTGTCCTGTGGAAGTCACAGGATTTGCTTTGATCAGCGTTTGGACGCTGTCGGATTATTGGAGCCTCTGGCCACGGGAGCCTCTCGGTGGCAAATATTTCGGTGACGCTTTTGGTGAGTGGCATCCATCTGAAGTTCCGGTTCGACGACTGCATGTTACCCCTTCCGCCTAACCGAGGGTGCGAGCCGGATGAGGTGTCAAAGTTTACCCTTGACTGCCAAATACCAAGCTTCCTCTTTTTGTTTTGTCGGGCGGTAAGGACGTTGTTTTCTCTTGTTTTCTGAGTGTAGAGGTTTGTGCTCTGGGGAAGATCTCTACCCAGTTGCTTTTCCGTTTCCGCGAAGCGTTTAGCTGCTGTCATGATGGCATCCCACGTGGATGGCATGCTATCTTTACCCGTTAAGATGCGGATGAGCTCTGGGTCATCCGCGCCCTGGATGAAAGCAGCGCGAACAAGATCTTTGCTGATAGTGCCCAGACTTAGTTTTTTTGAATTGAAGCGCGTGATGAAGTTTAGTAAAGACTAATCTTCCTCTCGGATGCAGTTGAGGATCGTCCATTGCTCTTCGGTATACTTTCTTTGTTGACTGAAGTGTTGGCTGAACTTTTGCTGGAAGTCTGCCCAATCGTAGATGTGGTGGACCGGTAGACGGTCGAACCACGCTCTGGCTGCCCCAACAAGCGTCATTTGGAACATGTAACACCACGTGGGTTCGGTCCAATTGCTGACGGTTGCCCCCGCTATGAATCTGTTCAAATGATCGTCTGGGTCAGATATACCATCATATGTGCCTATGTTGGACATTTGTTTGGCACTTTTCGGGGCAATTGCTTCCGCAATGTCCCTTGCAAATTTGGACGTTCCCGCATTTGCAACAGTTGGTCTAAAGGTTTTAGAGAAGTCACGTGGGTTTCCACCCGCGTTTTTTGGTTTAAAGGTTTCTCCAAAATCTCCTGTGGAAATCTGCTTGTTTACGCTTCCCTTTCGCCCTATAGCGCGGGTTTGCGTCACTGTCAGATTCTTCCCAATCTTTATCATACTCGCACTCATTACTCATGTTGAGCTGTTGTCGAGTGCTTCCGAATTCGTCAGCCTGTTGGAGTGAACGTAAGCGTTCATCCAACTCAGCTTGGAATTCCTTCTGACGTGCTTCCGCCCACGCTTTAACTTGATCAAGTGTTTGGCGGGGGAGCCTCGTCTGTTGTCTCTCCAACTGGGTATCGGTGAATCCCAGGGGAGGATTATTTACTGCACTTGCCCCGGCTTGGGTAACCGGGGTAGTGTTCGTAAAAATTGTGTACTCGCCGGTGTTCCCCCCCAGTAGCTGGGGTTGTGGTTACCGGAGTTTCTTGGTCACTCGTTGGCCTTGGCGCCGGAGTAACCTTAACCATCTTTCCAGAGGTTTTGAAAAAACTGAGAAAATTAGTTCTAGCTTTTATGCACGGATGGCGCCAATGAAGAAACACTAAGTGACCCCGGCAGATTACGGATAATCTTAGGGTTAAGTATATGTTTCCCACAAGGGTTAGGTCCGGCAAAGATGGTTATTCTTCTGATAACCTGCAAAACAGACACCGTGAGCTCGTCACTGAGAAGGGGGGGTACCTCCTTGTGACCACCCTCCGGCGTGAGAATCAGACTAGATTGCTCTGAATATAAGTGTATATTAAGAGAAATAGCTAGAGCAGATAAGATATGTGATGGTATAAGATAGTATATGAGAGTATATGATACCGTTCCAAGGTGTTGGAGTATTTATAGCCGAAGGTAGGTTTCCAAGCAGGTACAGCCAGCTGTATAATATTCCTTTTCTACCAACTGTGGGCTACGCACGTGCCGTGCTGGTGGTTGGTGGGTAGGCAGCGGCTGATAGTGACATGGCCGGCTGTGTACTATTCCTTTTCCACCAACTGAAGGCTATGTACGTGCCACGATGAGGGTTGGTGAGTAGGCAGCGGCTGATAGTGACATTTTGTGCTAGGGCGTGCTCCTCGTCGTACTGTTGTCAGTGAGCTGTCACCCTGTGATGGGCTGCTTTGGTCAGATCTTGTCTATTTTGTCCATACCTTGGCAGGTATAGTACAAAAGATCCTCCAGAAGCGTACGGACTGGCTCATTTGGGCGGGAGTATTCCCGCCTTGCTCATTCCTTCTTCAGGTGACATTACTGAATTATTGAGAGTTAGTGCCTTGTGCGTGTAGCCTTACTATTAGTGCGGGTAGCCTCCGCTGATGGCTTGTATCCGCAGCTGCGGGAACAGGCGGGGTACTTCACCATTGGGAGGCTTTTCCTGCGGGAACAGCTGGCGTATGCGCGTAAGGTCTTCATCTCTCTGAGCATGGTGGGTCCTGCGGAACCAGTTGGTCTTTGCGCAGACGTCCCTCTTTAAGGTGAGTCTTGCGGGTCCAACTGGGCTCTGCTGGGACCTACCTTTTCACTTGGTGTGTCACTTTATATCATATCAACCAATGATCGTTGTATTAAAATGTTTCCCCTTATGGATGAATGAGAATTGAGAAGTCCAGCTTTGTTAAAATTTTGTTACATGATTATGTGTATGTGTGTGTACGTAGTCAGTAGTGCATACCATATTGTTGAAAGAATGATAAATACAATATACATAGGAACTAATTACATAACAGAATATTCTTTCCATCACAAGCTAATCTTGTTAAGATTACACATTAATCCATGACTTTCTTATTAAGCGAGTAAGCGGACAATAACAACATTTGGACATTCTGTGAAAGTCTAAATGTCCTCGCCATATATATGTTAGGTTCGTAAACAAGCACAAAAGTAGATGAAAGTGATCACATCATTTATCACCAAGTGTCATTAATACCTATAACTGGTGCGTCACCATGCTCTTACCTTTTGACATGTTGATAATGTTTGGGCACCCAGTTTGAATGCATTTGGGTGAGTTGGACTCATCGAGCAATGGAAGTTTGGGCACGATCATGATAGATTTGAGCATTAAACTAGACATGCACACCATCTTTTTCCCACGTGTCATAACCTAGTGTACGTGTCTCATCCTAGTTTGATAGGATGATAATATCACGTAACACTAAGTCACATAGCACCACTTTAGATCAACGTTACAGTAGATAGTATAACATTTTGAATCGATGTAACATCAAATTTGTAAAAGCACTTTGGATCACCGGAAACGATACACTCTTGTTGAAGATCTCTCTCTCTCATATGTGTTTAAATGTGTTAGGTAGTTAATTTTCATATTATTTTGAACTTCATTCACAAGATATACGCGACACCAATTCTCATATGAATTGAATTTCATCGAAACACATGTTTTTATAATGCACAACAAAAGGTGATACACAAGAGGCGTTTCACATTCGATGGAAACTAAAGTGAGTTTTTAATCGATATGCGAGTTGAAGTTAAAATTCATCCCTTATATATATATTGCGTTACAACCGAAAGTGTTATTCTCTAAAGGATGCCACAAGTTTGATACTCGTGAGGTCGATTTAGAATCAGGATGACTTGAAATTTGTCTGATAAAGTTTATGTCAAAGTCACAAAATATGGCTTGGTATTACTTATTTTTTGGAAAATAAGAATTTAATGAAAAAATCGCATGCCATATCACACTAGCTATCTTTTTTCTTTCTTTTTTTTTTTGAACGACATCACACTAGTTTTGTAAGTAAATAATAATAGATGAAACATTTCATGTGAGCATTAAATGCTGACTGATTTTTTGTTTGAACGGCCAACTAAGTAACGCCGGGTACTTCGTACGCGGCCTTTATTGGCTAAAGGTAGCCCGAGCTGGCCACTAGTCCAGACGGACGGAGCCCCTAGCGGTCCACCTGTTGAGGGATTCACCGGATAAAACCCGACCCCACGCCCGCCAAACGGCACGACAACGAGGAGCCGGTAAAACCGGGTGAGATCAGGACTCGAACCCTGGCAAGCCAGGGTCATCCCTCATATCTCCCATATAAATTGGTGATAGTGAGGTTTGAACCCCCTACCTCTCACTAGTAAACTGAGTGCTCTACCATTGAGCCACATCCAATTTATAAATGCTGACTGATTACCTGAACAAAAAATAAAAGACTCATTGAAAAGGTAGGTCCCAACAGAGCCCAGTTGGACCCACAGGACTCACCTTGAAGAGAGACGTCTGCGCAGAAACCAACTGGATCCGCAGGACCCACCATGCTCAGAGACGTGACGTCCTTACGCGCAGTACGCAAGCTGTTCCCGCAGGAAATGCCTCCCAATGGTGAAGTACTCCGCTTGTTCCCGCAGCTGTGGATACAAGCCATCAGGGAAGGCCACCCGCGCAGCAAGGCTACACGCACAAGGCACTTAGCTCTCAATAATTCAGTAGTCACCTGAAGGAATGAGCAAAGCCGGGAACAATCCCGCACAAAGGCGGGAGGGGGAATACTCCCGCCCAAATGAGCCAGTCCGTACGATACTGGAAGATCTTTTGTACTGTACCTGACGAGGTATGGGCAAAAGATCTGACCAGAGATACGACAGCCCATTGACAACAGTATGGCGAGCAGCATGCTCTTGTACTGTATGTCACTATTAGCCGCTACCTACTCACCAACTCCTGTTATACCACGTGCATAGCCTGCAGTTGGTGGAAAAGGAATAGTACACAGCAGGCCTGGTCACTGTCAGCTGCTGCCTACCCACCAACTACCAGCATGGCACGTGCGTAGGCCACAGTTGGTAGAACAGGAATACTATTCAACCGGCTATACCCTCTTGGAAACCTACCTTCGGCTATAAATACCCCAAATGGTATGATCATCTCATCTTATCTTGTATCTTACATCTTATACCTAATATCTGCTCTAGCAATCTCTTAACATACACTTATATTCACGAGCAATCTAGTCTGATTCTCACGCCGGAGGGTGGTCACAAGGTGGTACCCCCCCTTCTCAGTGACGAGCTCACGGTGTCTGTTTTGCAGGTTATCAGAAGAACCATCTTTGCCGGGTCTAACCCCTCGTGGGAAACATCTATTTAACCCCCAGATTATCCGTAATCTGCCCGGGGTCGATTAGTGTTTCTTCATTGGCGCCATCCGTGTATAAAAGCTAGAACTTCATTTCTTTTCAGTTTTTTCAAACTTCTGGAAAGATGGTTAAAGAAACTCCGGTAACCACAACCCCAGCTACTGAGGGGAATACCGGCGACTACACAGTTTTTACGAACACTACCCCGGTTACCCAAGCCGGGGCAAGTGCAGTAAATTTTACAAACACTACCCCAGTTACCCAAGCTGGGGCAAGTGCAGTAAATAATCGCTCACTGGGATTCACCGATACCCAGTTAGAGAGACAACGAACGAGGCTCCCCCGCCAAACACTCGATGAAGTTAAAGCGTGGGCGGAAGCACGTCAAAAAGAATTCCAAGCTGAGTTGGATGAACGCTTACGTTCACTCCAACAGCCTGAGGAATTCGGAGAGTACTGGGACAATGATTCGGAGGAATCCGATAGTGACGCAAACCCTCGTCATAGGGCGAAAGGGAAGCGTAAGGAAACGGACTCCCAACCGAGAAGGCGTTTTGGAGAAACCTTCAAACCAAAAAACGCAGGTGGAAACCCACTTGACTTCTCCAAAACATTTACACCAACTGCTGCAAAGGCGGGAACATCCAAATTTGCAAGGGACATTGCGGAAGCAATCGTCCCGAAAAGTGCCAAACAGATGTCCAACATCGGCACTTACGATGGTATATCTGATCCAGACGATCATTTGAACAGGTTCATAGCGGGGGTAACCGTCAGTAGTTGGACGGAACCTACGTGGTGTTACATGTTCCAAATGACGCTTGTTGGGGCAACTAGAGCGTGGTTCGATCGTCTACCGGTCCACCACATCTACGATTGGGAAGACTTCCAGCAGAAATTTAGCCAACACTTCAGCCAACAAAGAAAGTATACCGAAGAGCAATGGACAATCCTCAAATGCATTCGAGAGGAAGATGAATCTTTGCCAGACTTCATCACTCGCTTCAACTCAAAGAAGCTAAGTCTGGGTAATATTAGCGAAGATCTTGTTCGCGCTGCTTTCATCCAGGGCGCGAACGACCCAGAGCTCATCCGCACCTTAACGGGTAAAGATGGCATGCCATCCACATGGGATGCCATCATGACAGCAGCTAAACGCTTTGCGGAAACGGAGAAGCAACTGGGTAGAGATCTCCCCCAGAGCACAAACCTCTACACCCAGAAAACAAGAGAAGACAACGTCCTTACCGCCCGACTAAACAAAAAGCGGAAGCTAGGCATTTGGCAGTCAAGGGTAAACTTTGACACCTCATCCGGCTTGCAACATCGGTTAGGCGGAAGGGATAACGTACAGTCGAACCAGAACTCCAGATGGACGCCACTCACCAAAAGCGTCACTGTGACAACCGGTAATTTCCCAAACCCATAAGCTAAGTAATCAACCTAATAATTAGGTGATTGTAAATGATAAGCGCGTGCATTTGTTATGTGCGCCCTGCGCGAGCGCGCCATGTTAGTCAGCGCGTGCAGTTGTTATGTGCAACCTGCGCGAGCGCACCATGTTAAGAACCAGCGTGAGCATATGTTATATGCGCCATGCGTGAATAATTTGGCTTTATGTTTTCATGTAACTTCAAAGTTATGTTGTCTATGGGTTGACCATCCCGCATGATGCTAAGGCGGGTGCATCCTACATCGTTTATGCGCGTGCGGAAGGGAGCTAACCTACCCGCATGGCGGGAACGTTGAGAGCTAGTTTGTCTGAAGCTCCAAGATGGAATTGACTTCAACATGACTGATCACTATGTTGAAATACCAAGACCACCTGGAGAATCTACAAATGAAACTCAAAAGTCCCTAACTGCGAGAAGGTTACGCACCTACCCGCAGCAAAGACATGTCCTATACGCAGAAAGCTATGCGCACCAAGTTATACGCGCAGAACACTTGGTCTATTCTCCAGTTAAGGAGATTACTCCCGCCCGAAAGGAAACAGTAGCGTGTTTCAGAGATTTTCCACTTTTTACTGTACACTGACAAAAGTACCTGAAAAAGCACACTGTAACATGAAAAGTCAACTGTCAGCCACCCTATTTTCACCAACCCCAGATCTGCATGTTCTGTCCAAATCAAATCAAAATCTTTTATCCACCACTCCACTCTTAAGTAAATAATAATAACTTCTATACTTTATCATCATTACATTTAAATATGAAAAGATTTCAATCCCCTAAAGCAAGGGATTGTGTTCCCTTGAGTTTGCCTATAAATTTGTAGCCTAAATTATCACCCAAAACACACTTCAAAGAACTACAAACTTGCACTAATCCTTTCCCAAGCATCCGTTGTTTCCAGCTCCGATCCTGTTACTAGGTAAGCCAAGAATATAACCTTGAGACCTACTATCCAACCCTTATATTCTCCTATTTCTTGATCTTAATATATATACTTGTTATTTAATCGTATTCTAGACCTTCGATTCCGAGGCCAACACCAAGAAAACCCGAATCTCGATTAATCCCTTAACAAGAACCACAGGTGAGTCTCACAGCCCCTATTTTCACTGTTTTCACTGTTTTAAACTGCTTTCGGGGCGAGGGACACGTACTTAAATAATGTTTTATCATGGTATACTTACAAGCTATGAAAGCGATTATGTGTTTAAGTTATGTTTCATGATGAGCAATGCAAACGGTTATCTAAGGTTTTCAATGTATGTGCGCTAGAACTCGAGTAAGTGATCACTTTACCATTGGAACTCTAAGGGTAGGACTGCTGGTTTGATCCGCCCACTCGTAGGGGTCGCACCTCTTTGCGTGGACGAGTGCCTGGCATGGGGCAGTACTATGGGGTTGAGCCCGCTCGTAGGGGTCGCGCCTCTTTGCATGGACGAGCGCCTTGTTTTCCGGCACAACGTCTGCGCGTAACCCGCGGGACGGTATCCTT
The DNA here is from genome assembly GCF_021521415.1 of Bidens hawaiensis. Lineage (NCBI taxonomy): Eukaryota > Viridiplantae > Streptophyta > Magnoliopsida > Asterales > Asteraceae > Bidens > Bidens hawaiensis. Next base: position 443,541 of record NW_027491996.1, on the reverse strand, counting down.
AGCTCGTAGGGGCAATGCCTCTTTGCATGGACGAGCACAGTTTCTCAGAATTGTTCGCGCGTAACCCGCGGGACGGTATCCTTAGCTCGTAGGGGCAATGCCTCTTTGCATAGACGAGCATAGTTTTCCAGAAACGTCTGCGCGTAACTCGCGGGACGGTTTTACGTTATTTTAGCTCGTAGTGGCTGCGCCACTTACATAGACGAGCACCGTATCCAGAATTTGTTCACGCGTAAACCGCGGAACGATTTTTATCAGAATATTGTCAGAATTATGTGTTAATACGATTTTACCAAGCAGATGTTAATGATGTTGCCAGAAATGTTTCAGAATGATTTTATCAAGTTACTAAAACTTGTGAACTCACTCAGTTTATACTGATTCAAATGTTTTTACGTGTCTTTCAGGAGATAACTAAGTAGCGCATGGAGTCACACTTAGAGCACCACACGCTGAACATCTAAAACAAGCTTTTTGGAAGATTTTGGTTTTATCCCCTCGATGCGCACGGTTACCCGCCGCGCAAGGGGATATGGCGAGGAAATCTTCAGTTTTATACTTGGATGTTTCTTTTTGTAATCTTTGAACGATGTAATGTGTTTGTACTAAACTTCTCATGCGCAATAAAAATCTTTGAATGTTTTGCAATGGCCCGTGCTTAATTATCAATCCCCACTCGTGCGCGCCCGGCTGTTTCCGCCGCTCAGGGCCGGGTGTGACAGATTGGTATCAGAGCACTGGTTATAGCGAACTAGGAAAAGAAGTTTTTAACCTAGACTATAACCTTTGGGGAATCGCATGAAATATTTTTCAAAGAATATTTTCAAAAGAATATTTTCAAAAGAAAAATCACACACGCACTTAGGAACACGGGTCACAGTGTCTAGAGATAAGAACATTATGTGCTCTGAGTACATGCGCTAAGTTTGTTATATTTTCTTTTTATGAAAAGAATGCCTCCAACCAGAGCCAAGGGAATTACCATGACACCCGAGGAGCTCGCAGAAATAATCGCGCAGGCGATTGCAACGCATGAGGCCAGCAAGGCCGAATCTAGTCAGGGTCGCCAAGAGAACGAGACCCCAGAACCCGAATCAGGAGCCTTGAACAAAGGATGCTCCTATAAAACATTCATGGCCTGTAGGCCTTGGCCGTTCAAAGGCACCGAAGGAGCCATTGGGCTCTACAATTGGATTGACAAGATGGAGACCGTTCTCTCCATCAGCGGATGTAGTGAAAACCAGAAGGTCCTTTACGCGACCTGCATGTTCCAAGAAGCAGCTTCGTCTTGGTGGAAGCTCCAAGTAAAGACGTTGGGGCGAGAAGTTGCTCTTCACAAGACCTGGGAAGAATTGAAAGAAATGATGATGAGAAAGTTCTGCTCACGCGCGGAAATTCAGAGCTTGCAACAAGAATTCTGGAACCACACCATGGTAGGAACGGATATCGATGCCTACACCAATCGTTTCAACGAGCTTTGCCAGCTGGTGCCAGACATGGCAAACACAGAAGAAAAGAAAATCGAGAGGTACATCTTTGGGTTACCTCCTGTCGTTAGAGTCCCGCTCAACGCCGCCGCACCTCCGACCTTTGACGAGGCGGTTGCGCGAGCCATCACCCTTACAAGGGATACGGTTCGTGCGGGTATGTTGACCACCCGCTTGAACGAGCAGCGAACCTCTGACTCCAAGAGGAAATGGAACTCCCACCGAGGGTCAGACTTCAAGCAGCCACCGCCCAAGAAGCAGGAAAGCACAAGGGTTTACGCGATTCAAGCCGCGGAACCATCAAGGAAAGGATACAGCGGGCCTCGCCCATGGTGCAGCAAATGCAAGTATCACCACGAGGGTGAATGCGCAAAAATCGAATGCGCCAAATGTGGCAGACCAGGACACAAGGCGATGAATTGTCGCATCAGAGAAGCTGGATCGAGCGACAGCTGCTACGCATGCGGAAAGCCTGGACACTTCAGTCGGGATTGCCCACAGAAAGGAAACCAAGCTCGCGGGAGAGCTTTTGTGATCGGCGCGGGTGAAGCAAAGGAAGAGCCGAATGTGGTAACCGGTACGTTTTTGCTTAACGGTCATTATGCATCTGTCTTATTTGATACTGGCGCTGACCTAAGTTTTATATCCCATGAGTTTAAAAACTCCCTGGGCTTAGCGACCAGTAGGCTAGACAAACCTTATACTATAGAACTAGCCAATGGTAGGCAGTTATGCGCGAATGAAAGGACTGAGCAATGTGTATTAGTCATGGGAGGTCATGAGTTCAATATAAACTTGTTGCCAATAGATTTGGGAAGTTTCGATATTGTGGTAGGTATGGATTGGTTGGTCGAGAATCTCGCGGAGATTGTTTGTCATGAGAAGCAGGTTCGGATTCCACTGTTGAACGGAGAAACTTTGATGATTCAAGGGGAAAGAAAGGGAGTTGCGACGAAACTGATTTCGTGCCTAAAGGCGCGCAAGTGCCTAAGGAAAGGGTACTACGCCTTCCTGGCGCATGTAATAGAGAAGGGAGATGAGCGAAGAATTGAAGACTTACCTGTAGTGCGCGAATTTCCAGAAGTTTTTCCTAAAGATCTGCCCGGATTGCCGCCACCGCGACAAATCGAGTTTCGAATTGATTTGGTCCCAGGAGCTGCGCCAGTAGCCCGAGCGCCTTATCGATTAGCTCCATCTGAGATGCAAGAGCTATCCAATCAGTTACAGGAACTTTTGGATAAGGGTTTCATACGCCCAAGCTTTTCACCTTGGGGAGCTCCAGTACTGTTTGTTAAGAAGAAGGATGGTTCGTTCCGGATGTGTATTGACTACAGGGAGCTGAATAAGCTGACAGTCAAAAATCGGTACCCCTTACCGAGGATTGACGACTTATTTGACCAGTTGCAGGGATCCAGTTATTATTCGAAGATAGATCTACGGTCAGGATACCACCAACTTAGGGTCCATGAGGAAGACGCGCCAAAGACAGCCTTCCGAACCAGATATGGCCATTATGAGTTCTTAGTGATGCCTTTCGGGCTAACTAATGCGCCGGCTATATTCATGGATCTGATGAACCGTGTGTGCAAACCATACTTGGACAAGTTTGTGATTGTGTTTATAGATGATATTCTAATTTACTCTCGAACCAAGGCCGAGCATGAGCAACACTTGAGGTTGATTTTGGAATTGTTAAGGAAAGAAAGGTTGTATGCAAAGTTTTCTAAATGTGAGTTTTGGCTTAGAGAGGTTCACTTTCTCGGTCACGTTGTAAACGAGAAAGGAATACACGTCGATCCTTCTAAGGTTAAAGCCATCGAAAACTGGGAAGCGCCAAAAACCCCAACTGAGGTGAGGCAATTCCTTGGACTAGCTGGCTACTATCGACGCTTCATTGAGAACTTCTCCAAGATAGCTCTACCTCTGACCGCGCTAACTCAGAAAGACAAGGTGTTTATTTGGGGCGAGAATCAGGAAGCGGCATTTCAAATGTTGAAACAGAAGTTATGTAGTGCGCCAATTTTATCTTTACCAGAGGGGACGGATGACATCGTCGTTTACTGCGACGCTTCACACCAGGGACTCGGATGTGTCCTTATGCAGCGAGACAAAGTTATAGCGTATGCCTCGCGCCAACTCAAGACCAATGAAAAGAACTACACAACGCATGATTTAGAACTTGGAGCGGTTGTCTTCGCGCTAAAGATTTGGCGCCATTACCTCTACGGTACGAAATGTGTAATCTTTACGGATCATAAGAGCCTCCAACATATATTCAATCAGAAGGATTTAAACATGAGGCAACGAAGATGGGTTGAATTGTTGAATGATTATGATTGCGAGATCAAGTATCATCCGGGGAAAGCGAATGTGGTAGCAGACGCGCTAAGCAGAAAGGAGCGAATAAAAACACTACGGGTCAAGGCCCTAAAGCTAACAATTCACGCAGAGCTCTCTACGCGCATCCGAGACGCTCAGCAAGAAGCCTTGAAACCAGAGTTTGTTAAAACTGAATCCCTTGGGGGTATGATTAAGAATTTGGAACTTAAAGGGAACACTCGATATTTTGCCAACCGCATATGGGTCCCTCTCAAGGGAGGACTGCGCGAGCAGGTATTAAACGAAGCTCACAAGACGCGGTATTCCGTACATCCTGGCGCAGACAAGATGTACCAAGATGTTAAAATGTTGTATTGGTGGCCCAATCTTAAAGGCGCCATCGCGACACATGTCAGTAAGTGCCTGACGTGTTCAAAGGTAAAGGCTGAATACCAGAAGCCGTCGGGGTTACTTCAACAGCCAGAAATTCCCATGTGGAAGTGGGAACAAATCTCCATGGATTTCATCACCAAACTACCAAGGACACCTGGGGGTTACGACACGATATGGGTTATTGTAGATCGGCTAACTAAGTCAGCGCACTTCCTGCCGATTAAAGAAACTGATAAAATGGAAAAGTTAGCCCGACTATATATTCGAGAAGTAGTTTCAAAACATGGAGTCCCAGTGTCCATCATTTCGGATAGAGATAGTCGGTTCACCTCAAGGTTTTGGAGATCATTACAAGAGGGGTTAGGTACTCGACTGGACATGAGTACGGCTTATCACCCCCAAACGGATGGACAAAGCGAACGAACGATCCAGACATTGGAAGATATGCTGCGCGCATGCGCGATCGATTTTGAAGGAAGTTGGGATACCCACCTTCCGTTGGTTGAATTTTCTTACAATAACAGTTATCACACAAGCCTCAAGGCAGCGCCGTTTGAAGCGTTATATGGGCGCAAGTGTAGATCCCCACTGTGTTGGGCTGAAGTGGGCGACAAGCAAATGACTGGTCCAGAAGTGATCCAAGAAACAACAGACAAGATTTTTCAGATAAGGGATCGCCTTAAGGCAGCACGCGACAGACAGAAAAGTTATGCTGATATGAGAAGGAAACCGTTGGAGTTTCAAGTAGGGGATAAAGTACTTTTGAAAGTCTCTCCATGGAAGGGAGTCCCACGTTTCGGTAAGCGAGGAAAGCTAAATCCGCGCTACATTGGACCATTTGAGATCCTGGAGAGGATCGGTCCAGTTGCTTATAGACTCCGTCTACCCGCCGAACTCAGTGGAGTTCATGATACGTTTCACGTATCCAACCTCAAGAAGTGTTTATCTGACGAAACGTTGATTTTACCGTTGGAAGAAATTCATATTGACAAACAGCTGCACTTCGTAGAAGAACCCATAGCAGTAACCGATTGGAAAGAACAAAAGTTACGCAGAAGCAAAATCAAGTTAGTAAAGGTTCAGTGGAACTCGAGGCGTGGGCCTGAATTCACTTGGGAAAGAGAAGACCAGATGCGCACAAAATACCCACACCTCTTTCAGAACATGGCTTCTGCCAGCAACGTCTCCTAAATTTCGGGACGAAATTCGTTTAACGAGGGGAGAATGTGACAACCGGTAATTTCCCAAACCCATAAGCTAAGTAATCAACCTAATAATTAGGTGATTGTAAATGATAAGCGCGTGCATTTGTTATGTGCGCCCTGCGCGAGCGCGCCATGTTAGTCAGCGCGTGCAGTTGTTATGTGCAACCTGCGCGAGCGCACCATGTTAAGAACCAGCGTGAGCATATGTTATATGCGCCATGCGTGAATAATTTGGCTTTATGTTTTCATGTAACTTCAAAGTTATGTTGTCTATGGGTTGACCATCCCGCATGATGCTAAGGCGGGTGCATCCTACATCGTTTATGCGCGTGCGGAAGGGAACTAACCTACCCGCATGGCGGGAACGTTGAGAGCTAGTTTGTCTGAAGCTCCAAGATGGAATTGACTTCAACATGACTGATCACTATGTTGAAATACCAAGACCACCTGGAGAATCTACAAATGAAACTCAAAAGTCCCTAACTGCGAGAAGGTTACGCACCTACCCGCAGCAAAGACATGTCCTATACGCAGAAAGCTATGCGCACCAAGTTATACGCGCAGAACACTTGGTCTATTCTCCAGTTAAGGAGATTACTCCCGCCCGAAAGGAAACAGTAGCGTGTTTCAGAGATTTTCCACTTTTTACTGTACACTGACAAAAGTACCTGAAAAAGCACACTGTAACATGAAAAGTCAACTGTCAGCCACCCTATTTTCACCAACCCCAGATCTGCATGTTCTGTCCAAATCAAATCAAAATCTTTTATCCACCACTCCACTCTTAAGTAAATAATAATAACTTCTATACTTTATCATCATTACATTTAAATATGAAAAGATTTCAATCCCCTAAAGCAAGGGATTGTGTTCCCTTGAGTTTGCCTATAAATTTGTAGCCTAAATTATCACCCAAAACACACTTCAAAGAACTACAAACTTGCACTAATCCTTTCCCAAGCATCCGTTGTTTCCAGCTCCGATCCTGTTACTAGGTAAGCCAAGAATATAACCTTGAGACCTACTATCCAACCCTTATATTCTCCTATTTCTTGATCTTAATATATATACTTGTTATTTAATCGTATTCTAGACCTTCGATTCCGAGGCCAACACCAAGAAAACCCGAATCTCGATTAATCCCTTAACAAGAACCACAGGTGAGTCTCACAGCCCCTATTTTCACTGTTTTCACTGTTTTAAACTGCTTTCGGGGCGAGGGACACGTACTTAAATAATGTTTTATCATGGTATACTTACAAGCTATGAAAGCGATTATGTGTTTAAGTTATGTTTCATGATGAGCAATGCAAACGGTTATCTAAGTTTTTCAATGTATGTGCGCTAGAACTCGAGTAAGTGATCACTTTACCATTGGAACTCTAAGGGTAGGGACTGCTGGTTTGATCCGCCCACTCGTAGGGGTCGCACCTCTTTGCGTGGACGAGTGCCTGGCATGGGGCAGTACTATGGGGTTGAGCCCGCTCGTAGGGGTCGCGCCTCTTTGCATGGACGAGCGCCTTGTTTTCCGGCACAACGTCTGCGCGTAACCCGCGGGACGGTATCCTTAGCTCGTAGGGGCAATGCCTCTTTGCATGGACGAGCACAGTTTCTCAGAATTGTTCGCGCGTAACCCGCGGGACGGTATCCTTAGCTCGTAGGGGCAATGCCTCTTTGCATAGACGAGCATAGTTTTCCAGAAACGTCTGCGCGTAACTCGCGGGACGGTTTTACGTTATTTTAGCTCGTAGTGGCTGCGCCACTTACATAGACGAGCACCGTATCCAGAATTTGTTCACGCGTAAACCGCGGAACGATTTTTATCAGAATATTGTCAGAATTATGTGTTAATACGATTTTACCAAGCAGATGTTAATGATGTTGCCAGAAATGTTTCAGAATGATTTTATCAAGTTACTAAAACTTGTGAACTCACTCAGTTTATACTGATTCAAATGTTTTTACGTGTCTTTCAGGAGATAACTAAGTAGCGCATGGAGTCACACTTAGAGCACCACACGCTGAACATCTAAAACAAGCTTTTTGGAAGATTTTGGTTTTATCCCCTCGATGCGCACGGTTACCCGCCGCGCAAGGGGATATGGCGAGGAAATCTTCAGTTTTATACTTGGATGTTTCTTTTTGTAATCTTTGAACGATGTAATGTGTTTGTACTAAACTTCTCATGCGCAATAAAAATCTTTGAATGTTTTGCAATGGCCCGTGCTTAATTATCAATCCCCACTCGTGCGCGCTCGGCTGTTTCCGCCGCTCAGGGCCGGGTGTGACAGTCACCGAGATATTCGCCACTGAGGAGCTCCCATGGCCAAAGGCTCCAATAATCCGACATCGTCACAATGCTGATCGGAGTAAATACTGTGACTTTCACAGGACAAAAGGCCACAACACAGAAGAATGCACAGACGTAAAGGACATCGTCGAAGCATTTGTCAGAGATGGGACGCTCGCACACCTCGTGGCGTAACGAACGCTGAGCAGGCTGATGCGTGTAGAACCCCAGCTGGGGAAAACACGAATAAAATTGCAGCTTCAATGCCGGAGACTACATACTGCGTAAATAACGAGATCCCGAACCAGGTGCATATCGGCTCGATGGCACTCCCATCCCAACAACATGGAAGGGAGCTCAATTACACAGTTTGCATGTAGATCAATTCCAAATTTGTAAAGAAAAGGCCCAGAGCCACTTCTAATAGAAATGATTCTCCTTAGAACATCGACGCTGATGATTTTACATTTATACTTATGAATTTTCCACACGGATATGCCGGTCTTCACCGCATACATAAGTGTGAAAGAAGTCGTTGCGTGGGGAAGGCGGAAAAACCCGCATAAACCCAAAAAACGACAAACCTTCACGCAGGTCAGTTAAAGGTAAAGTTCAGTCATCCCACTAAATGAAAGTGCCGGTCTATCCGCACGAATCATGATAGAGGAAACTGAACACTAACCTATTAACAACCGCGCGTCGAACGGTTAATTTATTCAACACTGATATGCCGGTTTTCACCGCATAATTACGTGGAAAGTCGTTGCGTGGGGAAGGCGGCAAAACCCGCATAAACCCAAAAAACGGCAAACCTTCACGCAGGTCAGTTAAAGGTAAAGTTCAGTCATCCCACTAAATGAAAGTGCCGGTCTATCCGCACGAATCATGATAGAGGAAACTGAACACTAACCTATTAACAACCGCGCGTCGAACGGTTAATTTATTCAACACTGATGCCGGTACTCACCGCATAATTACGTGGAAAGTCGTTGCGTGGGGAAGGCGGCAAAACCCGCATAAACCCAAAAAACGGCAAACCTTCACGCAGGTCAGTCATAGGTAAACTTTGGTCATCCCACTAAATGAAAGTGCCGGTCCTAACAGCACAAATCATGAGAGGAAACCGAACCTATTGACAACCGCGCGTCGAACGGTTAACTTATTCAAAATACTTTAGAAAATTTCTAACAGAAGGATGAGGAAAACCTCCACGCAGGTTAGATGTAGGTAAAGTTTAGCCATCCTACTAAGTGCAAGTGACGGTCCTACCCGCACAATCACGAAAGAGGAAGCAAAACTTCAACCTATTATCTACCACGTTCAAAGGTTAACTTATTCTAAACACTTAGAAAATTTCTAAAAAGATGAGGAAAACCTCCACGCAGGTCAGATATAGGTAAAGTTTAGCCATCCTACTAAGTGCAAGTGACGGTCCTACCCGCACAATCACGAATGAGGAAGCAAAACTTCAACCTATTATCTACCACGTTCAAAGGTTAACTTATTCTAAACACTTGGAAAATTGCTAATTTAAACTAAAGTATGCATGAGCAAGTCATATAACGTGTATAAAGCAAGTCATCCAGTGAAAGTAGCGGTCTTACCCGCACAAAGATTTATATTTCATAATATTTATTACAAGAATGGCCGGGTAACTACCCGCCTACAAGAATATAAATCTATACAAGCTAAACCTATCCTAACAGTGGGAATGGATCTTCAGGATCAAGCTTCAGGACCACTTCCACTTGGACCAGCACCATCAGTAGAGCGTGGCGGTTCAAGGAAAGCTTTAAGGATAGCTAGCCCATCATCAGCAGCAGCAACTTCGTTCACCTTCTCCACCACCGGATGCGGGAAGGCGGCATACTGATTCACTGCTTGGTCATAAACAGCTTCAGTATCCACATCATACAAAGGGAAGTTGGAAGGCGGGATGCCTTTCTCAACGAACCCTAGACCAAGCAGGAAGCCGGCCTTTTCCCCATCCTCATGAGAAGCGTTGAGGGCTGCGCTCATGGCATCGTCGTATGATGTGTCCGTGAAGACTCGATGCACAACCTACAAAAAAAATATACAAGTATCAAAACCTTTTCTATTTACAAAGAAAAGCGTGAAGACATTATGAAGCTAAGCTTACCTGAGACAACGCTTATCGAAGAAGCCATTCCTTGGTAACCAGAGCTTCCTGGAGGGCAGCTTGAGCTTGGTTACGGGCGCGTTCGGCTTCACTTTTGTTAAGGTTGGCAAGCAACACTTCTTTAGCCGCAGCCTCTTCAACGCCCTTTAGCTTCCGCTCAGTATGGTCAAGCACCCCCCTCTGGTTCAAGATCTCTTGTAGCTTCTTGGCGTCTTCCATCGCCAAGGCATCATGAGCCTGTTGGAGCGCCTCTAGTTTGGCTTTAAGTTCCTCATTCTCGAGGCGTAAAGGCTCAGCAACAGCTTCAGCCTTGGTGGCCCTCTTGGTTGCGTTCCGTGCAGTTTCCTTAGCCAGCCGAAGCTGTTCGTTAACAGCTTGGGCAGCCTTGGAACGGGCCTCGAGCCGGGCCTGAACTTCAACCTCGAGGGCCTTGAAGGCCTTCTCCTTTTCCGCAGCCATTGCGCTAAGCCTCCTATTCTCCTCCCGGACAGCCCGCGCCTGAGCTACTTCTTGGATGCGAGCTGCTTTTAACTTGTCGTTTTCACGACAAAGCAGCTCGACGCGCGGCTGCATCCGGGCCAGGAGAACCCAAAGCTCATTGGTTAGCCTACCCTCCTGGTAGCTAGCCATGGCTTCCCCCAACGCACCACTGGGAGCTGCGTGACGAGCCCACTCCACACACTCCACAGGCGTGCGAAGGGTTGTTCCTCGGCGGATGTTCCATCGTGGAACATACACTTCAATGGAATCCGACACTGCAAAAAACAAAAAGCAGTTAGGAAAAGATGATAAAAAAAAAATAAGGCCAAAAGAACCCTACGCACCTGTAGGGTCGACAACAGGCCGATAGCCGCCAAACCCAAGGGAAATCCATCCAAGAGGTCAGGCAGATGGGAAGGAGGTAGAGGTTGGCGAGAAGCCCCAAGCATACCTGGAGGATCGGCCGTAGCTGCCGACGTCGGAGGAGGCATGGAGGCCGCCCCGGTAGAAACCAACGGAGGTGAACTCACCGGAGGTGAACTCACAACCGTGGTCGCCGCTGCGGAAGTACCTGCAGGAATAGTCACCGCCGGCTCAGTAACAGATTCAGTAAATATGGCACTGACAGCCGGCGGAGATGTCATCGCAGTTGGAACAGTTGGCTCAACTGGGTGAGCAACTGAACCAACAACTGAAGCAGGCGCAGCCGCCTGGGTCATCGCCTCAGGTAGGTTGACCAAACCTACCGTCATGGGTCCGGAGGTGCTCCTCCCCGCTCACCCTGGAATGCGGTAGCATCCACGCCTGCACAAAGAAGATATAAGTATAATGGCGGAAAGATATGAAGTTAAAAAGTAAAGGAAGTTTGTACTTACGGGTTTTCTTGAGCCTAAAAGTGCGAACAGGCGGGGACGAACCCGATGGAGCCGGCCTCTTCACGCCGCTCACCGTCGTTGTCCTGGGCTGCTCGGAGGTGACGGTCGTCTCAGCCTCCGGAGCAGTGGTCTTATCACCACCAGGGTTCCCCGCCACCTCCTCGCTCTCAGTCTCTGAATCAGACCGAGGCACCAGATCGGCAGTGGAGGCAACCTTCGCCTTCCCCTTCCCGCCGGCAGCCTTCTTCTTCCGCACCAACGGAGGACCATCTGCGGATTCCTCATCAGAACACAATATTAGAGGAATTCCAGCAGAGGTTTCAGCATTGAGGGGTCGAGGGTTGAATAACTCCTTACCTGGCCGCCTGGCGCTCAGGATCTTGTGGCCTGGCGGGTAGACCTCCACGAACCGATCCGCCGTCTGTTCAAGGATGGGCAACTCGTTCTCATCTAGAGCACGAGTACCCATCCGAGCGGGACTATCAGCCTCCCGCGGATGCAGGAGCGACTGCAAGTCGTTCCCCTCTGAAATAAAAGAAAAACAGTTAGAAGACAAACCTATATAAACAAAGAAGACAGAGCATACCGTAAGGGACAGAGTTCAAACCGTATTCGAGGACGATGGGAACCTATGACGCCTCCTTCCACACCCGGCTCATCCCAAGCATCACCATCCCAGACTCCGCAAAGCGGTATACCAGAGTCTGGACCCGGGAGATCTTGGCGAACCACTCCGCCTCCTGGTAGTTGAGGGCGTGAAGGGCGGGGAGTGCTCTCCATTCTTAAAGGTCATCGCAAGGGGGATGACGCGAGCGGAGATATAAAAAAACTCACGCTTCCACGACCGAAGACTGCGCTCGGTAGCGCAGATCTTCAACCCCTTGATCCGATTGACCAAGGTGTACCACCCCTGGATGCACCTCCAAGAATAGAAGGTCATCAACCGGTCAGCATGGGGCTCCACGCCCAGAATGAGGCGCACCCACTCAAAGTGGCGGATCTTGGCGATCGCCATCGGGTGTACCTCCGTCATATGCACGCCGTGCCTCTCCAAGACACGGTATACAAACTTCGTCAATGGGAACCTGAGATTCCCATAAACGAAGAATGCAGCGTACACCCCTATCTTGCCCGGGGGGGCATCGTACACCGTCTGGTGTGGCTCCGGAAACTCAGGCTCGAACGACACGAGCATGAACTTCCGGACGACGTACCGATAGAGGTCGGCCGGAAGAGCACACTGGCATTCGCCAGCAGTGCTCTTATCGTCTTTATCAGACGTAGACGTCGGGATCTCGACGTGCACGTCAGATTCTTCGGCAGCAGCTTCAAAATCGTAGGTAGAAGACATGGTTTGGAGGTAAAGAAGAGTGATTTCAGGAGAATGCTTGGCAGAAAGTATTCGCCGGAAATCGTTTACAAGAAGAGAAGAGTGAAAATGTGAATTACAAGAGACCCTCTCCCCCTTTATATACTCATCGCAATTAATGCGATGAATTTAATGCGGAAGAGAGAGAAATCGCAGGTGCAATGAAACTATGACACGTGGCAAAGTGCAAGCTGGCAACAGCTGTTGAAAGGACGCGTGCCATTAATTTCGCGGCTACGCGCCCGAAAAATCGCGTCCACGCGTCTGAAAAAGCGTCTGGAATTACCATGTACTGTCACGTCACCATAACTTCCTGCACGTCCTGACACAGTCAGAAGAAACCGTCGGACGACGTTTCAACAGTTTGGACTGTTCTTATCCTTTCACGCGTCTGAAAATGTTTTATTATACTTACTATGAAATACACAATAAGATTGAACCCCAGGAATAAAACCATTGTTTGTTGAATACGGGTGCCTAATTATAAAACGTTTGTATAAAAATAATCTTTTTTATGATCAATCTGTATTCTTATAACTTTATTGGACATAATGGTGTAGTGTATTGTCCATGGATTAATTCATAAATTTATTAAAATTAATTAGGAAAGTTAGTGACTAAAAGATAAATAGGCACTAGTATCTTGAAATTCCAGCAATAAAAGAAATTCAACATTCTTTTAGTATCTTAAGATAATATATTTTAGTATTACTTATTTAGTTTTAGATTATATAAACAAGTTTTTAAATCAATCACATTGACGTACATTGTTGTCTATTTTAAGAAAAAAGTTTATCTTGATATATGCCACGTCCCAACTATTGAAACATGTTTGACCATCTTTTGTGCCATGATATAATAATTACTTAATCCAAAATATTGATAAAAAATCAAATATATTGTTATTCGGCCTTAAAGTTAAGGAACTTTGGTCCTAAAATAGTAAAATGCACAAAATTTAAAGCATTCCACTCTTTAGAATCTAAAACAGAATTTGATATATGGTGCATTTAGGGTTTAGTGATATTTATATAATTTAAACCACACGTATTTTATTATATTATCTGTTGGTGATAATCGAGAATATTCACTTGGTCACAAAATCAAAGTCTTGAATTATAGATCAATCCCATCCCCCAAAGATATAATACAAACTCCATTATTGTGGGAATGATTTAGAAGCAAGCTAAACAAATAGCAAAAAGGGCGTGTGCAAAGGAAGGCCCGTCATATATTTAATTACCTACATAAAGAGATCAAACAATGCAGCAAGAGTTACTATATTGTATTATAATAATTAAGGTGTTCAATAAAATTTTTTGTTTTTTAAGTAACGAGTGATCAAATCTTATGAGTGACAAAAAAGAAAGTCATATTGACTATTTGCAAACTAGATTTCTAAATTGGTTACATCACAAAATTTTCGTATTTGAAAAAAAAAGATCAGAGATGATTCTCTTAAATAGATTATGTGATTTCACCTCTTTGTGTTTTAGGATTAATGTAGTGTTATTATAAATTGTATTATGTAACATAACATTCCACATCCTTACAATCTACTTGTGATAAGATTATGAACAAAAATTAGAAATAAAATATCTATGAAAATGCTTACTTGATCATCCATATCTATATACAGAGATGTTCAAAGTAAATCTTATACATAGTAATTATTAGAAACTATAGTAATATCATATTTTAATAGTTAGTTACAATCTTTCTATCTTATTGTCTAATACTCCATGGATCAAGTCGTGCTCTATTGTAAAAAGTGGCTTTTTAGCTCATAATTTATTTATTGATTTTTATTTGTAAAATAAAAAAAACCTATATGAGAAGAATGAAATACAGAGCACCCTTATCAAAGCAAATGAAATATCAAAAATTAGACGGTGTCATTTTCATAAGTAAACAAATTTTAAAATTAGTGTATTCAACCACCAACCACCCCACCCACCCCCACCCCCACCCCCACCCCCTTCCTTCCAATCTATATAAAAAAGACGACGTTAGACCAGCGTCACGTGGTCACTATGGGCATCGAAGCCCCACCCAACGATGCCCTTCAACGATGATGGGAGCATCGATGCCCTTTAAACTTTTTTTTATAAACCAAAAAAATCAACAAATTTATTATATACAATAATAATAAACATCAAACTAAATTAAATTTAAAAACATATTAATAAAAAAAACATAAAATAAAAAACGTACATAAAAAAAAATTAAAAACAAAAAAATATATAACAAATATTCGTCCTCCTCGTTTGCGTAATTTGCCACCATTATCCTTGCTTTTTTTCCCTCCAAAAACGCCCGTGCGACTGGATCTAGATGTGAGAGATCCTTTGCGAGTAGCTTGAAATCCTTTTCTCGTTGCCGCTCCGAGTTAGCTTTCTTTCTTTCTTCATGCATGACTTTGTATTCCACATGCATTGCTTTTCTTTCTTCATGCATTATCTTGAGTTCATTTTTGAGTGTTTTTTAACATCGGCAAAATCTTTAACTGCAAGCTCCAAGTTGTCAAAGCACGAGCTCACATCGGAACTCATCGAGGATGTCGTTGTTAGACGAAGATGCCCACTTCTAGCCGCCGCCTTGGCTTTAACTCTACCTACCGGACGTGGCAACTCATCCGGTTCATCAAAAACGAAATCGAAATCAATCTCATTTAAGTTAAATTGAGAATGAACATCCGACCCAACTTGAGACGACGATTGATTGGCCGAAGTAGACGTTGTCTTTGACCGTTTGGACGGCCGCGGTGAAGATGTCCGGATCGGATGCCTCATTGGCGAGCTCGTGCATTTCCTCCAAATTTCCAACATACCGAAATCGGCACCATTAAGGGCCTTGAATTGTTTTAAGCAAGCCTCAATGAGGTTGACACTCGTTTGTAACGTGAGTGTGAATTTCGGAGAAGTTGTTAATTTTTTTGCGCATTGCCTTCCATTTGTTGGAGACGGAATCATCCCCACGATAGCAGTTAGGGAATATCTATTTTGTGCCGAGGAGATGTTATCCTTACGTGACTTCTGGATCAATTATCCTCAATATATGCTCCAGATTATGTCAGGATCAAGGATCCTCAGTATTTATTATATACTAACGGTTGTTCTCTTTGTATGGTGTTATGTTAATAGGTATTAGGGGTGAGCAAATTAACCGTCATAACCGCAAACCGAACCATAACCGACATAACCGAATCAATTTTAACCGATATAACCGATGGGCCGGTTTAACGAATTTTTGAAAACCAACAAATATGGGTTGGTTTTGGTTAATGTTAATTTTAAACCCGCCATAACCGAACCTCCCCATTAATGTAACTTTTACACATATTGCCATTAGTTCATTACAGAAAAAAGTTCTCCGCACCTACTAGGATTTAGTCCAATAATAATAATAATAATAATAATAATAATAATAATAATAATAATAATAATGGTGATATTATTTACCATATTCATTCTTATGTTACATAATTGTCGATCTAAATTTACATTTCAATTATTCAATATGTCATGTATATTCCATAAATTGCAGTAAAAAATGAAAATATATTTGAATTCCACAATACAATCAGCGGCTATTCAGTGTTCACAATCATACAGAAGGATTGTTTATTTAATCACGGTTAACCGACCCATAACCGACTCGTTATAACCTTTAAAACCGACTAACCGAAACCACCATGACGGATCGGTTATGGTTATGGTTATCTATTAACCGCTATATCGGTTATGGTTATGGATTTGGCCAAAATCCGCCCCAAACTGACCCATGCACACCCCTAAAAGGTATAACGGCTAGTGACTCGGTCTACCCACTAATTCGTAGTCCAAGAGAAGTGGCATGTGGTCAAAATGGATGCAACGTATCTAGTGGAATAGTGGAGAATTTTTAGGACTTGTAGTTAGTTTCCTTTTGTATTTATATCGAGCTATGATCAATTAGGAAGACACAATTCACACAACATACGAATTACTCTAGTAGTTAACACACACTTAGAATCTTTGTATTTGCTAATCATAGTCTCCAACCTTGTAACCTTATTTTCTTGATTAATATAGTGGTGATAGACATTTGTCATCACCTGGGGTTTTTGTGCCGGCGATCATCATCCGATCAAGGGCTTTTCCTCATAACAAATCTCTCTGTTCATCCTTATTTCGTATATATAATTATCATTATAGTACATGCACACCCCTAAAAGGTATATATAATTATCATTTCGTATATATAATTATCTATTAACCGCTATATCGGTTATGGTTATGGATTTGGCCAAAATCCGCCCCAAACTGACCCATGCACACCCCTAAAAGGTATAACTGCTAGTGACTCGGTCTACCCACTAATTCGTAGTCCAAGAGAAGTGGCACGTGGTCAAAATGGATGCAACGTATCTAGTGGAATAGTGGAGAATTTTTAGGACTTGTAGTTAGTTTCTTTTTGTATTTATATCGATCTATGATCAATTAGGAAGACACAATTCACACAACATACGAATTACTCTAGTAGTTAACACACACTTAGAATCTTTGTATTTGCTAATCATAGTCTCCAACCTTGTAACCTTATTTTCTTGATTAATATAGTGGTGATAGACATTTGTCATCATCCGATCAAGGGCTTTTCCTCATAACAAATCTCTCTGTTCATCCTTATTTCGTATATATAATTATCATTATAGTACAAGCACTCTACCTCACAAAATCATATTTGGTTACATTATCCATATATTGATTTTTGACAAAAACAATTTGGCGCCCACCATGGAGAAAGTGGTGCTTTAACTCAGAAGTTTTTTCATCAATTTTCAACCCTTTCAACCTTTACCATAACCAATGACCTCTCAACAAACCCTGCTTCAACTACCATGCCTTCATCAATTTCTCTCTCATCAAAGGCTTCATTGTCGATGCCTCATCCACCCGTAGGATTGCAGAGGACCAACGCTGCTGGGAGCAAGATGCAAACTCCAGTCTTTCAAGGCTCAAAACCCTCTGCTGCCACTTTTGTGGTAACCTCTAACAATGATGTTCCTGCTATCTTTTCACAGGTTAAGGCATACATGGAGTAGTAGAACAAGACCAACCAGAGGAGCCTATGCGAGATTGAAGATCTCAAGAAAGCAAAAAGGCAAGCAGAGGATCAGACTCCCTTGGTGCCTAGGGTGTTGGACTTCATCACTCCAGGATCCATGGGTCAACAGACCGAAGGATCTTCCATCTTTCAAAAAGGATCATCCATCCTTCATCCAGGATCCTTAGGATTGTTTCATCAAGGATCCTCCAATTATCAGCCTCAAGGATCCTTCATGCAGAGTCAATGATCCTCATGAGTTCAACATCAAAGGCCATCGGAGGTTCATGAGGGAGACTTTATCCTTATGCATACCATTTCTTCCGGTGGACCAACTGTTATGGCTGATGCATCATATCTCGGATACTCTTCTAGGATACCATCTTTTAGTCAACAAAGAGGTAACCTTTACAATCATGTATCCTTAGACACTAAACTTGGTTTTACGCAGGATACAGATATTAATCAAGCTATGGACAAGGAATTACAAAAACTAAAGGATATTATATCCAACGTTCCAGGGGTGATCATGCCCATTTATAAAATTCCGGAGGGAAGTCACAAGCTATCCAGGTTTTCTCCACCCATATGTGATGATAAAATACCGAAGCGCTTTCAAACCCCCCAACATGAAGGTTTATGATGGCACGACTGATTTAGAGGAGCATGTAGCTCAATATAGGGAAAGATTGGAGATCAATCCCATTATGGAAAGACTTAAATAAGCATGCTTGTGAAAGGGTTTTGGATCCACGCTGACTGGATCTGCTCTCAAATGGCTACTAAGTCTTCCTCCTTACTCTATTACTTCATTTTCTCACCTAGTTAATATATTCAATAATCAGTTTTCTTGTAGTAGAAAGTTTGAAAAATTAACTAGTGATTTATACCGTGTTGTCCAACCTCGTGATGAATCCTTTAGGGACTTTGTCACCAAGTTTGGAAGGGAATCCTTGGAGATCCCTAATCTTGACATGGCTACAACTGTTGAGGCATTCAAGATGGGATTGCAAAAGGACTTCCCCTTTATTATGATCTTGTTATGACCCCATGCAGGACCTTAGATGAAGTCAGGAATAGGGCATTCAGATTCATCAGGCTATGAGACGACAAAAGGATCCAGGAAAGATTGGGTACTTCAACAAAACATGAGCCACTCGACAAGAAACAAGTATCCTCGTATCGGAACAACAGTTCCATGCCCAACTCAAAGTTCAATAACCAAAACATCCATGCAGTAGAAGAAGACGAGGATGAAGAGGAATATCCAAGAATATCAGAGTATTGCTTTTCCGTTGATACTCCTGGACTAATATGTGCCATGAGAGATCTAGGAGAAAAAGCAAGGTGGCCTCGGAAGAATGAAAAGTCAGCATCCTATAAGGATAAAACCATGTGGTGTGTGTATCACAAAGACTTTGGCCACATGACGGACGACCGTATCGTCTAAGAAGAGAGATTGGGTATCTCCTCAGCAAAGGGCACTTCAAAGAGTTAATGGGAAGAAAGAATTCAAGGATCCAGGATCCTGAAGAAATCCCAAAAAAGGATCCTCCACCACTACCGGATGAACAGATTATCAACTTCATCTCTGGAGGTTCAGATATCTGCGGAACCTCAGTATCCTCAGCAAAACGACATGCTAAAGAGATCAAACTGGAGAATGGAGGAAGGCCTATCAGGACGGCAACTTTAATTGATCAAAGGATCTTAACTTTCAGCGAAGAGGATCGTGTGCACCTCCAGGATCCTCACCATGACGGTTTAATCATCACTTTATTTATTGCTAACCATTATGTTCACATGATCCTTGTTGATGGTGGGGGATCTATTGTAAGGCCCCGGTCCCGGTGCCCTACTTGGACGTTGGATTTACTCATAAACACAGTTCTAAATATAATAGTTAATTAAAACTTTCACGGAATAAATAAAACTTCAATCGTTCATTACAGACATTCGATAATTGTCTTGAAAACAAAACATATATGGTTTAAAAACATCAAGACAAAACTTCTCTGGATGCCACTCCCTTCAATACTGCCATGTGTCCTTCTCTCAAGCCAACTGCTTCAATTTATACATCTCCATGCATACTAAAAGTCAGCTACGCTGAGTGATTTCTAGTTAATCAAGCAACATACATTCATAAATTTACTTTGATATACACATCCGAAGATACATATTATATAATTTACATGTTACCTTTATTTTATACATTCATACATTCATCAATACATTCTTTCGTACTATCACACTCTCATACTACATACATACTATCTTTACCATCTCAGATATTATTAGGGTCTGGTCCCTTTCTTTTCTATCTCAGATATTATTAGGGTCTGGTTCCGTCGTTCTCTATCTCAGATATTATTAGGGGCTGGTCCCTCCTATCTCAGATATTATTAGGGCCTAATCCCTTCATTCCATACAACCATACATACACTTCTTTACATGTACATTCTATTATATACATTCATACATATTCTTAATCATTCATATGCATCTCATGTAAAACTCACCTTTCCTGCCGATACGTGCAATATCTGAAGATCGTTCAAGTACCGACAAGCATCAATTCATAACCTCAATCATTATCACATAAATCATATAAGGCATACACTTACCACTTAGGGTAAGTGTATTAACTGATCACATCGATTATGCACACAACCCCGAAAACATAACAAGGAAATGGGGCTAGAAACTCACCTGCGTCCTGTTACGTTCACCGTTAATGTTTATTCCTTTCTTTAACTGGGCACGGTTAACTCTATAACAATTACACGTATCAATTAACTATCACTAACCATATCGTATTTCTAGTTTAGTATAACCCTCAACGAACGGAGGTTCGGGGGCAGCGCCCCTGGAAGCGGGGTTCTAGAGGCGGCAACCCTTAGCGGGGTCCAAGGGGCAGAGCCCCTGGCTCATTAACTGTTCTTAAAAAAATTTCCATTAGAATTATTTAATAATATTTTATTTGTTAACTCGTTAATCCTCTAAGGTATCTTTCATCAAATAATAAAGTTCAAGGGCTTCTATGTAATTAAATCATTTTATTCTAAGTCCAGGGACCATTCTGTCATACTTTCAAACTCTTATTCGTTATACAGTTTCTTAACGAATGGGGCTCATTCGTTTCCTCCTGACGCGTGTGTTCTTTCATAACGAATGGACTTATTCGTTACTTCTTGACGAATGGACCTTTATAACGAATGAACCTTTATAACGAATGGACTTTCATAGCGAATGGACCTTCTAACGAATGAGGGTTCATTCGTCACTTCTCCGTAACGAATGGGCTAACGAATGTAGCTCATTCGTTACTTCTTACTTAACGAATGGGCGTGACCCCATTCGTTACGCACGCCTAGGGTTTAGGGCATCTGACAGAATGTTAGATATCCGTTCATCGTATTGCCAATCATTGGCGCCGCCTTTCTGGCGCCGTAATCACCGGAAAACCGAGATCTCGCGGAAAAGAGAGATCTCACTCGTTTTGCCCCCGTTTTCACCGTTTTTCGTCCCGTTTGATCCGGATCTGAGCTACGGTGATCCCTAAGCTCGTCTTTCGATCGGTTTATACCCGATTCCATCCGGATCTTGCGACTTTAACGGTTGAGGGTGTCGGTTCATCGTTTCATGACTAGATCTAGCGGGTTTGGATCCATAAGGTCATAACATTATTACCTCGGATCGAAGCTCGGTTTCCTCTTGGGTTTGGCTAGAGAAAGAGAGAAAGAGAGAGAGAGAGAGAGAGAGAGAGAGAGAGAGAGAGAGAGATAGAGAGCTTATGTGTGTGTTTTGGGTGGTGTAAAGAATTAGTGGAAGTGAATAGATTAATGGATAATTATGGTATATATATTATGGGTCATGGGCTTAAGCCTATGGTCTTTCTTCCTTCCTTGTTAATCCAAGTCCATTACCCACATTTATTTAAGCCAACACAAGCCCAACTCATAATACAAATATTATTATTTTATTAACCAAAAAAAAAATAGGGTGTTACATCTGTGAATATCATTCAGGCTGATGTTCTCAAGAAGATGAATATTCCTGAAATAGAAATAACTCCAAGATCCTCCGTCCTCGTTGGCTTTAGTGGGAAACCAAGAATACATTGGGGGACATCAAGCTTCCAATCTATATAAAGGGAGTTAACTCATTCCAAAAATTGTGTGTTATTGATACCCTATCCTGCTGTAATGTGATTCTTGGCAGGCCTTGGATTCACGAAATGAAAGCAGTAGCCTCAATATACCATCAATGTATCAAGCTTTCAACCCCGTGGGGATTAGTGAAGATTGACAGCGATCAAGCAGAGGCTAGGAATTACTACACTTCTGTCACACCTCAATTTAGGGCCTAGGCGTGTGATCAATAGCTAGTACCTGTTTTGTAAATATACCAGAGTTTAAGGTTGTAAAGCAGAAGTTTTAATTAAAATATTAACATATCTCAAAAGTCGGGAATTAAACACCTGATGGTTGGTATAAAAGTGTTTGAAACATGAAAACCATAATTTATATTATTTTCATAATAAAAACTCCATCTAAGCCATCAGATCGTCTAATGGCTATTCTTCATCTCCAAACACCTAATATTGATTACGTGAAAAACAATTATAAAATACGTCAGCAACGCATGCTGGTGAATATGTTGACACAAAATATTTTGATACTTAATTATTCCCTCGAGACATCGTATGCCTTAGCCCAACGTGGTTTAGGAAACAACCAAGTTCAAAAAGTTTGAAACCTATTACAAACTCCAGATCAACTTAAAACCACTCAGGGAACACCATAGCTTTCGAGATCGTAGCCACTACCTATATACACAAGATTATCCTCACTTGAACATCGTAGGTCCGGCCCAACGTGGCAGATGCATAATCAAGCGTGGTGTGTTGTGCCCATCATCTAACCATATATGAAAGGATCCAGAAAAACGTATATGATAGCATAAGGGTCAACTATTATCTTTGTTTATAACGCTTTAGGCATATGCAATCCCATATAATCATTTTAATGACTCGTTTTAATAAGTTGTAAAGAGTTGGACATATTCACCTTTGTTACTGTTTCGGTCAAAAATTAACAAAGTAACTTTTGATCAAATTAGTACGTGAGGTAGAGTGATTGATTGAAAAAATGAGTGAACACAACGATTTGATTTCGAGGAAAAAAGCCCTTGATCGTGTGGATCTCCGGCACAAAAAACCCCCGGACGGTGAAAACTATCACCATCACTTTTATTAATAACAAAAAGGTGATTACAACTGGTGGAGCTGATAAATGATCGTATGCTAAGTGTTACAATGAGTGCTAGTAGCTAAAACAGTGAAGTGTGTGTTCTAATCGATCTTATCAGCTCGTTTAAATAAGCAAAGAGTACAACTGAAATTCTGAGAAATCCGGAATAAACCCTAGACTAAGTCTTCCATGGTCCGTTGCTGCCCATGTTTGAGTTGATGAAGTTTCAGCAGTAGCCGTTATAAAACCACGTTCTTATAATCACATTAATCACGTGGTCTTATCTGCAAAACAAATAAAAATAATATAGGATAATTGAATTAGTTAAATATCATCCTCAGAATATATGCATCGGTAGGATAGCTCGGAATCCCTGAATCATAACAAATCTTGAGGATAAAAAATCTGCACCCAACAATTGCCCCCAATTTTTACAGATAGCGCGTGACAGCTGTAAAAATTTCAAATTTCGAAAAAATAAAAATATCTTCTGTTACTTGAAAGGACGTACACGCGGTTTGAGGAGACCCTATAACCGTTCTTTTAGGTTATGATCAAGCCATTCCCAAATCTCAAAATAATAATCTCTCCACCTCTTCATAATCATGTCAGTTCCTCTTTCTCTCGTTTCTTAATTTTTCTGAAGCTTTTAATTCGAACAACAATGAGAAAAAGAACCCCTCGATCTCCCAATCCTTACTCATTCGTAACCTCGAAAGATTTCATCGATCAGGGTCACGTCCCTGCCACTGATGAGGATCAGTGTCTTTTTAAAGATCTCGACATTAGGTTTCTGAAAGATTCAGGCTTGTTACCCGCTGAGGCCATCGTTAGACCATATGACCCTAAAGTCAAAGCTGACTTCTCGTCTAAAACCTGGGTTTGCTTTTTCCATTACCCCTTTTCGATCGACCTTTCGTATCCATTTTCTCCGCTCATTAAGGAGTTCTTTGATATCACCAGTTCTCTTATTCCCAATTCATGCCAATGGTATGGAGAGTCTTGGCTACAGTAGATCGATTGAATAGAACCCACGAACTGTCCATAGGTGTCCCTGAGATAGCCGCAACCTATAACCTCCGTACACATGGATCCCACCGCTACTGCCTTCAATCCAAATCTAGGCGCCTTTACATGGTCCCCAAGGTGTCCGGCAATGATCACGATTGGAAGAAGAAATTCTTTTTCATTCGCCCGTGACTCTATTCCCGACGGAGTAAACTTGCCTGTTAAATGGGTTCACAACGGTAGGAAATCCTTAGGATAGAATTTCTTTTTGCAAATGGTTTATATTAATACGGTTTATTTTTGGCAATTGTGTTTGAGGATTTGATAAGGTACAAGAAAGATACGAATCGAAGGCTCAAGGCGTTGTTCAAAATTCCGGCACAAGAAAGGGAATTTCGGTCTGAAGAAGAAACAGGGAAAACAAGCACGACTGTTGCGAAGTCTCTGAAAGTATGTCTTCTGGTAAGTATCTTGGGTATTTCGTAGAATTCTTAGGATTTCACTTTCTTGAGAATAACTTGTTAAATTATTGTGCAGAGATGCCAAAACCAAAATCTTCCTTCAGCTTGATCAACTTGGACGATTTTATTGAAGACAAAACCGTGGTGAAGCAAGAGCACCCCAAGACTCTTTCCACAAAGCCGAGGATTCCGACTACTCGCTAAAAGAGTGCTACCCAGAAGAAAAGGAAGGCCACCACTTCAGCCGAGACTGAGCCCTTCGTTGGTATAACCACTGCTAAAATTGGGGCGAAACTACAAGCTCTCGCCAATCTTATTGGAACGGTAAGTTTCTTGATTTATCTTGAAAATAATATCCTGCAAATATGTATGTTAACTTGAGGATAACATGGGATTGAGAATTACCAACAAAGGCTCCAAGACGATGCTGAATTGGCTCTGAAAGAAGCTGAAGGCAAGATTGCAGAACTCCAACAAGTAGTAGACACAAGGATCAAGCTCCATAAGAAGAAGGAAAAAGAGATTATGGATCTTAAAGCTTGCTTCGAGCTGGAAAAGCCGAATTTATAGAAGAGGCTAAGAAGTCTGCAGCCACCAGTATCCTGGAGTCAATGCTCAAGATGTTAGAGGAGGTAAAGGCGAAGGGTTATGTGAAGGATTCCTGGAAATTCTGCAGCTTGGGCAAAGAAGCTGAAGATGTTGAGGGGTGAGAAGGTTGAAGAAGTTGAGGATGTTGGTACTTCCGGGGTGATTAAGGAGACGGGTGCTGACGAGATGGTGGAGGCGGAAAGGAAAGAGGGTGATCAGGTTGAAGATGACAAGGTTTGAATCTGGTGTTCAGGTTGTTTTGATGTGTTTCTGATGGTTGTTTGAACAATTTTTATTTTGGTTGTGTAAGGATAATATAACATGCTTAAGACAATAGTTTGGGTGGAGGGATCCTGGTTCAGGACGAAGCCCAAACTAACTTTTATTTCTTGTTTTTGAACAATCTGATGGTTCAGGTGGATGGGCTCCGTTTTGAGTGAAACTTAAATCATCTTTTCCTGCACTAAGATATTAGTATAACAACTTTTTATGACTCATGTTGGTATTTTATCCTCGTTCATGTTATTAAATCTTCAAAATAAAATTGATTTGATTAGTATTTAGAAATCTAGGTGAAGTTTCTTACCAAATTAGGTTTAATTTAATAAACCAACACTAAGTCATAAAATTCATTTTGTAAATAAGGCAAGCAGTATGAAATAAAGAATATTCACAAATAGGAAGCCATACCAGAATCATATAGCAACTAACTCTGATAAGGTATAGATCATTTCATCCTTGTAATAAGAATATATTTCATAACGTACTTCCAATTCCAAAAACATATTGATAGACCTATAATATTAACATTATCCTAAAAATAACTTCAAAAATTCTGGCGACAAGGCCTCAATAAACTGGCGACTAGGCCTTAATAAACTGGCGACTAGGCCTAAACAAACTGGTAACAAGGCCTAAACAAACTGGCGACTAGGCCCTTAGAAGAGGTGAAAACCCCTTAAACCTTAGGAATAAACTGGCGACAAGGCCCTT
Organism: Bidens hawaiensis; assembly: GCF_021521415.1. Classification (NCBI taxonomy): domain Eukaryota; kingdom Viridiplantae; phylum Streptophyta; class Magnoliopsida; order Asterales; family Asteraceae; genus Bidens; species Bidens hawaiensis. Next base: position 417,590 of record NW_027491996.1, on the reverse strand, counting down.
AGAAGAGGTGAAAACCCCTTAAACCTTAGGAATGGTACGTCTACCATTAACTCGAGATTCAAACCAATAGCTGAGGATAACGAGGTAACAAGTTACTATATTTCATGTGCCGGCCAAACCTCTCGAACTTTGGCTGAATAAACGTGCACTACAGGCGATCTTAAGAAGAGGTGAAAACCCCTTAAACCTTAGAAGGCATTGAATAGTACCTTACCTGGCGGCAAGGCCCAAAGAAACTAGCGACAAGGCCCAAATTAACTTCATTCCATGTGGGGATACCACATGTCTTCAGGCTACAAAACACTCAAATCTAGGTGAGGGGTGGGTGTTAGCCTTGCTAACACCCCTCCGATGCTTAAGTCAGTAACATGATAAAGGAATAAGAATATTAAAAATGAAAAAAATATAAATTCGAATACATACCTTAGTTGTTTAATATCTCTGTTAAATTTCTCAGGATAGCAATTATCCTTGGGATAGAAGTCTTACATAAAATAATTTTTGAGGTGGATAGCGTTCCAAGCCCTTGGTAATAAGTCACCATCCAAAGTAGACAATCTGTATGCCCCATTTCCTGCTTCTGACTCAATTAAGTAAGGCCCTTCCCACTTTGGTGCAAGCTTTCCATCCGCAGGATTTGTAGTATTCTGAGGAGCTTTTCGGAGAACCAAATCCCCTTCTTGAAATCTACGAACCCTGTTATTCTTGTTGTAGGACTTTGCTATCTTCTGCTGATAAGAGGCCATTCTGATCTTCGCTAAATCCCTGAGTTCTTCTACTGCATCTAGATCTTCAAGTAGACTTTGAGTATTATCTTCGTGATTCTGATGACTAACTCTAGCTGTAGGGATAACCATCTCTGTAGGGATAACTGCTTCAGCTCCAAATATCAATGAGAAAGGAGTCTGACTAGTAGCATTCTTTGAAGTGGTTCTATCTGCCCAAAGAACAAAAGGTAGTTCCTCGGCCCACTTTCCCTTCTTAGACCCCAACTTTTTCTTTAGGTTATTGATAATGATTTTGTTACTTGACTCGGCCTGACCATTAGCCTGAGGATGGACATGTGTTGAGGTAATTATCTTGATTCCCCAACTGACACAGAAGTTGGTGGTTCTCTTGCCAATGAATTGCGAGCCATTGTCACACACTATCTCTGCTGGGATTCCAAATTTTGTCAGGATATTGCGCTTGATGAATGAGATAACTTCTTTCTCTCTAACTTGAACAAAAGCTTCCGCTTCAATCCACTTCGAGAAATAATTCGTCATGGCCAGCATAAAGACTTTTCCTCCTGGAGCTCTTGGTAGTTTCCCCACAATATCCGTTCCCCACTTCATGAAAGGCCAAGGGGATATAATATGATACAAGGGTTCTGCTGGCTGGTGCAAAATGTTGCTATGTCTCTGCATGCATCACATTTCTGGGAATAACTCATAGCATCCCTCTTCATCGTTGGCCAAAATTATCCGGTCCTTAGGATTTTGGAGAATAGTGCTCTGCCCCCAGTGTGATTCCCACAATCTCCTTCATGGATATCCTGAAGAACTTCTTGTGCTTCTGCTTTCTCCAAGCACATAAGATATGGTGCTGCAAGAGATTTTCTGTATAATATATCATCCATTATAGTATATGGGACTAACTTTGTGCGAAAAGACCTGGGTTTTCATCCTTGGGGATAACTCCATCCTGAATATATCTCCTGATTGGGATAATCCAAGAATTTTCGTTATCTTCAGGATTTTTGACTCCCATATCTTCATCATCTTCTAATATTTCATTGACATCTTGCTCTCCTATTGCTGGACTCAAGGTATGTATAATAGGAATCTTGACACCTTCAGGTATCCTGAAGGATGAAGATAAATACGCTAGGGCATCTGCTTCAACATTTTCTTCTCTAAGTACCTGTGAAATATCAAACATTTCGAAACACTTTGCTAGTTTTTTGACTAGCTCTAAATATTTCATTAGTTTTTCTCCTCTAACAGTATGTGAACCATTAAAATGATTAGTTAATAATAATGAATCAACATGTACCTGAATAAACCTGATTTTCATGTCGATTGCTAGTTGTAATCCTGCTATCAAAGCCTCATATTCTGCCTCATTATTTGTGGCTTGAAATCCGCAGGATATGGATTGAGGTATAATGTCCCCCTGTGGCGATTTCAGCAGGATCCCAAGACCTGTTCCTCTAACATTTGAAGCACCATCAGTGTATAGAGTCCACTTATCTTTGGTTTCTTCAAGTTGTTGGACTTCCAAGTCTGCTTCTTCTTTAAGTTCACTGGTGAAATTAGCCACAAAGTCTGCTAATACCTGGGATTTGATGGCAGTCCTAGGTTCATATGCTATATCATATGCACTCAGCTTCACAGCCCATTTTTCCATCCTACCTGACATTTCTGGTTTTCTCAAAACAGACTTAATAGGGTAATTAGTTTTAACATGAATAGAGTGAGTTTCAAAATAGTGTCTAAGTTTAGTAGATGCCATAATAAGTGCTAAAATTAATTTCATAAGATAAGAATACCTGGTTTCAGCATCCAACAGACTTTTACTTACATAATAGATGGGATGCTGTTGACCTTCGAGATCCTTGAACAAAACTGCACTTACAGCATTATTTGATACAGCTAGATATAGAGATAGAGGTTCACCTTCTTTAGGTTTTACCAGTAGAGGAGCAGAAGAAAGATAAGCTTTTAAGGATATCAAAGCTTCATCATGCTTACTGGTCCGTTCGAACTTCTTATTTTTCCTCAGGATATCATAAAATTCTTTGCACTTTTCTGAGGATTTGGATATAAATCTGTTGAGTGCTGCTATCCTGCCAGTCAGCCTTTGAACATCCTTGACTGATGCTGGGGATTTTAGATTCAGGATAGCCTGTATCTACTCTGGACTCGCCTCTATCCCCCTTTTGGTGACCATGTATCCCAAGAATTTGTCAGCTTTCACTCCGAAATGGCACTTTGCAGGATTCAGCTTCATGTTATATTGTCGAGGATATCACACGCGGTCTTGAGATCCTGGAGGTGATCCTCAGCTTTCTTGGACTTCACCACCATATCATCAATATAAACCTCCATCGTGTCCCCCAGTTGCTCTTTGAACATCATGTTAACTAACCTTTGATAGGTCGCACCTGCATTTCGAAGTCCAAAGGGCATAGCAATATAACAATAAATACCTGTGGGAGTCATGAAGGCCGTGTCTTCTTGGTCTGAGGGCTCCATCTGGATTTGCTAAAATCCTGAGGATGCATCTATAAATGTCAGCATCTCGTGGTCGGCTGTAGTGTCTACCATTGAATCTATGTGTGGTAGAGGGAATGGATCCTTAGGGCAGGCCTTATTCAAGTATGTGAAATCCACACAAACTCTCCATTTTCCATTCTTTTTCTGCACATCCACCACATTTGCTAACCATCGGGGATATTGTACTTCCCAAATCATATTTTCCTTCAAGAGTCTTTCAACTTCTTCTTGAATGATTATGTTTCTCTCAGGTGCAAACTTTCTTCTTTTTTGATGGATTGGCCTGAAAGAATTATCAATTCCAAGTTTATGTGTTATAATATCTTTGGAAATACCTGTCATATCTTCATGTTTTCGTGCAAATGTTGACAGTCTCGACTTGAGGAAATCGAGCAACTTTGACTCAATATCCTCAGGAATGCTCGTTCCTATAAGCACTTTGACTTCAGGATCCTTGGGATAAGGAAGTACTTCTTTAATTTCTTGTTCCCTGGCCTCCATTACGTCTCGTGCTGGCTTCTATAATTGCTACGCCTGCTGGGGCTTGGCTAGTACACTTCATAGAAGAGGTGTAGCAATTCTTTGCATCTTGTTGATTGCTGATGATTTTGATAACTCTCAACGGACTTGGGAGTTTCACACATTGGTGATAAGTGGAGGGGACTGCTTCCATGTTGTGTATCCAGGGACTGCCTAATATGATATTGCAACAAGACAAACAGTCAATAACATAAAATTTTTGCATTTTATTTACCCCTTAGACATTTACTGGGAGATTGATATCCCCAATAGTATTCTTAGTTTCACCACTGAATCCAACTAATACTGAGGAACTGGGGATAATTTCATCCTCAGAAATATTCAACTTTTTCAGCACATCTAGTTGAATAATGTTGACAGAGCTTCCACCATCTATGAGGATCCTGTGCACATAATGGTTAGCTACATATAATGTTATTACCAAACTATCATGGTGAGGATTCTGAATATTGACTCTATCACTTTCATCAAAGAATATGGTCTTTGCTTAAGTGAGAATGGATGTCATTGTTGGTCTGTCAACCATTTCTAACTTTCTTTGGTCAACATTTCTTTTTGCGGCAGAATAAGAGGTTCCACAGATGTCAGATCCTTCGGATATGAACATGATTGTTTTTGCATCCGTTGGTGGAGGAGTCGGCTTTTCAGGAACTTTTTCAGGATTTTTCTCTCTTCCCTTTTTCCTGCCAAGTAGCTCTTTCAAGTGGACCTTGCTGAGAAGATAGCTGATCTCCCTTCTGAGTGCAATGCAATCATTAGTCAAGTGCCCAAAGTCTTCGTGGAAGGCACACCACTTTGATTTGTCTTTCCAGGCTCCTTGTTTTTCCATCTTCTTTGGCCACCTGGCTTTCTCACCTAAATCCTGCATGGCATACATTAATCCTCCAATATCAACAGGAAAATAATATTCAGAGACCTTAGGATATTCTTCATTACCTACTTCATTGATCCTGGGGTTATCATGGTTATAGTAAGGCTTTGATCGATATGATTTTCCCGGGGATTCGGCCTTCCTGTTCGTCTGATCATACTTCGGGATATCGATATTTTTAAAGTTATTCTTATCGTATTCTAGCCTGATAAACCTCAGGGCTCTACTTCTTGCTTCATCTAATGACCTGCATGGAGTCAAAACAAGATCATCATAGAAAGAGGAGTCTTTTTCTAACCCCAACTTAAGAGCTTCCACTGCCGAAGCCGGGTTTAGATTTGGAATCTCCAGCGACTCCTTACTAAACCTGGTAATAAAATCTCTCAAGGACTCCCCAGGATTCTGGGTAACCCTGTAAATATCACCTGTCATTTTCCTCAAATGTTCTACTGCAAGGAATCTGGTTATTGAACAAGTTAATTAAATGAGAAAGGAAGTTATAGTATTAGGAGGAATATTCAGTAGCCATTTCATGCCTGCTCCAGTCAAGGTAGACCCAAATCCCTTGCAAAGACACGCTTCCTTGATTTCCATAGGGATTGGGTTGATCTCCAGACGTTCTCTATGTTGTGCAACATGTTCCTCAGGATCCGTGGAACCATCATAAAGTTTCATATTTGGGGTTTGAAACCGTTTTGGGATCTGTACGTCACCAATTGATGGCACAAATCAGGATATTCTGTGACTATCAGTGGGAACTTTAGCTATGGGACGGATTACACCAGGAAAATTTGAGATCATGTCCTTAAGCTTCTGTAATTCCCGAACTAAACTTGAACTTATGTCTGCATCCTGCAAAAATCCTTGATTAGCATTAAAGGGAATTGTATTGAAAGTGTTACCCTGATTAATATTCTGAGGAACAGTCTAGGTGTTGTATCTTGCATTCCCAAAAATAGTATTTCCTGGAGTAGCAAATGGAGTGGTAGAAGGGTTAGCCTGCATTGGGATAAAGTCTCCCTGGTGCACCTCAGAGGATCCTGATAACTGCTGAGTTTGAGCAAATGGTTGCTGAGGATTAGTGAACCCTGGTGATGGTACTCCTGAGGATCTTGGCTGTTGCTGAGATCCTGAGGATACCGCCTGCTGATAAGGACCTGACGATCCCGTCTGGTGGAACAATCCTGAGGATCCGGACTGTTGGAACAATCTTGAGGATCCTGCATGTTGAAACGGTCCAGCAGAGGATGCATACAGGTATCCTTGGGATCCAGATGAGTGCAATCCCGTAGACCCTGGGTGCGGGAAAGATGAGGATCCAGAGTTGTATGTCATGGTAGACTCTGGACGCACCAATCCTGAAGATCCTGGAGGAGTGAAATCCAGAGATCTCAGGACTACTAGTGTGAATTCTTCCGCTGGCTTCTTGGTTTTCTTGAGATCTTCCAGTTCCTTCATGAGCATATGGTTGGTCTTGTTTAGGCGTTCCATCTGTTCCTGTATCCGTCTATACATAGACAGAAGGTCATTGTTGGACACCATGACGGGATCCTGGGGAGACGGCCTCGATCCTGAGAACACGGGAGTAGCAGGTTTCTTCTTAATGTTGTCAGGTTTTTCGGGATAACAGCAGCAGGAGGAGGAGGCATAGGCGGTCTCACAGAGGAATCTGAAGGAGCGACAGAAGAGAAAACATTCTTCGGTTGGGAAGACATGTCGTGGATATTGAAAGTAGGGTTTAAATTGAGGGTTAATAATGATCAAAGCACCGTTTGCCCCACGGTGGGCGCCAAATTGTTTCGGTAAAAAATTAACAAAGTAACTTTTGATCAAATTAGTACGTGAGGTAGAATGCTTGATTGAAAAAATGGGTGAACACAACGATTTGATTTCGAGGGAAAAAGCCCTTGATCGTGTGGATCTCCGACACAAAAAACCCCGGGACGGTGAAAACTATCACCATCACTTTTATTAATAACAAAAAGGTGATTACAACTGGTGGAGCTGATAAATGATCGTATGCTAAGTGTTACAATGAGTGCGAGTAGCTAAAACAGTGAAGTGTGTGTTCTAATCGATCTTATCAGCTCGTTTAAATAACCAAAGAGTACAACTGAAATTGCGAGAAATCCGGAATAAACCCTAGACTAAGTCTTCCATGGTCTGTTGCTGCCCACGTTTGAGTTGACAAAGTTTCAGCAGTAGCCGTTATAAACCCACGTTCTTATAATCACATTAATCACGTGGTCTTATCTTCAAAACAAATAAAAATAATATAGGACAATTGAATTAGACAAATATCATCCTCAGAATATTCGCATCGGTAGGATAGCTCGGAATCCCTGAATCATAACAAATCCTGAGGATAAAAAATCTGAACCCAACAGTTACGATCAATGCAGTTTACTGATATATTCTTCTTGTTACCTTGGACGTATAGTACGAGAATAACCTTTTATAAATACTAGATCAACGATTTAGATTTAGACCTTTAGTCTATTTGCATAATCATTACCTTGATAATCATTTCTCTTTTATAAAATACCTGAACCTTTAGTCCAAGAGGTTTCTTCATTTTAAACACTACGTTTCATTTTAATGAAGAAATGTATATACCAAGTTTCTTATCTATTAAGAAACATTATAAAATCTTTATAATTATAAAGAAATAATAAAATTTCGTATATACCCTTGTCTTATACAATATATATTTCACTCATTTATATAATCAAGGTATGGACTATACCCTCGACTATGGTCTAAGCCTTATATAATAAAATAATCGGGCGGAACCCCTACCTTGTATGGCTTGTATTTCTAGAAATTCCTAAGCTTGACGCGGGCAGCACTCCTACTTGTCGTCGGTATCGAGGGAATGATCTAACAGCACTTCTACGCCTTGTACGTATTTCGAGAACGTATCGCCAGGACAACAGGGTTGAAGCACGTATTTCGAGACAATTAATAGTGAAGTGGGATTTTGAGATGCCTAAAGCAGAGTCTTACACCCCTATTTATAGGGCTTAGATTGTGAACCATCGCGATACGCGATGGGTTAAAAAAAGATCCACCGCGTAGCGCGATGGAGCGCTTTACCGCCACTGAATATAATATTCCATTGCGTATCGCGATGGAACTTTAGGTTCGGCCATCGCATATCATGACGATGCCCATTAGGCCTGATTGGATACCTAGTAGACTTGCCACGTGTCGCCACATGGCATCACGTGGCTGGACACGTGTCACGATTACTTCGCCTGATCATCGCGTATCGCGATGACCCAAAAGGTTAGGCGATCGCGTATCGCGACACCGCCCATCCTTGGGCAGTGTGATGTACCCATAACATATCCCGATGGGTTATTCCGTTGATCCATCGCGTATCGCGATGGGTCTTGAAATCAGGATTTTTCACTTTAGTCTTTTAACTTTTATATCTTGTCACTTCCTGGCCTCGCTTCCACTTTCCAAAAACAATAAGGCGGCTCGCGGCGTTTCGAGCGTGCGAAGTGCGCCATCAAAGTGCCACATTGCACCCACGCTCATCGCCGTCGCCTTCGCCATCGTCCTCATCTTCGCCCGAGCCCGTGCCCTTGCCCGTCAGGTGCTCTGCACCCTACGCTAGGACCACTTGGTGCATGCTAAGCATAAAAGAATACTACTATGGAAACTCAATCTTTTATAAAGAGCTTCCAAATTTATCCCACTTTCCATGTGGGATGGAATTTATCTTTCTTATTTATACCCATGGAAATGAATTCCATTTTCTTCCTCCTTTCCATGTGGGATGTAATTCTTTTCTCTATTTCTTTAATATGAATTCTTCTAACTTAATATAATCCACATATATTATTTCTTTACCATATTTATTATTAAATTATTTTTGGGTCCTTCTATTTTCAAAGTTGACATTTTAACCCAAAAATAAATATGGTATTTTTCAAGATTTTACACCCTCTCCACCTTGGAATGAATCTCGCCCTCAAGATTCGTTAAAATAGGTGCGAGTATTTCTTTCTCAGTTTCAGATTCCAATTTCCAAGTAACTTTTGGTCCTTTTCGAGAATTCCATCTTATTTTGACCGACTTCAGTTTTCGCCTTTTAAGATTCTTATCTTTAAAATCTTCAACTTGTAGAGGTTGTTCTACAAATTTCAGATTCTCGTTGATTTCAACATCTTTTAAAGGCATAGCTAAAGTTTCGTCAGCCAGACACTTAGGTCGGTTGGAAACATGGAACACGTTGTGTATTCCTTTCATTTTGTTCGAGAAAACGTAAGCGATAAGATACAATGCCGTTTTGCTTAAGCACTTCGAATGTTCCAACAAAAAATGGACTTAGTTTTCCTTTCTTTCCAAATCGGACAACACCTTTCCAAGGAGATACCTTCAATAACACTTTATCGCCTACTTGAAATTTCAATGGCTTACGACGAACATCAACATAACTCTTTTGTTGATCTCTCGCCATCTTAAGTCGCTCATGGATTTGTAGTACTTTATCCGTGGTTTCTTGGACTACTTTGGGTCCAAACATTTGGTTATTTCCATTTTCATACCAACATACTAGCGTTCTACATTTTCGTCCATACAAAGCTTCGAACGGCAGGACTTGAATACTTGCGTGATAACTATTGTTAAGATTTAATTGAGTTCCTAACGCCTTTTGGAAACTATACCAAAAATGAGATGTGAATCTACTATCTCGATCGGATATGATAGATAATGGCACACCATGTAATGATACGATGTTGTTTACGTATATTTGTGCCAATCTATCCATAGATTAAGACTCGTTGATAGATAAGAAATGAGTGGATTTGGTTAACCTATCAATGATAACCCAGAACGGATTATGTTGACGAGTGGTCTTTGGAAGTTTTGTTATAAAATCCATGGTTATCATTTCCCATTTCCAAACGGGAAGTTCGGGCTGCTGTAGCAAACCCGAAGGATTTTGGTGCTCGGCTTTTACTTGTAAACATGTTAAACACTTGGCTACATGCAGAGCAAAGTCTTTCTTCATTCTATTCCACCTGTAGTTAGGTTTAAGATTCTGGTACATTTTATCACTACCGAGGTGCATCATGTATTTGGATTTATGGACTTCACTCATTATCTTTTCACTCAGTTCTCCGTGTAACATCCCGAAAATTCTAGAATAATATTTAATATAATTTTTGCGTTGGGTGAAGTATTCGAGTTAGTGGGTTAATGATAATAACATGATAATAAATCTTAAGGTGTAGCGGGCTTGGTTAATAGAATTAAAGATGGACCAAAAAGGAAAGATGAGCCTTAGGTCCATGGGCTTAAGGGAGTATACAAACCCCTTAAACCCTATTCCTTTCCATTTTTATCACTACACCATAGCCTACACCTTGATAAACACACGAACACTATTCTCAAACCCGAGTCAAGATCCGAAGGCGAAAACCCGAGATTATCGGTGCTAGAATGTTGTGACAAACCAAGACAACAACAAAGACCAGCTCGTGTTCGTAGTTCGACTCATTTACGGTACGTTTATATCGAGAACTTGTTCGTTTAGGTTCGGATTTAGTCTAGAAATCATAGATCTGTTTTAGTATGGTAAAAACGAATCCAAAGAGGCTAAACTTACTGAAATTGATTACAGATTGATAGGTTAATCGTTAGTATGAAAAACCCGCATGTAAATACATAAATCGCACCCTATAAACCTGATGTTTTGAACGATTGAATGGTTAGGGTTTGTAGGCGCTGCTTAGACGATTCCAATGATACCTAAATCATGATTTTTCGTTAAGAAATGAAGGTTTAATCGTAGATCTAATATAGTTTGACTGTTGGGTGTTCTTGACGATTTTGACTTTGACCCTAAGTCAAAGTCTGGATAAGAACAGAGATGATTCGTTATGATTGACCAATTCGTTACGCGTTCAAAACGAATGGGACCCAATTCGTGAGACTTGATAACGAATGAGCTCTTAGTTCGTTATCTATCCATTCGTTAGATAGGATAATGAATCTGGTAATTCGTTATATGCTCATTCGCTATGCTAAGGTAACGAACCAGATGATGATCAGACAACGAATTAGCATAACAAATCGAGTAACGAATCAGGTGATTCGTTACTTGCCAATTCGTTATGTGAGGATAACGAACCAGACGGCAAATCAAGTTATGATGAGATAACGAACCAGAATAGCGAATTAGACCACGAATCAGGCTTAATTCGTTATAAAGATTTAGTTAGTGAATTAAATAATAATTTAATTTTCTAATGGCTCGACCCCAGCCAGGGGCTCTGCCCCTTTGACCCTGCTAGGGGCTGCCGCCCTTAGAACCTCGCTGTCAGGGGCGCTGCCCCCGAACCCCCGTTCGTTGAGGATTGTAAATAGACTAGAAACGCGATATAGTTAGTAATAGTTAATTGATATGTGTAATCGTTATACAGTTAGCCGTGCCAGCTAAAGAAAGGTTTAAATACTATCGGTGAACGTAGCAGGATTCAGGTGAGTTTCTAGCCCCACTTCCTTGTTATGTTTTCGGGGCTGTGTGCATACTCGATGTGATAGTTAATACACTTACCTTAAGTTGTAAGTGTATGTCTTGTATGATTTATGTATGGTGCTTGTTTGACGGTGCGTGAACGATCTTCGGATATTGAGCGCACTGTCAGGTTATAAATAAAGATATGAATGTTATATGTAATGTATGGATGATGTATGAACATTATAAATGAACACTTGTCAGGACGTGAACGATCTTCGGATATTGCACGAATCGACAAGGGGTATGACTGTTAAGTGAATGGTGTGAAGAACGCCTAGAGTGTTCTTATGCTACAATGTAATTATTGTATATGTGAAGTATGTGTGTACAGGTACAGAAATGGCATTAGAGTTCTACATCCGACGTAGCAAGTTAGGATGACGAATCCCTCTAACTTCTGTTGGACCCAGACTTGGCAGGTGATGGCGTAGTTAAGGACTGCGAGCCTTATACGTGATATAGATGATAGATGTGAACGTAGATAGGGACGACGGGCCTTATCGTGTTATAGGTGATAGACGTCAACGTAGATAAGGACTGTGGACCTTATACGTATTGTAGTGGGCGTCAACGTAGATAAGGACTGCGGACCTTATACGTATTGTAGATAGGCGTTAGCATAGGAAAGGACTGCGGACCTTATGCGTGCTGAAATTGTTGTGTTAGCATGGGGGAGGACTGCGGACCTCGTACGTGCTATGATATAGGTTGCAACATAGGGAAGGACGGTGGACCTTGTACGTGTTGTTAACATAGGATGGTATAGGGAAGGACTGTGGACCTTGCACGTACCATAAATGGTGAACATAGGTAAGGACTGCGGACTTTTTACGTGTTCACGACCTTGAGTATAGGTATAGACGGCGGACTATGAACATACTCTCGGTAGGCTGAGATAGGTAATAGTATGTGTGCATAAATGTATGGTAGCATGGTAACTGGTTAAGTATGGATTTGTATATTTGGTTATGTAGGTATGTAGGATATGTGTAGGTATTGTATGTCGCCTGATTATCTAGAACTCACTCAGCGTAGCTGACTTTTAGTATGCACGCAGGTGAATATCTTTAAGAAGCTAGCATGAGGTGGGCACATGGCATGGACTGTACGACTGGCATCTGAAGATGGAAGAAATGATGTTTTAAATATGATGTTTCACGATATGGTTTTAAAAAGAAGATGAAATGTTTTGTAATAAACGATTAAAGTTTTATATTCCGCGAAAGTTTTAATAAACTCTGATTTGTAGAACTGTGTTTATGACTAAATCCAACGTGAAAGTTGGGCTACCGGGTTCGGGCCCTTACACTCTGATTATTGGTACCCAGATTCAGTTTCCAAGTTTGAGTATGTGATCATCTCCCTTGACTAGAGAGTCAATGGTGCCATTACGCTTTTCTTCAAACATGTTGTTTTCTCCAATGGTTTGTTCTTAAGCTTTCTTTATTTGCTCAATTAGATCTACTTGAAGTTCTAATCTTAAAGCTTGAACCCTTTTAGGTTTCTCATGTTCTTTTCGACTTAATGCGTCAGCCACCACATTGGCTTTACGGTAATGATTAATGATTTCGCAATCATAGTCATTTAAGGTTTCCATCCACCTTCGTTGACGCATGTTAAGTTCTTTCTGATCAAATATGTGCTTTAAACTCTTATGATCAGTGTAAAAGATAAATCTAACTCCATAGAGATAGTGCCTCCATAGTTTTAAGGCTAAAAATATGGCACCTAACTCTAGATCGTAAGTTGTATAATTCTTTTCGTGCACTTTTAGTTGATGAGAAGCATAAGCTATAACTTTCTTTCTTTTCATTAATACACAACCCAAACCTGAAAGGGATGCGTCACTAAATACAACGAAATCTTCCGTACCTTCTGGCAAGGCCAGTATAGGTGCGTTAGTAATCTTTTCTTTAAGTAAGTTAAATTCTTCTTGTTGTTTAGTTTCCCATTCATACTTGACGTTCTTTCTAGTTAACGAAGTTAGGGGAACGGCTATACGTAAGAAATTCTCAACGAATCTTCGATAGTATCCCGCCAAACCTAAGAAACTTCGGATTTCGGTTGGCGATTTTGGAATTTCCCACTTAGCTATCACTTCAATATTAGCAGGGTCTACTTGAATTCCTTTGGCATTAACCACATGACCAATAAATTGCACTTCATGAAGCCAGAATTCGTACTTTGAAAACTTATCATACTATTTCTCGTTCCTTAGTATTTCAAGTAGGATTCTAAAATGCACTTTGTGATCTCCTTCCAATTTATAATAAATAAGTATATCGTCAATGAATACGATTACAAATTTATCTAAATAGGGTTTGCAAATTTTGTTCATCATGTCCATGAAAGCGGCTGGGGTATTAGTGAGTCCAGATGGCATTACAGTGAACTTATAATGTCCATACCTTGTGCAAAATGCCGTCTTCAAAATGTCTTCTTCTTGAACCTTCAATTGATGATACCCCGAACGTAAGTCTATTTTAGAAAAGTATCTAGCTCCTTGCAAATTGATCGAATAGGTCGTCAATTCTAGGTAGCGGATATCGAGTCTTAATAGTTACTTTGTTCAAGGCTCTATAATCAATATAAATCATCATTGATCTGTCCTTCTTCTTGAAGAATAATATCGGAGCTCCCCAAGGCGATGAACTTGGACGAATGAATCCTTTTCCAATAGCTCATCCAATTGTTTCTTCAATTCTTTCATTTCCGTTGGAGCTAAATGGTATGGGGCTTTGGCTATTGGTGCAGTTTCAGGCATCAAGTCTATTCTAAACTCGACTTCTCGGTTAGGTGGTATACCTGGTAACTCATCGGGAAAGACGTCTGAAAATTCGGAAACTATAGGTACATATTTTATCTCTTTTGGTATTGGCTCTTCGGTAACATAGGCCATAAATGCTAAACAACATTGGTTTAGACTTTTGTTAGCTTTAATCATGGAAATTATGCTAACTTGATCAGTATCTTTGTCACCAGCAATTTGTATTGTTATTTTATCAAGAGCTTGTAGTTCTATGGTTTTCTTATTACAAATGATACGGAATGGTTATCGTATAACCAGTCCATACCTATAACTATATCAAAGTCGGCTAATGCCATGTGTAATAATTGAACGAGTATGACATAACCCGCTTACAAGATCTTTCAATTTTCTAAGGTTTTTGAAATCTTAACTACCTCACCACTGGCCGTTTCAACGTTTAAAGTTTTATTCAATTTCATTAAAGGTTCGTTTAATAGACTACAAAAGTTATAATCTATAAAACTTTAGTTTGCACCTGAATCAGATAAAACTCTAGCATAAACGTTATTAACTAAAAACTTATCGGTGATGGTGTCCGGTATGTCTGCAGCGTTCTTGGTGTCGAGTACAAAGATTCAAGCATTTCCTTTCTTTCCATCGTTCTTGGTGCCGCTTCCTCCAACACCTCCCCAGCAACAACATTTTTCGTTTTAGGGCACCAAAATTGAGATGCCCAGTTTCTTTGCAGTGGAAGCAAGTCATGGATTTCTTCCAGCAATCAGCTGCAACATGCTCAGGCTTGTTGCACGAATCACATACCACAGAAGTAGATGTTGCAAACCTATACCGCTCGAAATGATGTCTCTTGCATATCTTGCACAATGGGTTATTAGAATTAAAGCCCCCTCTTCTTTTATCAATTTCTTTCCCCTTAAAACAAGTATTCCCTTTTCCTATCTTATCGCTTGTTGTGTCAACTTTCTTATCCTCTTACTTATTTCGGATAAGACCATTCATTAAATAACCTGCCAGTTCCATGGCAGAATCAGCAGTTTACGGCAAGTGAGACCTCACCATGTCTAGTATTTCCCTAGGCAAACCCCAAATGTAACGGGTTACCTTGTTTGATTTCGATGTCACCAACTGAGGTACAAGTCTACAATATTCTGGAAACTTAGTATTGTAATCTTTCATATTAGTCCCAACCACCTTGTGTTTGAGGAACTTGGTTTGGATCATGTCCATCTCATGCATTAGACAAAATTTCTGAAGCGCCAATTCTTTAAATTCTTGTAACACCCCGTGACCGCAGCGGAAACGTAAACGGGATGCGACAGACACCTCTGATATCAACCACATTGTTTATAAAGAAAACTGAATGCATTAATATACTTCAAAATTACATTATCTCATTTTTCATTACCGTCTAGGTGATACACACATCGTACAATACGATTCATAATTCTATCTGTTATAATGTATCCTAACGTCCAGCACGCAAACCTTACACACATCAAGCACTTAGCACGTAATCAATCACTTTATCTTAGTTGTACCTGAAAAACATGTGAGAAAACGGGTCAACTACGAATAGTTGGTGAGTTTCACAATTTTAGTAAACCATGATAAATCCATATCATAATATAATATTATCTGGGGACACTGTTAACCCATAAATACATTTAATAACCTCTGGGGACACTGTTAACCCAGAACTTCCAATAACCTCTGGGGACACTGTTAACCCAGAACACTTCCACTAACCTCTGGGGACACTGTTAACCCAGAAACTTCCAATAACCTCTGGGGACACTGTTAACCCAGAACACTGTTGCGGGACCTTACAATATTAACAACTCAAACAATTACCATTTTAATACATTAACGTACGATTCCCGTACAATAAACATTATATAAATACATTCATTTCCATGCGTTCAGCATGTACTTAATCATTTTGATAGAAACATGCTTTCCGCCCCGGGAAAATATTTAAAACATTTCAGTAAAAAAGGGGCTCGTGAAACTCACCTTAGCACATGCAAGCAGGTAACAACAATCAATATCAGTTAACCCGTCCAGTCTGTAATATGATCCCTACGATCATTACTATACAATTATTGTTTACATAATCTTTAACCTTATTAATTGGTACATCTGGGGACACTGTTAACCCAGTACTGTACCTGTTCCGGGGGCAATGTTAACCCAGAAACACTTCTCCGGACTCAGATTGTGATGTCGTTTAGAGTTCCATGGTCACCATTACTATTAGTCGTTTTTTTCTCGTTTTGCGTGCCTAGCACGGTTATTCGTTTTTATGTTTCAAAAATGAGTTTGGTCACACACGACCCGAAAATAGTCGTTGACTGATAGTTTAAGTAAAGTTGTGAAATTTGAGCTCGATTTAGACGCCCCGTTTGGCCGCGGGACCCGATTCCGTCTTTAACGTACCGGAAACTGTTAAAATATGTTAAAATTACTCAAATCATCCGAATTATTTTCGGATGATTCATTTTTACTTGTTTAACTCAATTATATGAAAATAGTTCATTTTTAGGGTTTTTATACACCAGTCAGCTCGCTTAAGCGAACTTCACCGGTTTACGCGTTTTAACCTTAAAAGTTTGATAATTAGCACAATTAATTATCCGTTTAACCTCGGATCTTGAAATTTTGCACAAATAAAATTTTGACAGTGGGGAAATTTATAGCAATATTTCCAGAATTAAATTTTATATTTAAAATTTATTTATCTATTTTTAAACACCATTTAAACACTAAATGTGTCGTAAATACCAAACGACCTTAGAAAAATCCCAAATTTTTCCTGTATGTCCCCTGCCATCCACATAGTCCCCTGTAATTTTCCAGAACCGAAATCTACTTTTACATGCCCTTTTTACTAAAACCGAGCTAGAAATTCATAGAACTCGTTTAACCGAAAAGCCTACTTAGACTCCTCCAACGGACCTCAAATTTTGTGTGTGACTTATACATGATATGAAAAGCTTATCTGCAATTTTCCAGAATTTTTCATGATATTTAACTATTTTTTTTTACCATTTTTGGCCAAAACCGAGCATTAAATTCACCAAATATTCATCCTTTATCCAAAAATTACCAAAAATTCACAGAACTCTTATTTTCATGTGTAGAACATCCCTGTAAAATTTCATGACCTAACTCTAAACGACCAACAATCTGTCCAAAAACACATACACCGACATAAACCGAATATACCTTTCGTTTTCCGCCACTACAAGCTACAAACTCGTCTTTCCGCCTTATTTACCACTAAACACAGAGCCTACAAACAACATACCACAATACCAAGCAAGTCACACTCACGATCAAGCCATTTCTTTCATGGTTACGGTTATGATACAAAAACAAAGATTTAAACCGTAAAAATTTGTTCTTGGTTCGTTTAACCCCTTTCTTGGACCAGGATCCCTTGTATAACCCGTATACATCACTTGATCATGCAAGAATCGGTTTTCATCTTTGAAACCTCATTATCTTGCAAATAAACTCAAGAAACGAAGATGGAAACGTGATTAACTCGATCATTACCTTGTTTTTCTTGCTAGAACTCTCGGTTTTTGGATGAAATTGTTGAGAGAATTGATGATCTTGAATGTTTTGATGTAGAAAAAAGAAATGAAATGGGGTATAACCCCCCCTATACACCGATCGGAACTCATGGAGGGTGGGGTGGGGCCCACCTCTCCATTCTAGGCCACATGTTTGGATTTCGGATATCCGGATAATGTTTTGGATAATCTGGTTTAGTTCGTTTCTCGGTTAAACGTTTAATTCGGCTTAAAACGAGGTCAAAACGGTTGTTTTTCGGCTAAAAATGAAATTTATATAAAACCGATTTAAAACTTAAACCATGACATTTATTAACTTAAAACATCATAGTATTAATAATTGTGCATCTTTTTCGGCTTGATCGATCGTCTCTTGTTCGGTTTGGTAATAAAGGTTTCGTTTAACGTACCGACGTACCATTAAATCGAAATCCTTTTTCTGCGCTTTAATTCACTTATCCCGAAGCTTTAATACTTCGTAACATCACTAAATATCATATATCTCGTCTATAATTGAACCCTCGATTCATTCGGGTTTCAATAACTATCGATCGATTGATCGCATATTCAATACGGTGAATTATGTATTCCCGTACAATCAATACAATGAACCATGTATTCTCGTATGATTACTATGGTAATTCATATACCCGACATTAAATATGACGTAACTACAGTCTACCGGTTAGGGTATACCTGGTTTCGTCGGAATCGTTACATTCTCCCCCCGTTAAGAAATTTCGTCCTCGAAATTTTACACGCCCACTATCCCCTTTCGAGAGAAAGGTGGGGGTTTTTCTTTCAGAATTCACCCTCGCGTTACCAAGTATAATTTGGTCCTCGCTGTAAATTCCATTTAATCTTAATTAATAAAGCTTGGTATGTCCAAACTGTTTAGTTTTCCCCGTCTATTATCTCTACGGAATTAGTTATGATATCAAGCATGTCTTCTATGAGCACCTTTATTACTAGTACTTTCGTTGCCTCATCGCTTAGGCACTTTTCAATCCGTATACATGGCAAAATATCATGTATAGTACTTAGCCCCTGGGGTACTTTAATCGATGAACTACATGACCAATCATGGAGATAGTTCTCATTGGGTCCAATTTATTAAGAAGCTATTTTCGGTTTTGCCAAACCTCATATCACCTCTCTCTAAGGTGATGCCTTAAAATGCCTTGTCACCTCTATTCAGGGACAATGGTTTCCTTTGAACGTTGGCATAAACCCTTTGCCAATCACGCGCTGCTTTCAACTTGTCTTAAATATTATAAATCCGATTGATTGTTTCTCGAATCAATTCAAATCTTATGGCTTGATTGACGCCCATTTTCATTTTAACAAATTGGTGATCATTACTTCACCCATAAAAAGCTTCAAGCTCTCGATGCTTCCTTCCCCGCCTTCCAATAATGGAAGTAGGATGACTATTTTGATCTGAGATAATTTAAAATGGCACTCCACGACGAGATACCATTTCACCATCAGGAATTTGGGCGAGAATTCATTGTGGTAATCGTCATAGATTGGGATGAAATGCGAGGACTGGTTAATCGATCCGCAATTACCTAACTTACCTCATGCCTTTGATATATCATGGGAATTTGTGTCCCGAAATCCATTGTAATTTATTCCCACTATCATTGGCGAATTTTTTTTTTTTCGTCGTTGCGGTGTTCCCTAGGGTTTTCGGTGTGCCGCCTTATCTCTTGCATAACTCAATATTCACCAATACACATAACCATATCTTTCTCCAAACTCGACCATTAATAAAAATCCTTTCAGATATCCGTATCATCAGTAGTCAAATCCGATCCCGGATGTATGGATTATTTCGATCTATGCGCTTCGTCAATGATTAATTCACGAAGGTCATGGAGGGTCGGGATCCAAACCCGATTTTGAAATAGAGAATTTCGTCCACGCGCTTGTTTGAAATTCTTCTCGTTGCCGTAAAGTTCCTCCTTTTCCAATTGTTCCTCTCTCAACACCTCACGTTGAGCGACTCGAGTCAGGTCCGGAAGGTTCGACTGAACTATCATCCCCAGCGCTCGCACTCGCAATGGCTTAACCCGATCCTTCCTACTTAAGGCGTCGGTTACGACGTTAGCCTTGTCGGGGTGATAACGGATGTCACAGTCATAATCGCTTAACAAATCGACCCATCTTCGATGAATATGAGACTGCGGACTCTTATCATCTATAAAATTTGTACATTAGCGTCGTACAAAGGATTATGAGTTGGGTAATGTTAAAAATTCTTCAATAAACCGCTGTTAATTCCCGGCTAGTCCTAAAAATTGGCGCATTTCCTTTGGTGCCTTGGGTGACTACCAATTTTAATGGTTTCTATCTTATTTGGATGTATGTGAAATCCTTGTTGCTTTACAACATGACCAAGGGATTATGCCTTCTTTATTCAAAATCACATTTCGAAAACTTCGCGTATAGCTCCTCTTGCTTTAATACTTCTACCATTTTCCTTAAACGTCGTTCGTGCTCTTCTTTACGTTGCAAATATATCCAAAATATCATCAATGAATGCTATGATAAATTTGTCAAAATAAAGTTTACAGACTCGGTTCATGAGTTCCATGAACACTGCCTGCGCATTTGTTAGACCGAACGGCATAAATAAGGATTCATAATGGCCGTAACGAGTCCGAACCGCTGTTGTTGCAACGTCCTCCTCTTAGATTTTTCATTTGGTGGCAACTATATCTAAGATCAATTTTTTAAAAAAAAATCGCCCCTTGCAGTTGGTTAAACAGATCATTCACTTCGAAGAAGTGAGTACCTACTCTTGATCATCACTTTATTCAATTCTCCCTAATCAATACATATCCTAACACTTCCGTCCTTCATTTCCCAAATAACTCTGGTGCACCCCATGGTGACTAACTAGGTCGTATAAAACCTTATCCAACAATTCTTGCATTTCAGTTGGCGCAAGTCGGTAAGATGCTTTAGCAACAGGGCCAGTTTGAGGTATTAAATCGATTCTGAATTCGACCTGTCGGGTTGGTGGTAATCCAGGGAGTTCTTCTGGGAAAACTTGTGGAAATTTGCGTACCACCGGGATATCTTCTATATGTTTTCTTTTAAATACTTTGGCAATCACCTTTGTTAAATACCCCACGTCTTCTTGTCGTAAATATTATAACATCTCAAGATGAGATTTGAGTGGCAACATAATACCGTACACTTTTCTCTGTATTTAATCGCTTCATCGTCCGAAAGAGTGCTTCTAATCATCTTCTTTTCATATTTGATTTCTGCTTCATGTTGAGTCAGCCAATCCATGCTAACTATTACGTCAAAACTTCTTTGCTTTACTGGTCGTAGGTCAATAAGGAAAGGTTAATCGTTCAGAATAATAGGACAATTCCATACAATTTAGTTAACCATTAGGGATTTACCGTTAGCTATTCTACCGTATGGGGTTCTATAGTTTCACTAATCGGTATCTTTCCAAATGATAGGAGGTTAGCAGGAACTAACTTCTATCGACGACCGTAAAAATATCGCTGAAGCCCATTGATTTAAAACTACAACGTACTTAATACCACCTTTGGATCATGACGTGCTTTATTCGAATTACTCACAAAAGCACGGCTCCTTGCTTGATCCGAGGTTGATGCTTGTCTTGAGGTTCGTCTTCCAATGACACCTTGGTTCAACTTTGGGCAATTTCTCTTGAAACGTTCTGTACTGCCATATTCATAGCAAGTACAACTGTTTGGCATAATTTGATTTCTTTGGATGGATTGTTATTGAGGTTGCTGGGTTCGGAGTGGTTGTACACGAATGGGTTGGGGTTGCCGGTCCACATGGCTTCCGTTGGTTCTACAATTGGGGCATTACGTCCATCTTTACCATACCTGTGGCCTACTATCACCCGACATTCTTCTTTCTGACGATAACTATATTTTCCACATTTAAGGAAGGACCCTTTATGCGGTTCATGTTTTCACACCAGAACTAGTCTTAGTATAATTCTGGGTTGTAGGACATACCTACTTATTCACAAGTCTATCTTGCACTATACCTTTATCATTTCCGTTCTTTAACACTCGACGTTTCACCTAACGTCCTTCCATTCCGCTTCCCATAGAATCAGATATATCAATGCTGGCTTGTGACACAACCCTTCCAAAGATTGTATATTTTACAGGGTTGACTATACTCCTTATCGATGGAGTTAGCTCCCAATATAGCGCTCACTTCGCTTAATTTTAGGAGTAATTAGCCAAGTTACCAGACATGACAATTCCTTCAAACGATTAGCGTGTTCTAAGTGATCAGCACACAACATTTCTATTTTTCATAGCTCAGTTTCCAATCTCTGAGTTTAATTACTCGAATAAAAGTGCTCTAGCACAAGAATTTTAAATCCTGACCATATCATCTAAGCAATAATTTTCTAACTATAATTTTGTACCATCGTGTTCCATCACGATACAACATAATCTACCAACATATCTGTAGCATATTTCACTACACAATGTTCTAGACTCTTACCAATATCTTTAACCATTTCGATCTTTTCTATCCACTCGCTAATCTATTCCTCCCTTTACCATCAGTAAACTATTAATAATCCCCTTAACACAACCGATAAACATATCCTTCATACCGGATCTAATTCATTACGACTACTATTCATGTTTAGTTTATAACTAATACTTGTAGTCATAATAGTATTCGGTGGGACATTAACACTCTTAGTAATAATACTAAGAATTGAAATATTCATAATCATGTGATTGTTCGATCTATAAGTCTGCGATCACATTTGCATCAACACTAGCAGTGATCTGTGATACGACATTCGATATCATCATCTGCTATCCTTGAGCAATCAACTGAATCATATCAATCTCCATCATTGGAGTTACTCATTTTATGTCATTCTGCCGTACTCATCCCGTACGCAGTAATCAATACTAATCTCACCATATAACTCGTTACCAGCTCAATTATAACAACAGGTATACATACACACCGAATATTATCATACATATTACACACACCAGTATCTAGTATATATGTCCCACAAATATAATAACATATGGACTTAACCTGACGTCGGTTAACTTTTAAATACGCTTCATAACCCTTGTCACCAACTGACATAGAGATCTTTCTCAACAAAGATCAATGTTTAATATGCTTGATTTCAATATCCTTCTGCATGTCAGCATAACCGTTACATGCTCACCGTGAGCACCAAACGATTACATACCCTGGAGTTATAATGTCCGTGTTTATTCGTATATCCGGCATACACAGGATACCTCCTACGAACGAACAACCAACTATGCTATAATGATTCCAACACTTCTTTGTGTATAGGTAATCATTCTATTCGAGCATACATGGGTGTAGACATCTAACGGATGCAAGGATAACATAGGGAGTTGCAAGGTTCAAGGTAATTGCGCAACATGGGTTGCCTTCAAATATTATTAATTACTATTATGGGAAACTCTACACTTGCTCAGTCAATGTCCTCAGGCGTTCTAGGTTTGCTAAAATCGGTAATTCTCGATCTGAAGTTGGTATGTCTCATATGTTTGTGAGTGAGCAATACTTATATATATATTTCTATATATTATTTTATTTTATTTATTTATTTATTTATTTATTTACTCCTTTACCTTAATGGAATAAGAATGGGTTCAGGTACGGATCCGTCTGTACGTGAGGGTCGACGGTTCGGGTGAACATCTGGGTTTATTAGGATATACGGTACCGGTGTTGGTAGGGTAAGGGATTCATCAATTTTGGTTGGGAGTGACGGTTACTAGATATTTCTGGTTAATGTCAAACGGGAGATCTAACTTGGTACTATCATAATTATGACCCGATAAGTCAGACTCATCATCAACCGATGCTCTTAGAAATTTCGGCATCCTCGGTACTTTTATTATTTCATCCCCCGGTTCCTTATCCGGGTCCCATTTCTCAATACATGTACCCACAAGATATGCACGTATATATATATATATACACATTAGCACACATAAATAATATTATATACTTTACACATATGTTGCCATTTTTACCTATTAATGTACCCCGTGACTTCCCCTGAATTCCCTCGTGCGGACAAGTCTGTTATTATGTTCCGGACCATAACAACTCACTTGTCCATCCAAGTTCATCCAGACCTCGTCACTATAAATTATTAGTTGATATTCAGATCCTATAATACTTGAGCTACTGGTTATATTTTAGGTATCTTTTTAAAGACATCCTAATTCTTTTATAACCAATGGCTCTGATACCAAGTTCTGTAACACCCTGTGACCGCAGCGGAAACGTAAACGGGATGCGACAGACACCTCTGATATCAACCACATTGTTTATAAAGAAAACTGAATGCATTAATATACTTCAAAATTACATTATCTCATCTTTCATTACCGTCTAGGTGATACACACAACGTACAATACGATTCATAATTATATCTGTTATAATGTATCCTAACGTCCAGCACGCAAACCTTACACACATCAAGCACTTAGCACGTAATCAATCACTTTATCTTAGTTGTACCTGAAAAACATGTGAGAAAACGGGTCAACTACGAATAGTTGGTGAGTTTCACAATTTTAGTAAACCATGATAAATCCATATCATAATATAATATTATCTGGGGACACTGTTAACCCATAAATACATTTAATAACCTCTGGGGACACTGTTAACCCAGAACTTCCAATAACCTCTGGGGACACTGTTAACCCAGAACACTTCCACTAACCTCTGGGGACACTGTTAACCCAGAAACTTCCAATAACCTCTGGGGACACTGTTAACCCAGAACACTGTTGCGGGACCTTACAATATTAACAACTCAAACAATTACCATTTTAATACATTACCGTACGATTCCCGTACAATAAACATTATATAAATACATTCATTTCCATGCGTTCAGCATGTACTTAATCATTTTGATAGAAACATGCTTTCCGCCCCGGGAAAATATTTAAAACATTTCAGTAGAAAGGGGCTCGTGAAACTCACCTTAGCACATGCAAGCAGGTAACAACAATCAATATCAGTTAACCCGTCCAATCTGTAATATGATCCCTACGATCATTACTATACAATTATTGTTTACATAATCTTTAACCTTATTAATTGGTACATCTGGGGACACTGTTAACCCAGTACTGTACCTGTTCCGGGGGCAATGTTAACCCAGAAACACTTCTCCAGACTCAGATTGTGATGTCGTTTAGAGTTCCATGGTCACCATTACTATTAGTCGTTTTTTTCTTGTTTTGCGTGCCTAGCACGGTTATTCGTTTTTATGTTTCAAAAATGAGTTTGGTCACACACGAGCCGAAAATAGTCGTTGACTGATAGTTTAAGTAAAGTTGTGAAATTTGAGCTCGATTTAGACGCCCCGTTTGGCAGCGGGACCCGTTTCCGTCTTTAGCGTACCGGAAACTGTTAAAATATGTTAAAATTACTCAAATCATCCGAATTATTTTCGGATGATTCATTTTTACTTGTTTAACTCAATTATATGAAAATAGTTCATTTTTAGGGTTTTTATACACCAGTCAGCTCGCTTAAGCTAACTTCACCGGTTTACGCGTTTTAACCTTAAAAGTTTGATAATTAGCACAATTAATTATCCGTTTAACCTCGGATCTTGAAATTTTGCACAAATAACATTTTGACAGTGGGGAAATTTATAGCAATATTTCCAGAATTAAATTTTATATTTAAAATTTATTTATCTATTTTAAACACCATTTAAACACTAAATATGTCGTAAATACCAAACGACCTTAGAAAAATCCCAAATTTTTCCTGGATGTCCCCTGCCATCCACATAGTCCCCTGTAATTTTTCCAGAACTGAAATCTACTTTTACATGCCCTTTTTACTAAAACCGAGCTAGAAATTCATAGAACTCGTTTAACCGAAAAGCCTCCTTAGACTCCTTCAACGGACCTTAAATTTTGTGTGTGACTTATACATGATATGAAAAGCTTATCTGCAATTTTACAGAATTTTTCATGATATTTAACTATTTTTTACCATTTTTGGCCAAAACCGAGCATTAAATTCACCAAATATTCATCCTTTATCCAAAAATTACCAAAAATTCACAGAACTCTTATTTTTATGTGTAGAACATCCCTGTAAAATTTCATGACCTAACTCTAAACGACCAACAATCTGTTCAAAAACACATACACCGACATAAACCGAATATACCTTTCGTTTTCCGCCACTACAAGCTACAAACTCGTCTTTCCGCCTTATCTACCACTAAACACAGAGCCTACAAACAACATACCACAATACCAAGCAAGTCACACTCACGATCAAGCCATTTCTTTCATGGTTACGGTTATGATACAAAAACAAAGATTTAAACCGTAAAAATTCGTTCTTGGTTCGTTTAACCCCTTTCTTGGACCAAGATCCGTTGTATAACCCGTATACATCACTTGATCATGCAAGAATCGGTTTTCATCTTTGAAACCTCATTTTCTTGCAAATAAACTCAAGAAACGAAGATGGAAACGTGATTAACTCGATCATTACCTTGTTTTTCTTGCTAGAACTCTCGGTTTTTGGATGAAATTGTTGAGAGAATTGATGATCTTGAATGTTTTGATGTAGAAAAAAGAAATGAAATGGGGTATAACCCTCCCTAGACGTGCACAAAAAAACCGGTTCCGGAAACTAACTGGTGGGGAACCGAACCGGAACAGGTTCCAGTTCCAACCCGGTTGGAACAATACCCGGTTTGGGTATTTTTGTACCCGAAAATCGTACCCGGTTCTAATATTTATATATCAGTACCGGTTCCAAACCGGTTCCTACCCGGTTCTTAATTGGAACCGGTTTGGTTCGTACCCGGAATAACCGGTTCCGACGGGTTTTTTTGAAGGGTCAAACTAGCCGTTGGAACCGGTTCCAACGGTAATATAGCCGTTGGAACCGGTTTTTTTAGACACCAATTAGCCGTTGGAACCGGTTCCAACGGTAATATAGCCGTTGGAATCGGTTTTTAAGACAATAGATCCGTTGGAACCGGTTCCAACGGTAATATAGCCGTTGGAACCGGTTTTTGGGCCAAACCTATATATAAGTTGTTTCCATTACTTGTTTCACCACCAAACTCAAAAACAAACTACAATACTACTCCTTTAGCAAACCCGTTCCTTTACCCGACCATCCAACTAAATATTATTATGGCACCCATCAAAAAAACTAACAACAAGGCTAAGAAGAGTGTTTTTGTTGCCCCCGTTCCTGTTACGGAGGACCCAAGGGTTGTTACAGTAGTCAACCATAACCGCAACCAAGACGTATGGAAGAATTGGGATTTGATTGTGGATGACGAAGGTTATCAAAAGGCTCGTTGCAAACTATGTGGTTCAATATTAAAGCACGATTCCAACTCTACTTTGAGAAAGCACATCGAGAAGCCATATTGCAAGGCGTTGAAAGGGATTGGCGCGACCGATCAAATTGACTTGGGTAAAGATGGTACACTATTTCGTTACAACACGACTCAAGTTCAAGATAGAATGGCAAAGTTCGTTATTCAACGAGGTTTGCCGTTTAACCACTTTGATGACCCGGAGTTGACGTCGTTGATTCGCGAAACTCTACAACCGAGATACACACATATCAGGTTGTGGGAGTGTGCTAAAAAAGTGTTAATCGAGTCTTTTCATTCTTTAGAAGCCATGGTTAGTTTAACTACCGATGTTTGGTCGGCACCACACGGGTTGCCCGAATCATACATATGTGTCACCGCTCATTGGGTTGATCCGGTGACATGGCAATTGATGAAACGCACCATCGCTTTTGAAAACTTCCCGTTCCCACATACCGCCGAAAAATTGTTTGAATTACTTGATGAAGTTATAACGACTTACAACTTGAGAAATAAAATATTTTCGATTTCGTTTGACAACGCTTCAAACAATACTAAGGCGGCTGAAAAATTTATCATTAAATATTCACCACCTTGTTTCGGGGATTTTTTTCATGTCCGATGTGTTGCACATATCATCAACTTGGTTGTCCAAATAGGGTGGGGTGGGGCCCACCTCTCCATTCTAGGCCACATGTTTGGATTTCGGATATCCGGATAATGTTTTGGATAATCTGGTTCAGTTCGTTTCTCGGTTAAACGTTTAATTCGGCTTAAAACGAGGCCAAAACGGTTGTTTTTCGGCTAAAAATGAAATTTATATAAAACCGATTTAAAACTTAAACCATGACATTTATTAACTTAAAACATCATAGTATTAATAATTGTGCATCTTTTTCGGCTTGATTGATCGTCTCTTGCTCGGTTTGGTAATAAAGGTTTCGTTTAACGTACCGACGTACCATTAAATCGAAATCCTTTTTCTGCGCTTTAATTCACTTATCCCGAAGCTTTAATACTTTGTAACATCACTAAATATCATATATCTCGTCAATAATTGAACCCTCGATTCATACGGGTTTCAATAACTATCGATCGATTGATCGCATATTCAATACGGTGAATTATGTATTCTCGTACAATCAATACAATGAACCATGTATTCTCGTATGATTACTATGGTAATTCATATACCCGACATTAAATATGACGTAACTACAGTCTACCGGTTAGGGTATACCTGTTTCGTCGGAATCGTTACAATTCTTTCCACGTTAACTGTTACATGGGCTATGACATTCGTCAATTTCGGGTCTTATTTGTATTCATTTTGTATATGTTTATTATGTAAACCAACCCGTTTTGTAAACCGAAACCTTCGATATAATCAAAATGATGGATTTTATGTTACATTATTGTTTTATACTTGTCGGATCTTAAAAACACCCTTTTCGGTCCCTAAAATGGCCTTAAAACGCTTACAAACAACTTTGGGGGCCAAAACTGCCAATTTTGAAAGTTCAGATTTTTCTCTTTGTGACCTTATAACCGTGCTAAGATCAAGTGGCAGAGACCTTAGCGCCGCTCTAAGGGAGGTCTGTACAGAAATCGTTTTTTGTTTTGCAAACATGTGACCAAAACAGCCCATTTTCATGCAAAACACTTTATACTTGACCCTTTCAACTTACCCTATATATACACCACCATTTCCATCCATTATTCTCTGCTACAACTCTCAATTCTCTCTCAAATTCAAAGATCTTAAGGTTGTTTTCTTAGTGTTATTGAAGGTTTGACTTCTAAAAGTCAAATTGAGTCTAATCTTTCATTCTAACTTGTTTATATAGTCTTATTAATACTTGAATATGGCGGAACAAAATATATATATAACATGCACCCCTTATTACCTTTGGTAGTTACTTCTCCTATTCCGTCCGGTGAGGTTTCGGACCTCGTAGGGCAAGGCTTCATGGAGAACTTCGTGTCCTTGATATATATATATATATACTTATACAACTTGTTTATACATATTAATCTTGCTTAACTTCTACTCATTTTAGTTTGTTTGTCACATTTACAATTCTTGGGTATGTGGAGACCATCTACGAACTCGTTGTGAGATGGAAACCGAACCAAACCGAACTTTTGTTAAAAAGACTTGTTGTTGACTTTTTAGTTGTAGAACTTAAATATTTCCATTTGTACATTATTATACAAGATCTATGATATATGGGTATGTGGAAACTATCTATGACCTTATTGTGAGATGGAAACCAAACCAATCCGATTTTTACTCGCTTAAAACACACAAGTGTGTTTCTAGCTATCAAGACTTGTATATTTCTTTAAAAATAGTTTACAAGCAGATTTTAATTATTTTCTTAAGTACTTGGAAATGTTGGATCCAGCTTTATCTCATAACAGAGTTTGGACCGACAAAACCGAACACTCGCTTAACGTACGTTGTTAGTTCTAAAACAATAGATCTACGTACTTGGTTAAATATTAGTGGATTTTTATGAGTTATCTCATAAAATTTAATATTTTGAAAAGTTGACTTTGGGTTTGACCAATTATCAAGACCCGAACCAACAACCCGAACACTCGTTAAAGACCCGTTTTAGTATCTTTATCCCAAAGGAACTTGTATTCTTACATTTTTCCCACCTTATTACTTAACATAGGTTGAGTAGATATTAAGGTTAGATACTTTAACCCGGTTTTGAGCAAACTTACATTTTTAATGGGTTATTATTATAAATTCTTAAATAGTTACATTTTTAAACCTTGAACTTTAATTGTTTACATTTCTCAACATTTATTTTACTTAAATACCTTCAAGACAACCCTTTTAATTCAAGACTCCCTTTCACCTATACTTTTCCCGTTAAACCTCATCCTTCCGTTTACTCGCCATTTTTACCAAATCAAGTTTATTGCTTGAACGTGAGTACTTTCATACCCCGTTTTCCATCTTTCTTTTGGGGTGAAATTTCATACTTATTCAAACTAAATGCTTTATACTCGAATCTTAAACCACAAACATTATTGTATACTTTACTTAAATAAATGCTCGATTTGGTGTTCTATGATTATATGCATATGTGTTTATCGCTTTTGGCTGGTTGATCTACAAAATCCTAGACTATTTGGCATCCCCTTATAGCAAGGTGTCGTTAAAGTAATGCAATTAACGATAAATATAAAATCCTAGACTATTTGGCGTCTCCTTATAGCTAGGTGTCGCAATCTATTAGCAATATCTATTTATCCAAGTTAGTGCTTTTATTTATTGTTTCGTATACAAGTTTTGTGACTTTTTATTACTATACAAACTTATGAATTGCTCACCAACCTTTGTGTTGACAAACTTTATTTTATGAAATGTTACAGGTTTGACTTTTGTTGACTCGAGGACATGACGAAAAACGTTACCAAGACTATTAGGATATTAGTAAAACGAACAATATAATTGTTTACTTGTATTCAATTTGTTTGTATGAATGAGATGTGTTGTTTATTGATTTATGAAATAAAATGAGTTGATTAAATATTGTCACTTTAAATAGTGCCTTGTGTATTTGTCCAATCACGTAGCATCCCAGCATGTTCCGCCGCCTTTGGTCGGGGTGTGATAGATTGGTATCAGAGCCACAAGACTATAGGATAGGTGGTTAGACGTAACGACCTAGTATAGTCTTTGTTTTAGGATCCTTATACGTGTTTACCCTACTTGATTGTTCATTACATTTGTTTATTTATATACTTATTTATTTCATTAAATCGTAAATATACACAAACACTCGAAACATCCTAAATTATTCTTACCTTACTTTGTTTAATTTTTATTTATACATATACACACACTCTCATAATAATCTAAGGTATCCTTACCTTACCGCAAAAACATTAGTTTTTATTATGTTTTATGGATCACGAGCTTAAATTGGATCCCGTTGTTTCAAATCTCCTTAAAGATGGTCTTATATGAGATGCCCACTTTAAGTAGACGAATGTGAGCGTTCCAGTCGCCATCCTAATTTTCGGTGTTAAAACAATAGAACCACGGTGGTTCGTGGACTAGTGTTTTGACTTGACGTTGTATTCCGATTTATTATATTTGTTACAATCGTTATTTGAGTCAAAAACATGAAAAAGACGCGGTGGTACGCACACATGCTTAGACTCCAACAAGGTATTTTTGTAAAAAGGTTTTAGTGTCAGAATATCAAGTCATGGTGGTTCATACACGATTTTTCCGCCTTTAAATCTTAAGAATTATTTACAAATTTCAAAGATCTAAACATTTTTCCTTTTTACTTTTTCATATAAATTCTCATCACAAAATTCTCATTTATAAAATTCTATTTGACCGTTATAATTCATGTTAATATGTTTTGATTTCACATAGTAAAGTTTTTCTATGAATTTTCTCATATTGATTTCACACCACGATTTTATTACAATTTCGTTTATTGTCATCTATTCAATATAAGTTAATATATATATATATATATATATATTGAACTATTCATAATGATTTTTATTATGTCATCCTTTGTTCATTAAGACTATTTATAAACAAAATTCTCATCTTATAAATTTCATCATTTAAAAAGGGTTTTATGATAATATTTACCCTGAATTTTCAAGTAAATTCCCATTATATAAACCTTAAATTGTCTTTAAAGTTTTCATACAAGATTTCACAAAATTTCATTTTTATAACGATCCCGTTCTTTTTGGAACTATCATTTTACAATATCGTTTATTTAAATTCTCACGACATTTTAAATTACACCATATTATATAGTACACATGGTAGAATTTTCGTTACCCAAATTTATTTTCATAACAACTCTCATTATGTAATCTTTGGTTCATTATAAATTTTCACAAATAAAAAATTTGAATCATACGATTTTCCACGTTTTAAAATTCTTATGATAGTTTGCCTTGATTTTTCAAGAAATTCGCAAACTATAGCTTGTAATTTTCTTGAAATTTTCATGCAAAACTTCATAGAAATTCTATTTTAAAGACAAAAATCGTTTAATTGTTATTTCTCGATTTACAATGACGATCATTTTAACTTACCATGATATTCTTCGTTACACGATATTAAATAACGAACTTGGTAAAAATTTTCATTTCACAACTTTATATTCCCAAAACGACACTCATCATTCAATGTTGATACCTCATAACAAATTTTGACATTCAATTTACTTATTTTAAATTTCCTCATAAGAAAATTTTATTTTAATCTTTATAAAAATTTATTTTGCTTCCTCATGACAATCTGCTTTCATTTTACAATAAACTTCAAATTTAGAAAACCTTATGATTATAGTTTCTCATGATATTTCCCACTAAATGATTTTAAACATTTTGAGAACGAATTACGTTACGCGGATTTGTTTATTTCAAATTTTCTCTAAAAATATCTTACAACTTAGGCCGACCTGACTTATAGTAACAACTCTCGTTTTAGTGTAATAAAATTTAAGTAATTTTTTTCAATATTTTTTCTATTATATAAACTTGAATCTTAATACCTTTTTTTATAAAACTTTATGTTCCAAACAATTGTGGGACCTTCTAAATAATTTTCTCTAACTTTTATGACAACCTTTTCACAAACATGAGTTTGCTAAACGCGAAGAATCCATGATGGTTCGCGAAAGTCCCGTTTATGCGTTAAAATATTTATTTGTAGTTTTATCACAAAATGTTTCTTGAATGTTTTAAACATTAGTTATAATTTATGAATTTTCAATTTAAAACTCGTTATTAGTTAATACTCCCCTAAGCACAACCCCAAGTTTCCAAACCCACGCACTCCAACTCAACCTACCACCTTAAACCAACCATCCTTACACTTCAAAAGTTTCCCGCGCACTCAAATCTTTCATTGACTTGAACAAAACCTAAACGTCCAAAAGTATATCCTCACCTACCTAAACACCATGCAAATCCAAGATATAAAAAAATCAACCCAACAAAAGGCCCTAATTACCGACACTTTAATCCACGAAAACCTATCAAACTCACTTTCTTGATACTCCAATGACTCCGATGAACCAATCCAAAAATGCCTTGGACATATACAAATCAAAGCTTACCCAACTATGACTCGATCATTCGATCCTTACTATGTCAAATCACAAACCATGACGCCACACCGTTTCCGATCCAACTGTAGGTGTAATATAAAAAATTAGCAACCACAAAGACTTCTTACGAAATACATGTATAAACCGAATCTCAACCCAAGCTAGTCAAGATCAAATTATACAACCCATCAACTTAACCCGAGCTCAAATAAGCAAAACCTCACCTAAATTGTAACATTCGTTACTTTTCAAACCCGAAAATCCGACCTGTTTTAAATTTTCTGTTTTTATCTATAAATATATGTATAAAAACATATTATAATATCCAAGTCCATAATAAAATATACATTCAAAATTTCTAATCCCCGATGTGACACCCGACATTTTCAGTTAAATCCTGTTGACTGTGTCAGTAAACCCAGTTAGTTCTGTTAACTAAGTTAATGAACTCCCATGCATATAGTGTCATGTATACATACATTGAGTCAGTGGTGTCGTTGGTGACCTAAGTGAGAGTAACTAATTATTGATAACTAGAATAATAAACTTGTCACACATGTTATAATATATGATAGGTTATAATAAATTTGTCACACATGATATGTTACATGTATTATATGTGGTGGGTGAAATTGTGTTACATGCTACATGATTAGTTGTTGTATACTTATATGTTGTAGGAGAAGTGAATAATTAAAATAACATAACGTATGATATATTACATGACAAGTAACAAAAAGACTAGTACACACATATTGTTACTGGAAAATGTTTAAAATAGAAGGTAACATGTCACATGTAATAAAAACTAACATGACCTCAAGTTTAATAAAATTAATTATGTCTTAATGATTGTGTTAATGATGAATAAATAACAATTAAGGTTATAACTTTTCTCTTTCTTTCTTTTGGCCGTCCATATCACATCACACACACATACATTTTATTTTTCTAAAACACTCTCAAAATATCATAATCAAGTTAGGTGATTCTTGGAACAAATAGTGATATAGCATTGATCAAGCAAGTAAGTAAGCATGGTTAATATATATTTTGTTTATGTTTCTTTGATTTGGGATTATGGGATTGAGTATTCAAACATATGTAATCATAAGGAATAAAAATATGATCAAGTTGATGGTTTTAAAAGAAATTGTGTGTCTTGTCATAAAAGAAAATATGGAAACCTTTTGTACACAAATATTATTTTATAAATCAGTAAAATAATGAAATACATGAGATTCGGTTATAAAAAATGGTTCCTTGATGATTAAAGATCATAAGGATATAAGAATCATGATTTTAGGTTTGAATCTTCTTGTTGACAGATTCTGTGTTTTAGATTGTAGATTGTGTAACTTAATGATACGTTGGTGTTTCTGATTTTTATTTGTGATACTATGATTAAGTACTTTGAATATAGTTTTCAAAAAGTCAAGAATCATAATTTTTGGACTTTGTTTGACTAGTTTTTATTAATTTACAAAATCGGGTTGCAATCCTGATTGAAAGAGAAATTTTCTGAGCTGTGTTGTGAAATTTATAACTCGAAATTGAAAATAGATATGGGTGTTATTCCAATCCAATTGGTCTTGCATCAATTGGACATATATGGAATATTTAGCAAATATTTACATTCTGTTGTGCTGATAAGGTAGCTGAAAATAGGTTTCTGTAGTGTATGAATTTTCATGATGTTTGTGAGTGTTGAAATATTACAAGAAAATTTTATGTTGTTCCTAATACTTGAAAGTATATGTGGGAATTATTTGGTAAATTATTTTCATGTTTTGACTGGTTAGAAAAATAGGTTTTGGTGACTTAAAACCTGCTCAAATTTATCCAGCATGTTGTTTGGTAAAAATAGTTGTAGTTTGTACAAAGATAGTTGTGTTATATTGGAATTTGACTTTATTGGTCAACTTGAAATTATTTTACTAAATGCTTGGCTTTACTTATGAGAAATGAAATTGGTAAAAGTGTGACTTAGTCATAGGGTTGCATGAAAAATGATTAACTGCAAATTACATGATCGATTGTTAGGTTGCGACTATGAATATCTTATGATTATTTTAAGTCTAGATAATTGGTCAAAAGCCACCAAGGGTTGTCGGTCAACATTTAGGGTCAACGGTCAATATTTTGGTCAACGGTCAATATTTTTAGTCAACGGTTAACAACATGGACCTTTTGGTCAAAAGTCAACGGAAGTCAAACTTTTAATAATCCGTGGGATTGTTTGGATACTAAGGATTCTAGGAATCGCTTAGAAAATACTTATAGTGCTTGTATGAATATCTACATTTATAAGTCGACAGTTAATATTAATTTTTATGCTTTTAATTCTAGTTCGTGACGTTCAATTGCTTCGATTTCATTTACGTACTTTCGGTTTTATTTCAAGTTTGTCTTCAACATCAAGGTAAGTTTCTCATACCCCCTTTTTACCCTTTTTAACTATTTTGGGGGTAGCATATATATCCTATCAACAATTCAATTTCGTTTATTCATTATTTACAAACTACAATTCGCTACATGGACTTGTGTGTTTACTTGTTACTTTCTCATGGATTACTTCAAGATAGTATGATCATACGCCCCCCTTTGCGCTCAATACATTTGTTGTTATGAGTGGAAAAGGGCCTCATTATCCGAGTACGTTGGTGCACAATCCCAACTGGAAAGGACCTTACTTGCGCTTATCTGAGTACGCTGCTGCACAATCCCAGTTGGAAAGGACATTACCTGCTCATTTATACTTGTTCATGGAATTGCATGATTTTTATGTACGTATATCAAAACTGTGAAATCTCACCAACTATTCATTTAGTTGACTTTATTTTATATATATGTTACAGGTACAATTATTAGAGGATGAAACGGAGAAGACACTAGGACTTAGGTTATATTAATGAATGGACAAGTTGTTAATTGTTCTTGTATTTTCTTTGTATTTCTTGTTACAAACTTGTGTACTTGATGTTTAAATTAATTAATGATAATCTCGTCACTTAATAGTGTCACATGTGTTTTGAGTAATCTATACGTCACACTCGGGCGTATTCCGCTTTAGCCGGGGCGTTACAGATTGGTATCAAAGCCGTGACTATAAGATAGGACATTAGACGTAGTGTTCTAGTTGGTTATAGCTAATTTTTATTTATTTAGGGTTGCATGTTAGAAATTACGTGGGCCCTATTTGATTGTTCGAAGCACTTACTTGATACTATTATACTGATGATTCAATTACTTCAATTACACAAGAACACACAAGTCCAAAGGCTTATTATTAACGTAAAGATTCTTGAGGATTTTCAATAATCATATTTTCGATTTTATGTTTTCGATGGTTTATGCGACGTTTGCTGTCCGACTCTCTATGTTTTACAATGTGTTTTAACTGAAAGTCTGTCAAGTCGTGGTGATACACGAATACTCAGCTTTCGGTTCGATTTAATTATGCATTTTCATACGAGAATAGTTAAGTTTTAAAAAATTTTGTGACACGTTTTCTTCATTTATACGCTCATTTACGGCTTAAACTTTTAAAAGTTTGCAAAGTAATAACCGAATTTCAAATGATTACTTGTTATTTTACTATTATACTGATGATTCAATTACTTCAATTACACAAACACACACAAGTCCAAAGGCTTATGCCTAACGTAAAGATTCTTGAGGATTTTCAATAATCATATTTTCGATTTTATGTAATTGAAGTAAATGAATCATCAGCATAATACTGATGTATCAATTACTTCAAAGGCTTATGCCTAACACTTACTTGATACTATTATACTGATGATTCAATTACTTCAATTACACAAGCACACACAAGTCCAAAGGCTTATGCCTAACGTAATGATTCTTGAGGATTTTCAATAATCATATTTTCGATTTTATGTTTTCGATGGTTTATGCGACGTTTGACGTCCGACTCTCTATGTTTTACAATGTGTTTTAAGTGAAAGTCTGTCAAGTCGTGGTGATACACGAATACTCAGATTTTGGTTCGATTTAATTATGCATTTTTATACGAGAACAGTTAAGTTTAAAAAAATTTTGTGACACGTTTTCTTCATTTATACGCTCATTTACGGCTTAAACTTTTAAAAGTTTGCAAAGTAATAACCGAATTTCAAACGATTTCTTGTTATTTTACTATTATGTTTTAGAATTGAAAATTCAGAAAGTTATGGTGATACATAAATGGTTGAATTTCGATTTTATTACTGTATTATTTTATTTATTTACTACTACATTTTAGAATTGAAAATTCAAAATGTTATGGTGATACATAGATGGTTGAATTTCGATTTGATTACTATATTATTTTATTTATTTACTACTACGTTTTAGAATTGAAATTTTGAAAGGTCATGGTGATACATGAATGGTTAAATTTCAAATTTGATTACCTTATTTTCATATTCATTTACCCTTATGTTTTAGAAGTGAGAATTTAAAAAGTCATGGTGGTTCATAAACATTCGATTTTCAATTCGATTTAATTATTTATTGTAAGTTTAATACCTTTTCCATATGATAATTCAATAATTTATGAGGTTTTCATTTATTGAAAGGTGAAAACTCATGACGTCTCATGGGAATTCCAATTTCGATTTCAAATTTTGTTTCAGGCGATTTCATTTATTTACTTGTTCTTATAATTTATTTCAATGTATATATTGGTCGTTTCATACTTACGTCCCAAGTCACGCAATCCCGTTTCGTATCATGCCTTCTCGTTTTCCTAGTTGTCACACTTAACTCGCAAAATGACAATCTAAGATATCAAGAAATGGCCTCCGCTATCCCGATCACCCCACGTTTGACCGCACCCACCTTCATCGCTATAGTAACTTCAAACTCAAACCCAACACCATTCTTGTAAACGCAAACTAAACCCAACCGAAAAGCCTCGCGCTGAAACACACCCTTTGAACAGTATGTGTAAACCCCACCACTTTACTTCCCTGAAACATTGATATACTTCAATCGGCGGTAGATTCAATTACCACTTGTTGCTAAAACCTACCCAAAGTCAACGTCACTCACCCATCTGCAATACCTATACCTAACCATTTGTCTCAATCATATGCTTGACCTCATGCTTCAAGCCTACTATCGTTGTGGTGACCCTAGCACACCTGCCATACTTTGGAAGGCCTAACTTGTTCCCGCCATGCAATATCCTAACCCCGCATCCTTTGTCGACCTTATACGATTTTCCGGTTTCAATACTTAGATCTTTACAAAACTCATCAAACCCGTCTATGTTTTCTTTCGCATACTTTCCTACATTTTATTTCTTTTACTAACACCTCGCGCCTAATCTCAAATCCTTAGTTATTTTTAACTCTCAGTCAAATGGATTTTCTTTGAAAAGAATTTATTATCTCTATTGTTATTATTATTACTATTATTATTATTATTATTATTAAAGTTATTAATATTATCATCATTACTAATATTACAACTACTATTGTTATTAGTACCAACATCGTCATCACTATTATTATTATTATTACGGTAATTATCAATATGGTTATTATTAAAATTATTATTATTATTATTGTTGTTGTTGTTTTGTTAATATTTTTATTATTATCGTTATTAGTAATATCATTATTACTAGTATCATCGTCACTACTATTAATATAATAACATTAAAAGTAAAATATTTGCTTCAAACAAGTTTTGAGCCCTTCTGAAACTATTTTTCATTCAATAATATTTTTATTATTATTATGATTAGTAATATTATTAGTACTAGTATTATCGTCACCACTAATAATAATGTAATTATTTATTCAAACATATTTAAAGTAAAATTTTTGTTTCAAATAAGTCTTAAGCGCTTTAAGGCTATTTTTCATTCAACAAGTCGGATACCTTGACTATCATTTCTTTCCTTTCTACCTAGGTCGCGGGACAAAAGAAAACATTTGTTTTTATGTGAAAGTTTCATAAAATTTGCAACTCTTAGAGATAGCTAAAAAAAAACTTTTTGCCTAAGTAAAATATAATAAATTTTATTTTATCATGAGATAAAAAAAAGCATCACGATTTACAACCGATTTTTGTAAATTAAAATATACGTTGTATCCCTTCCTTTCTTTCCCCTTAGTTAACGCCAATGAGTTTCGGCTAAGAAATCATGGCACCACCCCCCACGTCAACCTCTCCTACCCCAAATAAACCGACATTTGAGAAGACAAGCGTCACAAGCTACATTTTCTTTTCTTTAACTTCTCCTTCACGTATTTTTTTCGGACGTACACAGAGTGATTTTACATCCACGTCTTTAGAATATTGTTTACGAAGTTCATTTTGATTGTTCATTGATCTTTGATCCATATTCGTTTGTATTTTACGAAACGTAAATTCATACATTATTCTTATTCGCTTTATTAAATAGGTTTACGTTTGTTATTTCGAATTATGTGATCTATGACCAATTTCCCATCAATGTAACTGTTAAGTGGAAATTGGGACTATGAACATGTATGTGTACATAGTTACCTAATAGAAACTGTATTTTCATTTTATTTCTACATTTTACTATCGGTGACCGGTTCTCTCCAAACGAATTCATTTACTTAGAACCGGGACTGTGTCACATGTACATGCCGAGTTTATATTTTTACACAAATTGTTGTGTTTATCCGTGTACCTCTCTTTCACTTGATGTTTTAATTAAACAATTTTGTTGTTATTGATTTCATCAGTCTGGAACAAATGCTTTATTTTGATTTCGAAATTTCAATTGTTTACTTTGATAAACTCAAGGTTTCAATTGAAAAATTTTTCTTTTCACAAATTTAATCGATTTCAATATGTTAATATTAAAATTTTCGTTTATCCATTTCATTTCAAGTTATTATCAATTTACATGTTTGTAAGATATAATTGTTTATTCATCTCAACGCCGCCATTAGTCACGTCAATGTTCTATTGGAGATTTTCATTTTATTTAAACATCATGATATTTTGATACTTAAAAGTTTCGTTCATTTAAACTATTCACGAACCCAATGCGTTAACAAATTACATGCTTATATTTCGTTGGTTAAATGCTACGTTTATTTACCACCTTATTCTCAACCCCATTATTTCAATTACACGTAACGATGTTCATAATTCAAATGTTTTCATTCTTTAATTTCATTACCTCTTTTATTTTGTTTTCAACATCGTTTACTTGGTTCAGACTACGATGATTTCATTTATTTGACTTAGTGTTTTCACATTATCCTTGGCCTGAATGGTATAACAATGTATTTTGTAATGTTTTACCCTTTTAATTCATTATTTTTTATTTTTAACGTTATATATGCGAATTTTATTTATATCTATAAGGTCTTTGTCTTAAAACCACACAATATGGGAAAATTATATGGACCATCCGACGATAGAGGTAATTATGTGTCAACACGTAATTATCAAAGTCCTCGAATGGAAAATATAATAAGTCTAGTTGTGTGAAATAACTCGGAACTTGAAATGATTTTGGGGAACGGGACAAACACAATATGATAAGAGCATGGTGGATACGCCGCTGGTACATCCTATATATATGTGTCCTTGTCATATTTTCTATTTGTGGCGTTCTCTTGAGTCATTAAAAGATCGGCATTATTCTATTTTTTTATTATGAATGTATAAAATTGTTTAAACTTCTAACAATTTTGTATATTAGTTGTTCTCTTTTAAAATTTTATCTTTATTTTAATTTCGGGATGAAATTTACAAAAGTTGTAAGTCCTGTAACATTCGTTACTTTTCAAACCTGAAAATCCAACCCGTTTTAAATATTATGTTTTTATCTATAAATATATGTATAAAAACATATTATAATATCCAAGTCCATAATGAAATATACATTCAACATTTCTAATCCCCGATGTGACACCCGTCATTTTCAGTTAAATCCTGTTGACTGTGTCAGTAAACCCAGTTAGTTCTGTTAACTAAGTTAATGAACTCCCATGCATATAGTTTCATGTATGCATACATTGAGTCAGTGGTGTCATTGGTGACCTAAGTGAGAGTAACTAGTTATTGATAACTAGAATAATAAACTTGTCACACATGTTAAAATATATGATAGGTTATAATAAATTTGTCACACATGATATGTTACATGTATTATATGTGGTGGGTGAAATTGTGTTACATGCTACATGATTAGTTGTTGTATACTTATATGTTGTAGGAGAAGTGAATAATTAAAATAACATAACCTATGATATATTACATGACAAGTAACAAAAAGACTAGTACACAACATATTGTTACTGGAAAATGTTTATAATAGAATGTAACATGTCACATGTAATAAAAACTAACATGACCTAAAGTTTAATAAAATT
This sequence comes from Bidens hawaiensis, assembly GCF_021521415.1. Taxonomy (NCBI): domain Eukaryota; kingdom Viridiplantae; phylum Streptophyta; class Magnoliopsida; order Asterales; family Asteraceae; genus Bidens; species Bidens hawaiensis. The sequence goes on along the minus strand of NW_027491996.1, from coordinate 376,120 downwards.
AATTATGTCTTAATGATTGTGTTAATGATGAGTAAATAACAATTAAGGTTATAACTTTTCTTTTTCTTTCTTTTGGCCGTCCATATCACATCACACAAACATACATTTTATTTTTCTAAAACACTCTCAAAATATTATAATTAAGTTGGGTGATTCTTGGAACAAATAGTGATATAGCATTGATCAAGCAAGTAAGTAAGCATGGTTAATATATATTTTGTTTATGTTTCTTTGATTTGGGATTGTGGGATTGAGTATCCAAACACATGTAATCATAAGAAATAAAAAGATGATCAAGTTGATGGTTTTAAAAGAAATTGTGTGTCATGTCATAAAAGAAAATATGGAAACCTTTTGTACACAAATATTATTTTATAAATCAGTAAAATAATGAAATACATGAGATTCGGTTATAAAAAATGGTTCATTGATGATTGAAGATCATAAGGATATAAGAATCATGATTTTTGTGACTTTTGGTTTGAATCTTCTTGTTGACAGATTCTGTGTTTTAGATTGTAGATTGTGTAACTTAATGATACGTTGGTGTTTCTGATTTTTATTTGTGATACTATGATTAAGTACTTTGAATATAGTTTTCAAAAAGTCAAGAATCATAATTTTTGGACTTTGTTTGACTAGTTTTTATTAATTTACAAAATCGGGTTGCAATCCTGATTGAAAGAAAAATTTTCTGAGCTGTGTTGTGAAATTTATAACTCGAGATTGAAAATAGATATGGGTGTTATCCCAATCCAATTGGTCTTGCATCATTGGACATATATGGAATATTTAGCAAATATTTACATTCTGTTGTGCTGATAAGGTAGCTGAAAATAGGTTTATGTAGTGTATGAATTTTCATGATGTTTGTGAGTGTTGAAATATTACAAGAAAATTTTATGTTGTTCCTAATACTTGAAAGTATATGTGGGAATTATTTGGTATATTATTTTCATGTTTTGAATGGTTAGAAAAATAAGTTTTGGTGACTTAAAACCTGCCCAAATTTATCCAGCATGTTGTTTGGTAAAAATAGTTGTAGTTTGTACAAAGATTGTTGTGTTATATTGGAATTTGACTTTATTGGTCAATTTGAAATTATTTGACTAAATGCTTGGTCTTACTTATGATAAATGAAATTGGTAAAAGTGTGACTTAGTAATAGGGTTGCATGAAAAATGATTAACTGCAAATTACCTGATCGATTGTTAGGTTGCGACTATGAATATCTTATGATTATTTTAAGCCTAGATAATTAGTCCAAAGCCACCAACGGGTCGTCGGTCAACATTTAGGGTCAACGGTAAATATTTTGGTCAACGATCAATATTTTGGTCAGCGGTAAATATTTTTAGTCAACAGTCAACAACATGGACCTTTTGGTCAAAAGTCAACGAAAGTCAAACTTTTAATAATCCGTGGGATTGTTTGGTAACTAAGGATTCTAGGAATCGCTTAGAAAATACTTATAGTGATTGTATGAATATCTACATTTTATAAGTCGTCAGTTAATATTAATTTTTATGCTTTTAATTCTAGTTCGTGACGTTCAATTGCTTCGATTTCATTTACGTACTTTCGGTTTTATTTCAAGTTTGTCTTCAACATCAAGGTAAGTTTCTCACACCCCCTTTTACTCTTTTTAACTATTTTGGGGGTAGCATATATATCCTATCAACAATTCAATTTCTTTATTCATTATTTATAAACTACAATTCGCTACATGGACTTGTGTGTTTACTTGTTACTTGCTCATGGATTACTTCAAGATAGTATGATCATACGCCCCACTTTGCGCTCAATACATTTGTTGTTATGAGTGGAAAAGGGCCTCATTATCCGAGTATGTTGGTGCATAATCCAAACTGGAAAGGACCTTACTTGCGCTTATCTGAGTACGCTGGTGCACAATCCCAGTTGGAAAGGACATTACCTGCTCATTTACACTTGTTCATGGAATTGTATGATTTTTATGTACGTATATCAAAACTGTGAAAGCTTACCAACTATTCATTTAGTTGACTTTATTTTATATATATGTTACATGTACAATTATTAGAGGATGAAACGGAGAAGACACTAGGACTTAGGTTATATTAATGAATGGACAAGTTGTTAATTGTTCTTGTATTTTCTTTGTATTTCTTGTTACAAACTTGTGTACTTGATGTTTAAATTAATTAATGATAATCTCGTTACTTAATAGTGTCACATGTGTTTTGAGTAATCTATACGTCACACTCGGGCGTATTCCTCTTTAGTCGGGGTGTTACATAAATAGCCCAACCACTACTCACACAAATCATCTAAGCCTAACCCACTCAAACGATCTAAACTCAACGAAACTCATCAATCCAACTCAAGAAAACCCAACTACGCAAGCCAACCGAAACACACTCACCTTTCACCAAATTTTCAAATCATTCACCGTTCGAAGCCTAAAACTCCTCTCTACGCACACAAGTTTCGTTTTACCCTTAAATTTTATATTTTTTTATGTATGTATATACAACTAGTGTTTTTAAAACAACCTCATGTGTTTAAATAATCACTTGTAGGTTATAAACTTTTTCAAGATTTACGATTTACATATTGTCCAAATCTTATAAATCATCTTTCCAAACATCTAAGATTGTCATGACAACAAAATTCTGTTATGATGATTTGTTTTCAAAGGTTATTAAACGATTTTATGTGTGATTTCAAGATTTTATATATTGTCACCTAAGGTGAAAAAAAATCTAAAAAAAAAACTTTATAAATACGAGTTTTCATTTTGAATGTTGAATACAAGTTTTATTCAATAACAAATTATAACTTCATCATTTTGCATAAACTCAATGACCATGGCTTTGCAAATCTTTTTGGGACGCATTTATGAATACCTCATATTGTGGCATAACTTTTTTTCAATAACGATTTACGCGAACTTTTACCTCTTATTATCGCAAGCATCATTTCTTCATAAATTATTTTCATCACAACAGCATTATGAATACAAATTCTTTTAACAAATTAGGCTTACAAGATTCACATTTGGTAATGATCAAAATGTTTCTCTAGCTACGCCTTACCGTGATGCTTTGTTACTATGTGCATTTTCTTGGAAACTATTGAACGGATTTACTTAAGACTTCATCTTCAATTTCATTCTATTATTTTCAAAAGAGTATATGATACGTGACTTACATATTTCATCGTTTATACGAGTCTCACTGTTATTACAATTTTCATTTACATTGATGAGATGTTTCGATGGTAACTTTATGCACATGAGATTTCATTTTGTGTCTTGATTATTCATGACCAAATTCAAACTATTCAATAACAATTTGTGTAATACTTTCAAAACCTCAATTTCGCTAAAATTTCGTTTATCATTTTTAACGATGTTTTCATGACTATGTTATCATATTCGAGCATTTATGTAAACACGATTCTATGCATTATTCTAACTCGTTTCATTTGAGCTATTAGGCGGCCTATGTGTAGTGTCCTCAAATTTTGGCGCTATTAGAAACCGTTATTATAATGACGATTATATAAATGGTTTCACAATAGTGGCTGTATTAACGTTTTATCACATTTCATCGATTGTTTTGGTTGTTAATCAAGTACTATTTTATTTATGTTGATACATGTATGCGTCACCCCAAAGAAACTCATCTCATTTCTCATGTTGTTACATTTCACGCAATCATATTTTCAATTACTTATAACCTTAAGCTTGGTCACGTGTGAAACTCATCGTTCGATGTTATTGTTAATTGTATCATTGTTTATCCCAACTTTATGTGTCCATTCATTGGACTTCTCATTTTTTTCACTTATCGGATTTCATTTATCGGATTTTATTTAGTACCCTCGATTTATAGACTTTAACATTTATCTTGTTGACTTTGACTCCAAATCTCACTTCAGATTGTTCACCATAAAATCTTGTTTTACTTATTCGATTGTCTTTACTTATTTTAAACCAAAATTGTTATTTTCACCTTGGTTATATTTTAAGATTTTATTTGTGCCAATTATTTATCCCATTTTCTTACTTATTTAAAAGTCAACCCCAAAAAAAAAAAATTCAACCGTTGGTATTGTTATGTCAATATTTGTAAAATTCAACAGATTTACGTACGTTTCTAATGTTCAAAATTTCGAAATAAATATGTCTCTTAAACCACGCAATGGAACGAACATGTGGACCATACGACGATCAAAGTAATTAGGGGTGCACACTTATTTATCGAAATCCCCGTATGAAAGCAATAGTAAGTGCGGTTGTGTGCGATAACTCGGACCCGAGAATGATAGCAGAAAAACGATTGAAATGAGATTATGATAAGGGCATGGTGGATACGCCGCCGGTACATACTATATATAAGTGCCTTTATTATGTTTCTCATTTGTAGCGTTTTTCGAATCATGCAAGGATTTGACGTTATTCTTTGCTTAAAGATATTTTATGCAATTGTTTTACCAAAAGTGACATTCGTTAGTAATTAACTTTTCTTTGAGTTTATTTTTAATTTCGGGACGGAATTTCCAAAAAATTGGAGATACTGTGACATTCGTCAATTTCGGGTCTTATTTGTATTCATTTTGTATTCGTTTATTATGTAAACCAAACCGTTTTGTAAACCAAAACCTTCTATATAATCAAAATGATGGATTTTATGTGACATTATTATTTTATACTTGTCGGATCTCAAAAACACCCTTTTCGGTCCCTAAAATGGCCTTAAAACGCTTACAAACAACTCCGGGGGCCAAAACTGCCAATTTTGAAAGTTCAAATTTTTCCCTTTGTGACGTTAGCGCCGCGCTAAGATCAAGGGGTAGAGACCTTAGCGCCACGCTAAGGGAGATCTGCACAGAAATCGTTTTTTTGTTGTTTTTATGCAAACATGTGACCAAAACACCCCATTTTCATGCAAAACACTTTATACTTGACCCTTTCAACTTACCCTATATATACACCACCATTTCTATCCATTATTCCTTGCTACAACTCTCAATTCTCTCTCAAATTCAAAGATCTTAAGGTTGTTTTCTTAGTGTTCTTGAAGGTTTGACTTCTAAAAGTCAAACCGAGTCTAATCTTTCATTCTAACTTGTTTATATAGTCTTATTAATACTTGAATATGGTGGAACAACATATATAATATACACACCTTGTTAGCTTTGGTAGTTACTTCTCCGATTCCGGTTGGTGAGGTATCGGACCTCGTAAGGCAAGGGTTCATGGAGGACTTCGTGTCCTTGATATATATATACTTATATAACTTGTTCATACATATTAATCTTGCTTAACTTCTGCTGATTTTAGTTTGTTCGTCACATTTACAAGTCTTGGGTATGTGGAGACCATCTATAAACTCGTTGTGAGATGGAAACCGAACCAAACCGAACTTTTGTTAAAAAGACTTGCTGTTGACTTTTTAGTTGTAGAACTTAAATATTTTCATTTGTACATTATTATACAAGATCTATGATATGGGTATGTGGAAACCATCTATGAACTTATTGTGAGATGGAAACTGAACCAATCCGATTTTTACTCGCTTAAAACACACAAGTGTCTTTCTAGCTATCAAGACTTGTATATTTTTTTAAAAATAGTTTACAAACTGATTTTAATTATTTTCGTAAGTACTTGGAAATGTTGGATCCAACTTGATCTCTTAACAAAGTTTGGACTGACAAAACCGAACACTCACTTAACGTACGTTGTTAGTTCTAAAACAATAGATCTACATACTTGGTTAAGTATTAGTGGATTTTTATGAGTTATCTTATAACATTTAATATTTTGGAAAGTTGACTTTGGGTTTGACCAATTATCAAGACCCGAACCAACAACCCGAACACTCGTTAAAGACCCGTTTTAGTATCTTTATCGCAAAGGAACTTGTATTCTTACATTTTTCCCACCTTATTACCTAACATAGGTTGAGTAAATATTAAGGTTAGATACTTTAACCCGGTTTCGAGCAAACTTACATTTTTAAAGGGTTATTATTATAAATTCTTAAATAGTTACATTTTTAAACCTTTAACTTTAATTGTTTACATTTCTCAACACTTATTTTACTTAAAGACCTTCAAGACAACCCTTTTAATTCAAGACTCCATTTCACCTATACTTTGCCCGTTAAACCTCATCCTTCCGGTTACTCACCATTTTTACCAAATTAAGTTAATAGCTTGAACGTGAATACTTTCATACCCCGTTTTCCATCTTTCGTTTTGGGGTGACATTTCATACTTATTCAAACTAAATGCTTTATATTTGAATCTTAAACCACAAACGTTATTGTATACTTTACTTAAATAAATGCTAGATTTGGTGTTCTATGATTATATGCCTATGTGTTTATCGCTTTTGGTTGGTTGATCTATAAAATCCTAGACTATTTGGCATCCCCTTATAGCAAGGTGTCGTTAACGTAATGCAATTAACGATAACTATAAAATCCTATACTATTTGGCATCTCCTTATAGCTAGGTGTCGCTAACGTAAATCTATTAGCGATATCTATTTATCCAAGTTAGTGCTTTTATTTATTGTTTCGTATACAAGTTTTGTGGCTTTTTATTACTATATACTTATATACTCAAACTTATGAATTGCTCACCAACCTTTGTGTTGACAAACTTTATTTTATTAAATGTTACAGGTTTGACTTTTGTTGACTCGAGGACTTGACGAAAAACGTTACCAAGACTATTAGGATATTAGTAAAACGAACAATATAATTGTTTACTTGTATTCAATTTGTTTGTATGAACGAGATGTGTTGTTTATTGATTTATGAAATAAAATGAGTTGATTAAATATTATCACTTTAAATAGTGTCTTGTGTATTTGTCCAATCACGTAGCACCCCGGCAAGTTCCGCCGCCTTTGGTCGGGGTGTGACATGGGCTCTCTTCCTTTAGACATGATTAGAGTGTTCCACCACTCTAACGCTTCACTTTTAAACATTTGAGAAGAATATTGAATCTTCTCCTTCTCAGAACACTTGCTGATTATCACAATCGATTCCATCTCTTCTAACCATCTTAAAGTAGCAATGGCGTCCTTGTCGCCATAGAATTATTTTGGATCATAAGTCTTGAAATCTTTAAAAAGACAACCTTCAATCCAAGTTTCTTATTAAAGTTTCAGTTAAAGTTATCACCATCGATCCCTGGTCACTTTCTTCATCTTGGTGAGTAGGATTAGGATGAGTCTTGGTTTTGATGGTTTTGTGGGATAGTTTGGTTTCACTTTTGCGAACTGAACCTTCCCTCATAGCTTAAACAAGTGGGTTCATAGATTATGTTATCATTTCTTGCATTTTTATCATTAGATTCACGTGAATCTCTAGAGCAGGTTCGGTTCTAGCTCGATTGTTTCTTGCATTAGAAGCTTCTTGGTTTTGGGAAGGATTATTTTGGTTCGACATATGAAATTATAAGGAATAGATTTAGAACCAAAGATTTTTATTTATATATCGATGGATGGAATACCTTTGAAAACACAACTTGGAATATCATACAAACAATTATAACTACGAATCCTAATGATACAGTATATTACAAAGACTGACACCGAATGTAACATCCCGTTTTCTTGTTTCGGTTAATAAATAAAATATGAATTATGGATTTGGGTTAAGGAAAGAAATAAAGACCATGGGCTTAAGCCCATGACCCATCATATATAAACAATAATTACTCCATAATCCATTCATTTCACATATTCCATACACCACCCAAAACACACACTTAAGCCCAAGGTACATTGGACCGTTTAATATTGTGGAGCGTGTGGGTGAAGTACCTTACAAGTTAGATTTACCCGAGGAGCTAGAAGGAATTCATCCTACCTTTCATGTTTCTCATCTGAGGAATGTTGTTAATGGCACGTCACATGTGCCGTTATTGGACATTGAGGTTGACGAAAAGTTAAACTATTTCTAGGGCCTTGTGGAGATCGTTGATCGTAAAGAGAAGCAGCTTCGTCATAAAATTATTCCTCTAGTGAAGGTGATATGGAAGCATCGTAGAGGATCGGATGCCACTTGGGAAGTTGAAGATAAGATGTGCAAGTTTTATCTAGGATTATTTTTGTAATAGTTAGGTTTCGGGGACGAAACCTCTTTAAGGAGGGAAGACTTGTAACATCCCGTTTTCTCGTTTCGGTTAATAAATAAAATATGAGTTATAATGAGTTGGGCTTGTGTTGGGTTAAATAGATATGAGTTATGGATTTGGGTTAAGGAAAGAAATAAAGACCATCACCCATCATATATAAACAATAATTACTCCATAATCCATTCATTTCACATATTCCATACACCACCCAAAACACACACTTAAGATCTCTCTCTAGTTTCTCTCTTTCCCTTAGCCGAACCAAGAAGAATAATCGATCCCGACCTGAGGTAATGATAGTATGATTTTGTATGGACCCAAACCCGCAAGATTTAGTCGCGAAACGACGAGCCTACACCCTTAAACCATTAAAGTCACGAGATCCGGGTGGAATTGGGTATAAACCGATCAAAAGATGAGATTAGGGGTCACCCTATCTTAGATCTGGATCGAACGAGATGAAAAACGGTGAACAACGGTGGAAAATAACCGAGATCTCGCTTTTCCGGCGAGATCCCGGTTTTTCGGCGATGACAGCGCCAGAAAAACGTGTACGAGGATGTCATAGAATATTCTGACATTCTGACCTAACCCTAATTCGTTATGGAAAACTAACGAACTAATAGTAATTCGTTAACAGAAGGATGACGAATAAGCCTTAATTCGTTATGCCAGTTCGTTAAGGAAATATAACGAATTAGCTAAGCAATTCGTTACGGAGAGATAACGAATGGACCCACATTCATTATAAAAGATCAGTTCTTTATAAAGAGTCCAGTTCGTTATAAGTCCAAATCGTTGTAACAGGTCAATTCATTATGAGCCCCCATTTATTAAAGAACTGAATAATGAATTAGAAAAGCCAGATAACGAACTAGACTTTGAAAGAATGATAAAAAGGTCCCCGGACTTAGAAAAGAATGATATAATTACAAAGAAGCCCTCGAACATTATGAGTTAGCAAATAAAATAATAAATTAGAATTCTAATAAAAAATGTGTTAAGACAGTTAATGGAAATAAGAATTCTAAGACTGCTCGACCCCAGCCAGGGGCTCTGCCCCTTGGACCCTGCCAGGGGCTGCCGCCCCTAGACCCCGCTGCCAGGGGCACTGCCCCCGGACCTCCGTTCGTCGAGGGTTATAATTAGACTAGAAACGCGACATGGGTAGTGATAGTTAATTTATACTTGTAATTTTTATACAGTAAGTCGCGCTCTGCTAAAGAAAGGAATAATTGTAAACAGTGAACGTAACCGCATTTAGGTGAGTTTCTAGCCCCATTCCTTGTTATGTTTTCGGGGCTGTGTGCATACTCTATGTGATTAGTTAATACAATTATCCTAAGTGATATGTGTATGCCATAAATGATTTATGTGAAAGATTTGAAAGATTACTTGTCGGTGCGTGAACGATCTTCAGATATTGCATGTACCACCAGGTTATAATTACAGATATGAATGTTATAAATAATGTATGAATGATATATGTATGTTATGAATGAATATAAGGGATAGCTAAGTACAGAAGAAAGAGACGGAGCCCTAATAATACTCAAGGTAGAAAGGGACCGGACCCTAATAATATTCGAGGCAGAAAAGGGACCGAGCCCTAATAATACTCGAGGAAGAAAGGCACCGGACCTTAATAATGTTCGAGGCAGATAAGGGACCGAGCCCTAACAATACTCGAGGTAGTAGGACGTAATGCTCTTTAAAATGTATGAGTATGCAAAGTATGAATAGATGTAAAGAAAGTAAAGAAAGAATGAAAGTATATACTCTAGTATGTACTAAAGAAAGTTAAGCAGGTTAAGCAAATACTAAGTTTCTACGGATGCGTATGTACAAGTATGTGAAAGTATTGTATGTTACTTGATTAAATAGAACTCACTAAGGGTAGCTGCCTTTTAGTATGCACGCAGGTGAGTAGGATGAGGCAGCTCGCTTGAGGGGAACACATGGCATGGAATTGAAGATACTGGCATCTCAAGGAAATGTTATGTTATTTTAAGACTATGCTTTATGTTGAAAACCACTTTGAATGTTTATTATGACAAGATTTGAAGGCTTTGTAATATAATCAGGTTGAAGTTTAATATTACGCAAATGTTTTAATTAACTCTGATGTTTAGAACTGTCTTTATGAGTAAATCCAACGTCCAATGTAGGGACCCGGTAACGGGGCCTTACACCGAAACAAACGATACAAACACAAACGGACAGGATTCCTAATCTTTCTTGTAATCCTTGATTATCTTCTACATCTTACTAAATTTCTGTAGTAATTCATTTCCAGCCTTCTTCTTTTTGCCACCATTAGTAGCAATCTTCTTCCTCAAGTCATCAGTTTCATGCATGGTTCTATCAAGATGTTCTTCCTGTGCATATGGCATAACATTTGGGTATTCATCTTGTGGTGGTGGATCATGGTATCCCATTATAACAATATCATAGTGATTCTTCGGGTATGGTGGTGGGGGACTTGCTTCAAATGGTAAGTTTTAAAAAGCTTCGCAGTTGCTTCTTGTTCCCTTATTTCATTAGCTTGCTCCGAGATGGTAGGAACAATTCCAGGGTATGGTGGAAAACTTAGAGGGAACATTTGAACATAAGGGTCTTGAGGAATATATCCATAAGGCATATGGAATAATGGTTCTTGAAAAGCATAACTAGAGGTCATAGGAAGCATGGGATGTTGGCAACCAATATTTGGTGGACAATCACATTTTGGAGTTTCCCGAGTATGAGGGTTTTTTTTTCCTCGGTACTTATTTCCTCAGAAATTTCTTCTTCAGAATCCTCCTCTTCCTCCTCGGGATCCTCTTCTGATTCTTCCTCCGTTCACATCTCTTCATCATCTTTGTTTAGATCTACTTGTATTTTTATCTTTTCTTGAGGTTGCATCACCCTCATCTTAGGTCTCCTTGATGGACCTTCTATAGTATTAATGTTGGGATCTGATGGGTTATATGTTGGAGTTCCAAAACGCCATCTTCGTTGGTCGGAATGACACTGCATCCAATCTAATGTGTCTTGCTTGGATTCCGATATGATAGGCTTATCAACTTGCATTTCATTGGAAGGGTGATAGTCCGGAATATCAGACGGATGATACTCGGGAATTGGTGGATCACTTGGTATGTGAATTGGCATTTGCTTAGTGCCGGGGAAGTAGATTGGTTGACTTTCGTATGGAACTACGGGTATGATTGGAAGGTCTTGATTTAAGAAATCTTCATAGTAATCTTCACTTTTGTTGTCCTCCGGGAGTACTGGCTCGGGGAGACCAGCTCTTCTTGCGTCACGCATAAAGCCGTCTATCACTTTCTTGAATGACATATATTTTTAGGAATTTTTAGAACGATGAGGGATAGGAAAGAATACCAACCTATCTTATCCCTAAAATATAATTTAATAAAATACTGATACTTATCCCTTGATCAAAGCTTAGGTACGATTAAATACCTAATTCGCTAAGATCGATGGCTCTGATACCAACCTATCACACCCCAATTTAGGGCCTAGGCGTGTGACCAATAGTTGGTACCTGTTTTGTAATATATCAGAGTTTAAGGTTGTAAACGGAAGTTTTAATTAAAATATTAACATATTTCAAAAGTTGGGAATTAAACACCCGATGGTTGTTACAAAAGTGTTTGAAACATGAAAACCATAATTTACATTATTTTAATAATAAAAACTCAATCTAAGCCATCAGATCGTCTAATGGCTATTCTTCATCTCCAAACACCTAATCTCGATTACTTGAAAAACGGTTATAAAATACGTCAGTAACGCATGCTAGTGAATATGTTGACACAAAATATTCTGATACTTAAATGTCCCCTCGAGAAATCGTAGGCCTCGGCCCAACGTGGCTTAGGAAAAAACTAAACACCGCAGCGTTCGAGATAGTAGCCATTACCTATATACACAAGATTATCCTCACTCGAACATCGTAGGTCCGGCCCAACGTGGCGGAGGCATAATCAAGCGTGGTGCGGTGTGCCTACCATATAACCATATATGAAAGGATCCAGACAAACGTACACGATAGCCTGAGGGCCAGCGATTACATTTGTTTATAACGTTTTTGGGATACGCAATCCCATGTAATCATTTTAATGACTCGTTTTAATAATTTGTAAAGAGTTAGAATATTCACCTTTGTTATGATCAGTGAAGTTTACTGATATATTCTTCTTGTTACCTCAGACCTATATTACGAGAATAACCTTTTTTAAATACTAGATCAACGATCTAGCTTTAGAACTTTAGTCTATTTGCATAATCATTACCTTAATAATCATTTCTCTCTTATAGAATACTTGAACGTTTAGTCCAAGAGGTTTCTTCATTTTAAACACTACGTTTCTTTTTAATAAAGAAATGTATATACCAAGTTTCTTATTTCTTAAAAAACATTATAAAATCTTTATAATTATAAAGAAATAATATTTTGTCTATACCATTGTCTTATGAAATCTACATTTCACTCATTTATATAATCAAGGTATGGACTATACCCTCGACTAGGGTTTAAGCCATATATAATAAAATAATCGAGCGGAACCCCTACCTTGTATGACTTGTATTTCTAGAAATCCTAAGCTTGACGCGGGCAGCACTCCTATTTGTCGTCGGTAACGAGGGAATGATCTAACAACACTTCTACGCCTTGCACGTATTTCGAGAACGTATCGTCAGGACAACGGGGTCAAGGCACGTATTTTGAGACAATTAATAATGAAGTGGGATTTTGGGATGCCTAAAGCAGAGAACGACACCCCTATTTATAGGGCTTAGATTGTGAACCATCGCGATACGCGATGGGTTAAAAAAAGATCCATCGCGTAGCGTAATGGAGAGCTTTACCGCCACTGAATATAGTATTCCGTCGCGTATAGAGATGGAACTTTAGGTTCGGCCATCGCGTATCTCGAAGATGCTCATTAGGGCTGATTGGATACCTAGTAGACCTGCCACGTGTTGCCACGTGGCACCACGTGGATGGAAACATGTCACGATTACTTCGCCTGGTTATCGCGTATCGCGATGACCCAAAAGGTTAGGCGATCGCGTATCGCGACACCGCCTATCCTTGGGAATTGTGATGTACCCATAACGTATCGCGATGGGTCTTGAAATCAAGATTTTTCAGTTTAGTCCTTTAACTTTTATATCTTTTCATTTCCTGGCCTCGCTTCCATTTTCCAAAAACAATAAGGCGGCCCGCGACGATGCGAGCGTGCTAAGTTCAAAGTGCGTCATCAAAGCGCCACATTGCGCCCAACGCCCTTCGCCGTCGTCGTCGTCGTCATCGTCCTCATCCTCATCCTCATCCTCACCTGAGCCTGTGCCCGTGCACGTCGGGTGCTCCGCACCCTCCGCTAGGACCACTTGGTGCATGCTAAGCATAAAATAATATTAATATGGAAACTCCATCTCTTATAAAGAACTTCCAAATTTATCCCACTTTCTATGTGAGATGAAACTTATCTTCCTTATTTATACCCATGGAAAGGAATTCCATTTTCTTCCTCCTTTCCATGTGGGATGTAATTCTTTCCTCCATTTTTTAATATAAATTCTTCTAACTTAATATAATCCATATATATTATTTCTTTACCATATTTATTATTAAATTATTTTTGGGTTCTTTTGATTTTCAAAGTTGACATTTTAACCCAAAAATAAATATGGTATTTTTCAAGATGTTAAAACTTCATACATGAAGCCAGCTACCAAGCAGACGATCGCATAGCAATCAAAGAACCATTCCAGAGAGGTGCAAGAAGCAAGGGAGAAGGATCTTAAATAAGTATCATTGGACCTTGTGGATCCAGGTATCAAGGTGTATAAAGGACCCGATATCCTTAGCAGTATTGAAAAGGATCTGCTATCCTTCCTCAAACCAAGGAAGTCCACTTTTGCTTTCAAACATTCTGACATGACATGTATCTCTAAGGACATTATTATGCATAAGTTAGGGATAGATACTTCTGTCAGATCTGTCCACCAGAAACGGAGGAAATTCACACCTGAAAGAAATATCATTATCCAAGAAGAAGTCGAAAAACTTCTTAAGGCAGGTATGATTAGGGAGGTTAAGTATCCAAGATGGTTAGCCAATGTGGTGGTTGATTCTAAGAAAAATGGAAAGTGGAGGGTATGTGTCGCTTTTACTGATTTAAACAAGGCATGTCCCAAGGATCCTTCCCCTTACCACACATTGACTCCATGGTGGATGCTATAGTAGGACATGAGATGCTCACCTTTCTGGATGCTTCCTCTGGATTTCAACTAATTCAGATGGAACCATCTCATCAAGAGGATATAACATTCATGACTCCTACTGGCATATATTGTTATATTGCTATGCCTTTTGGACTAAGAAATGCAGGGGCAAAATATCAAAGACCGGTCAATATGATGTTCAAGGACCAGTTACGAAAGACCATGGAAGTCTACATAGATGACATAGTGGTCAAGTCAAAGAAAGCAGAGGATCAATGTAAGGCCCCGTTACCGGTGCCCTACTTTGGCCATTGGATTTATTCATAAACACAATTCTAAATATCATAGTTAATTAAAATTTTCGCGGAATACAAAAACTTCAACCATAATGTATTACATAACTTTCAAATATTGTCTTAAACAAACATTCATCATTTAAAAGTAAAACATAGTCTTTAAAACATCATACCATTTTGTTGAGATGCCAGTATCTTCAATCCCATGCAATGTGTCCACAACAACCTGCCTCATTCTACTCACCTGCGTGCATACTAAAAGTCAGCTATGCTGAGTGAGTTCTAGTTAATCATGCCACATACACACATTCATAATTACTTACTTTCGTACATACCTCATATTTTCATACTTTCGTTTATAACATACTTACCTTCGTTCTTTCTTTCTTTCATATACATTCATTATGTTTTAAAGAGCATTACACCCTATAACCTTCACATACATTATTAGGGTATGCAACCCTTTAACCTTCGTATATATTATTAGGGTATGCAACCCCTTTAACCTTCGCATATATTATTAGGGTATGCAACCCTTTAACCTTCGCATATATTATTAGGGTATGCAACCCTTTAACCTTCACATATATTATTAGGGTATGCAACCCTTTAACCTTCGCATATATTATTAGGGTATGCAACCCTTTAACCATACACTACTTTTCATTATCATTATTATTATCATTATCACATTCATACATACCTTTCAAAATATCATACATACCATATTCATACATACTTCCTTTTCACATACTCATATCATACATACTACACTACACCATCCTTAACAATACGTGCAATATCCGAAGATCGTTCACGTACTGTCAAGCATGCATTCATAATATAAACATAACTATCACATACATCATTCAGACATACACTTACCATTTAAGGTAAGTGTATTAACATTCACATGAGTATACACACAGCCCCGAAAACATAACAATGAAGTGGTGCTAGAAACTCACCTGGATCCTATAGCGTTCCTCGTTTATTGTTATTCGCTTCCTTAACTGAGCTCGGCTGACTTTACATTAATTATACGTATCAATATATGTCCTATTCACATTATTCATATTTTAGCCAAAATGGCTAGGTCTGGTCCATTCTAACGGTCTTGTTTTAAAATACAATTACTTTAGTATTCTTTTCTTTCTTTTCCTTTGTATTCATAAACATGGTTTTTGTATTAGATTACATTTTACTTAGAATCCAATTTGCATTCAAATCTAAAATGTAATTGAGTCTCCATGTATTTGAATATGCTCCATGTGCTCGAATGATTTAAAGTATGCGAGTATTTGATGGTATTCGAGTACCATGATTGTATCTTATGTGTTGTAAAACACACTTACTTTCCGTACCTTTTTATCACGTTCTAAGTGCTTAATTATATAATAATTGATGATTTTAACTCGTTTTAACATGATCTTACAAAGCTTAATACTTGGTGTAGGTTATGAGTTTTACAAGAGAAAAAGTATGGGTTTGGAAGAGAAAAGAGGCCTTTTTGATCAATTTTGTAAACTAAAACTAAAGGCCCGACCCAAGCCCACAAGATCAAAGCCTAACATGATATTATATAAGATTATTAACAAAAAAACAAACCCTAACCAGCCCTAAATCCCGAAATCAACACCCGCTTCACCAAGAAAAATCGTTTTTTGCAATTGGCAGCCAAGAAAGAAAGAAAAAAGTTGCGTGGAAGCTTTGTGGCGGCTAGAGGAAGAAGAAGAAATTTAAGGGAGACTTTGGACAGCAGCTAGGGTTGTTATTAATCAATAAACTCAACCCCAATTGGTAGCAAACAATATATAAACTTTACTTTCTTGTTCAAGGTTCATACTTGTTGAATGGATCTTTAAACTTGATTTGTTTTGCAATTGTGGATTGAGTTGTGTATGATCTTGATAGATTGCTGAATGATTAATATCATGTTTATAATGGTTAATATGGTGTTTAAACTAATGTATACCTGTTGTCCAAAAATAATGTTAGGCTAAACTCATTAGTTCTACCTAGGTTTGATGAATATTGTTAGGTTTTAGAAAGTAATATGGATTGTTTGATCATCATGACTTGATTTGTTAATGAAAGTTTGGTTTAATATTGAATTAGGTTGTGTTTATTGGCTGTGATTTTGTTAATTATACTCATATACCCCTTGCTCTGATTGATTGAATTAGTTTTGATTAATTGTTGCTTGTTTGACTCTTTACTTTGTGTTTAGAGATTGTTTGCAGGAAGTACAACCGTAGGGCTTAAATTGGTGTGTTAATTGATTAGATTTAGTGGGTAGGCAGCTTCTTAAAGACTGAGAGGTGATAGGAAGTAAACTCGTCTCATAGCTTTCACTTGTTAGGATTAGGATCACGCGAGAGCGGGTTCGGTTCTTGTCGGGTTTGGGTTTGTGAGCGGTTAGTTGATCTAGTTTAAGTTAAACCAAATTGTTCCTCTATCATTGGTTGCATAGTATTCGTTTCCATTAGGATCGTGTGTCGGTGAGTTCGAGAGGAGAGTCGGCATTAGAACACTTTAGCAACTCGTTTCCCGGTTTGTTCTTAAAATCAATTAAGTGTAAGGTAGAGTTTGTTGGTGAGACCGAGAGGTGATCTAGCTTTCTTGAGTGAACCTTAGCTGTGTCATCCTTAGATACCGGTGTCGTGACATTCTTCAATCCATTATCTTATTATAACTTCAATATGATTCTTACCTAGGTAGACGTTTTCTCCAATTGCAGTTAAGTCTCAAAGTTTCCCTAAGTCTTTTTAAGTTTAGTTAGTTAATTTAGTTAAAGTAAGTTAGGTCAAGTAGTTAATTATTAAAAATCATTTAAAAAATATTATTCTTAGGAAGGTCGTGTCTAGGGTTTAGTGATCATAGGCGTTTTCACGGGTCCTTGTGTTCGATACTCGGACTTCTTAGGTCTATACTACTTTTGTTAGGTACACTTGCCGGTTATGTGTGGATTCATTAGGAGATTCCTTTTATAAATTTAAAGCTTAGTTGTGAGTTATTTAGAAAGAACATTCATTAAACACACATCAAGTTTTTCGCGCCTTTGCCGGGGACACGGTTTGAGGCTTATTGAGAACGACTCGAGTTGGGGACTTGCCTATTGTATTTTGTATTTATATTTAGATTAGACTAGTTATTTTAATTTGTTTAGTTTATTTTAGTTTAGTGTAATTTAAGTTTAGTTTTAATTTTATTATTATTATTATAGGTATTCTTAATTATTTTATCTATTTTTATCTGGTGCCTCTGATCCTTTTCTTTTGAGTGTTCTTTACAGCGAAGATGTTCAGACTACAAGTTGGAGAACCATGGTGCAAAGTCTATGGCAGAAACCACTGGGTACATGATGCTTATGAGAGAAGGAAGATAGAAATCAAGGCACAAAAAGCTCATTGGGAATCACTTTTGGCAAAAACTCCTCCATACCGTTTTGCATATGATCAAATGGGGAACTTCTTAGGGTATAAAGATTTGTTAGGGAATATATTAGAGCCCACCCTAGAATCGGAGGCAATAATGGATGATGTATTGTTTGCTATTAGAAATGGTTTGGAATGTATTCCACCTTTGAATCCACCTTTTTTTGAAACCCTGAGTGAGATTGAAGATACCGGAATGGAGGAACAGAGAGTAGAGGAGTATGTTCTCTCTTGGGAGGAAGAATTTATGGATGAGTTTGGTGAAGAGTTTGTGGACTTTGCCATTACGGATGAAGGCGAGTTTGACCCACTTGGTGATCTAAAGCTGCTTGAAGATTTAATATATAACGAGCAAAGTGTGGGGATCGAGAATGAGCTTTGTAAGGAGAGCCATGGGGTAGTTAGTGATTTGTTCCTTCCGACACTTCACCTCGATTGTGAAAAAACAAAACACGAACCGTACTCAATCTCCATTCGGGACGTGTTAAGGTTTAAAAATTTGGCTAAAAGAATTAGAAGGAGGATTTCTGGGCGAAGAAATCGTAGTGTGATGAAGAGATTGACTTCCCCGTTTCACTTCATTGAACCATTTTGGGGGGAATTCAAGAGTTGGTGGGCCGAGTTTAATTTATATGGTCGGGCCCATGAGAGTTGTGCAATTGGTTTCTTCCCGACAATTGTAAAAGGAGAGTGTTGAGGAGCATCGATGGGAAGAGGATAAAGGAAAAGCCTACTGATTGAGGTTTCGGGAGTGATTCCGGCTGAAGACTATTCAATAAACATAGCGCTTCCCGGGAGGCAACCCGGTAATATCTTTCCTTATTACTATATCTTCATTTTTATTTTTGTTTTCGAGTTTTGCCGGGTTATTTCTTCTCTTACTTGCAGGTTATTCCTTGGTTGGTTGATGACGGTTGATGAGCTGGAGTTTTAAACAAGTGTGGGGATGCAACTTGCTTAAGGATTGCCACTTTCGTTCTTTAGTGATAGCTTGATAGAGAGCAATAGAGTTTTAAGCTTGCGTTCGAATAGGAGGGCGAGGAACATGATTCACTGCATACTGGCATGATCACAATACCAGGGGAGTTTGTTCCACTTTATTTTTCTTTATGTTTAGTTTTGTCTTTTCCTTGTCTCACATTGAGGACAATGTGAAATTTAAGTGTGGGGATGGGAAATTGATGGTTTAAGCAAAAATAAAAAAAATTGAAAAAATAAATTGATTGAAAACTTAAAAGAAAAATGTCCCAAAAATTAATGAATATTTTTGCAAATAATGGAAGATTATAGTAAAATCGGAAAATGGTTTTTTAAACTACTAATAATATGCGATAATATAAAATAAAACGCACTTAACTTGGGATGTGTCGGTAGGCTCAGCCTTGAGAATGAAAGGACAATTTGATAAAATGGTAAACAGAAATATTTTGTAGGTAAAGCGTTTTGTCCTTGGAAGATAAGTAATGAAAGGTTGGGCCATACTCAAGCCTCAATTTTTGGTATGAATTGTGAATGTTATATATATTAAGAATTTTAATGTTGAATACGTTATCATATGATGCTTGGGTAGGTTTAACGTTAGAGTATGCCGTGTAGCCAGTGATATAAATTTTAAACTGCTTAGTTTTAGTGTTTTACACTTTATTGGCATATGGTTTTATAACCTTAATTCTTCTATTGATGGGATGCCTCTGGTCCGGAGACCATGGGTCTGTATGCAGTCTATTCATCTGGCTATTTACAATTCCTAGGTGGGATTGTGAATATTTAAGATAAAGTTAAAAAAGAGCAAACCCGCAGTTTTTTGCCACATAAGTCAATAAACATGATCACTACGTACTAAAAGTACAAATACACTACTGACTTGATCATCCACGCTGTTAGCCATGTGGGGTCCCCTTGCTCGTGTCTCATTACCATTAAGAAACGGACCACACTACAACAAAAAGGGCATTTTAGGACCTTTTGTGTGGGACGCTTCTAAAATAGGGACCTAAAATCTATTTAATAGGACAAATAAACATTTGGGGTCCTTTTACAATATACGCTATAGAACTGGTGTCCTAAAAAGTTATTTAAATGGATGGATGATTCTTTGGGGTCGTATTATCATATAACTTAAAAAGACACTTAAAATTTAAATCCTAATAAAGTAATCTATAAGACATGTATTTGTTTGTGTCCCATTATGTGGTAATGTAATAGGACACTTTATCACTGGAGGGCTTATTATAACATAACTTAATAGAACACTTTGTAGTTAAGTCATAAATGTTCGGTGCTATAGGACCCTTTCTAGTCGAAGTCATATAAGAACATAACTTAATAGGACATTTTACACTATGGTCATATAAATTTAACCTTTATAAGATGCATAACCATTGTGGTGTTATTATAATACACCGTAATAGTACATTTGATATTTTAGTCATCAAACATCTGGTTTATAGGACGCTAATTCGCTAGAGTTTTATTATAACATAACTTAACATGACACTTGACACTTGAGTCTTATAATTTTAACCTTTACATGACGTCTAATCATTGTGGTGTTATTATAATACACCATAATATACACTTGATATTGTAGTCATAAAACATATGTTTTATAGGACGCTTATTCGCTAGAGTTTATTATAACATAACTTAATATGACACTTGACACTTGGGTCTTATAATTTTAACCTTTACCTGACGTCTAACCATTTTGATGTTATTGTAATACACCGTAATAGGAAACTTGATATATGAGTTATAAAACATCAGTTTTATAGTACGCTTATTCGCTAGAATTTCATTGTAGCATAACTTATTGTGACACTTGACACTTGAGTTTTATAACTTCAAACTTTATAAGACACTTAATCATTGTGGTATTATTATAATATACTGTAATATTATACTTTATATTTAATTCATTAAACATCACTTTTATATCACTACAAATAAATGCCATTTAGTGGCACACAATTAACTTAATTACTCTTCATAAATTACTTACTCACTGATAATTACATTACAATTATGGTTACCGTTTCCATAGATTGGCAATTGCTCCAGCAATCATGTGCAGAATATTGATGCCATTGCTCAAGGGGGGCGACTTATTAACGATCGGCGCCTTTGAGGGCTATTTGTGGGTCCTCTATTTCACTCTCTCTCTTTATCTCTATGTCATCGTATCTTATCATATCCAATCCTATCGTATCCTATCGTACTCTTCTAATAAAGTAAAATAACTGGACACTTGGCGATCTGAGAGTGTTTCTCATTGTAAAAATCCCACCAGAAATTTTATTCTTTAACAATCTCTCGCGGGTTCAATAACCCGACTTGATCCAAAACCTTGATTGTCGGATCTTTATAATCAAACAACCTGATTATCAAAATCGTGTTTTGTTACCTCAATGCTTTAATCGCTGGTAAGATTTCTTATTTGTTCTCCAAAGAAGACGATGTTTGATTGATATTCAAGGTTATAATGACGAACCATTCGATTATGTATTCTATTTGAATTTTGTAACAGATTAATGTCAATCACCTAAAACGTTTCTCTAACCCTAATTGCATCGATCTCTGTCAATCTCGCACTAGCCGTTTCTCAACCCTCCTTCAATTAACCATGGATGTTCTCGATAACGTTGATTGTCAGGTGTTACCAAATTCTTAGATAAAACCCTAATCAATTTTGTTTTCCTACTTTTGTTTCTAATCGATTATGTGTTTTATGTTTTTAATTCGGTTCAGTTCTCACAAATGACGTATCAGTTCTTAATATATATTCAAAGCATTCAGGTACTAAATATATTATTTCATGATTTTGAGCGTTTCAATCATGTTTTGTGATTTTGTTTTTAACTAAAATTACGTTAGCCTAATGCCCTAATTGATTTTGTTAACATAGGCTGTGTAGATTTTGTATAATATTCCATTGCTTGATTTTAATTTTATGTCTCTTGTTAGTATTAGATGATTCTATAAAGAACTTGAATGGTATGTGATAAATGGTGTAAATCATTGACCTTTGCCTCCTTTGAATATCAAAGTGGAGTTCTCTCTGTGGAGGAGTTTGAAACTCCTCTGATGACACCGAATGCTACTTTGGGTGATGTATATATATTCTTTTATTAAAGGTTATTGTGCATTACATAAGTGATCTTCAAAAGGGACGAATTATGCTATATAAAATTTGTGTGGATATTTGGATCTTAATATTTAGAGAAGTCCGAAGTATTGAAAGAGGCCAGAATATGCTTTAGAGTTTGTAGCTATATTTTTGTTATACATTTACGACGATAATCATAATCTGTAGAACAGTTAAATGTGGCAAGATAGGCGGGTCAAACAGATTGAGTAATGGATTAAAACAAATATGAGTTAAGACGAGTCGCACTCATTTATTTTGGTTTAAAAGGATTGGCATGCAAACACCCTTTTGTCCATTTTATAGGTATGTTTTGTAAATAATTGATCCAATAAAAAAATGATTACAAAAGCCATGATATATAGATTATTTAATATATTTACATTTAATTACTATCATCATTAACTATTATACAAAATTCTTAAAGGTGAAAAGATAAGTGAGACAAATAGATTTTGGTTTGAAACGGATCATTTTTAGTTTGGGTACTTTGGGAAGGTGTGTGCTATGTGATGGATCATTTTTTTTCTTCTTTTACTTTACTGATGAGCGAGGAGTGTATCATTCATTTGAATATGAGGGGAACAAATTTTAAGGTTTTGCACGTGCAGTTGGCTGTGAAGTTTGGTATTGAAATCCAAGAGTTTTCCGAGGTGTTAATCCATGCTCAGTTGATGGTTGGAACTCCAGGATTAAGCTTTTCACTCTCTTGGTGAATAAATAATTCAATTTAGTTTGTTAAATCATATTATCACATATGACATTCATATTTCACTCCATAGGATGTGTCAATATGTGGGGTTGAGCGGGCTGGGTAATGTGACAAAAATGGGTCATTTTCACTATGGGCAAGAACATGCCAGTAAAGGGAGTTGTAAACACTTTTTATGCATTTTTTTTATTTTTTATGATTATGAATATTTTTACGTTATGACTTCGGATCTTGAAGTAAAACAATTTAGTAGGTTTTAATGTTGTATGCATCAAGCTTTCGATGACTTTCAACCTGATTGACTGTTTCACATTTTAGTTAACACTTGTATTGTGGAGGCTACATTTGATCTTAATGACAAGTCTTGTAAGTTTTTTATACACTGTGAATTTTTTTATGTCGGAAATAAGGAAAGGTTTGAAAGATATGGCCATGAAGATAAGGATCATAGGACAGTCGTTTCCAATTTAGATCATGAAATGGCTATGATAAATACAACTTTGCTGCTTTAGTTAGATGGAACCTACAAACACATAGTGTGACTTGGGTTCTTAGTAATATTTCATGATGTATATGGTTACAATAGATTTTATAATCATATCATTGAGGGTATTGTTGGAAATTACAACTAGGTAGTGTAGTGTATGAACCCAATATTTTTCTAAGTTTATAAATTCTTTTTGGGGTTTGTCTTTTTGTTATCATCTAAAAAGCCATCTTTAAAGGACTCGAGTATATAAAAAGACGCATAGGGACACAAAAAGTATATGTTCCGCTAATTTTTTTAGTTAACCCTTTTGACCCTTTCACAATGTGTTGACGTATTCAATTTGCAATCTAACCCGATCCCGAATTTCAATATGCAGTCTTTGATGAAATTATTGTTATTTGTTTATTATCAGATAAAATAGTGAAACAGAGAATTCATGCGGGGATGTAGACTTCATTCTCGATCCAAGTGATGATAGCGAGGAAGATTACCAAGAAGTTGCTAGAAGTTTTGTTGTGTTCAAAAGAGTAATTTTATTATCAAAACTTTATTCGTTTTATTTTTATATACACATGTTTTCTTATGAAAATAAATTTGTTATAACAACATCATTGACAATATATCTTACCAATGTTCATGAATAGAGCTGCTAATCTAAACCAACAGCTGGGAATTGCATGCATTATAGCACTCATGGAGTTTGAAGGTTCATGAAGGCAATGAAGTTTTGAGTTTTTATTCAAACATTTGTTAGTTTGTGATTTATATGTTTGATATTTAGACTAAATTTGACACTTATTAGACATTTGTGTTTAAACATTTGGAATGTGTTTAGAAGAATATTAAACTTTGTGTTGAACTGATGATATTATAATTTCTACATTTTATAGTTTTATTTTCATTTTTTAACATATAAGATGTTTGTAGCATTTACCTTGATGTGACTTTTAAGGACACTTCTACGTGTGTCAAAAATTTACAATTAGGTAAGCACATGTCAAAACATTGTAAAAAAGTGTCCTAATATGTTTTTATTGGGACGTTTTTTGGGTCATTAATGAATATATTATGCGACCATAAAATTGGTTTCATAATCTTATTTGGGATATCATGACTTTTTTGTTGGTACTAAAGTACCTATAATGTTACATCATAAGGGTCTTATAAATTAATTTTTAAGGACGCTTGTATGTATATCAAAAGATTAAAGGTGGGTAAGCACATGTTAAAACATTGTAAAAGTGTCATAATATGTTTTTATTGGGACGCTTTTTGGGTTGTTAATGGATATTTTATGCGACCATAAAATTGGTTTCATAATCTTATTTGGGATATCAGGACACTTTTTGAGTTCCTAGACTTATTACGACCCCTTTACATGAAACGCTTTTCTCCTTGGTCATATTAAATGAAAGGTCCTATAAAATAGCATTTTAGGACGCTTTTGTGCGTACTAAAAAGCCCTTTTTTGTTGTAGTGCCACAAGGGACACACTACATGTAAACCCTACAGATGAAATTTTGCATGCTCAACTATGGTGATGGTTCGGGGTATTTCTTGATAACGGGGGTATATCATGTTGTGGGGAACACTAGCTAATTAATTATACCTTAATCGTATCTAATGGCTGCTTTGTAGACTTTGATGCTTAAGCTTATGTGGATAAACAATACCCTTGATCGTCGTAAATGTTCATGAAAAAAAATAGAGAGCAACAAAATTTAAATATGCTGATTTCGAGGTTTAAGTCAAGTTGTGGTGGTATGGTCCGGTAAAAGCTGAAAATAAGCGGGTCTTAATTGTGTAAACCACTGAGTAATATAAATTGTTGGATCTTATTTGTCCCGGTAAAGATCAAGGCATGGGTTTAAGTGGACAACAATATCGGCAATCGCGGTCAGTATGTGGAGCTGTTTCTTGTGCTTTAATAATGATAAATAATCTGGGAGTTTGTTGTTTTTAACTTGGTTATGATCCTGTGTAGATTTCTTTTTCAGGGATGAAAAAGTCTTAAGTGTGGGGATGTTTGATGTGTTGTAAAACACACTTACTTTCCGTACCTTTTTATCACGTTCTAAGTGCTTAATTATATAATAATTGATGATTTTAACTCGTTTTAACATGATCTTACAAATCTTAATACTTGGTGTAGGTTATGAGTTTTACAAGAGAAAATGTATGGGTTTTGATAAAGAAAAGAGGCCTTTTGGATCAATTTTGAAGACTAAAACTCAAGGCCCGACCCAAGCCCACAAGATCAAAGCCTTACATGATATTATATAAGATTATTAACAAAAAAAAACAAACCCTAACCAGCCCTAAATCCCGAAATCAATACCCCCTTCACCAAGAAAATTCGTTTTTTGCAATTGGCAGCCAAGAAAGAAAGAAAAAATTTGTGTGGAAACTTTGTGGCGGCTAGAGGAAGAAGAAGAAAAAGAAGGTTAAGGGATAGTTTGGACAGCATCTAGGGTTGTTATTAATCAATAAACTCAGCCATATTTGGTAGTAAACAATCTATAAACTTTACTTTCTTGTTCAAGGTTCATACTTGTTGAATTGATCTTTAAACATGATTTGTTTTGCAATTGAATTGAAGATTGAGTTGTGTATGATCTTGATAAATTGTTGAATGATTAATATGATGTTTATGATGATTAATATGGTGTTTAAACTAATGTATACCTGCTGTCCTAAAATAATGTTAGGCTAAACTCATAGTTCTACCTAGGTTTGATGAATATTGTTAAGTTTTAGTAAGTAATATGGATTGTTTGATCATCATGACTTGATTTGTTAATGAAATTTTGGTTTAATATTGAATTATTTGTTTATTGGCTGTGATTTTGTTAATTATACTCATATACCCCTTGCTCTGATTGATTGAATTAGTTTTGATTGATTGTTGCTTGTTTGACTCTTTACTTTGTGTTTAGAGATTGTTTGCGGGAAGTACAACCGTAGGGTTTAAATGGGTGTGTTAATTGATTATATTTAGTGGGTAGGCACCTTTTAGAGACCGAGAGGTGATAGGAAGTAAACTCGTCTCATAGATTTTACTTGTTAGAATTAGGATCGCGCGAGAGCGGGTTCGGTTCTTGTCGGGTTTGGGTTTGTGAGCGGTTAGTTGATCTAGTTTAATTTAAACTAAATTGTTCCACTATCCTTGTTTGCGTAGTATTCGTTTCCATCAGGGTAGTGTGTCGGTGAGTTCGAGAGGAGAGTCGGCATTATAACACTTTAGCAACTCGTTTCCCGGTTTGTTCTTAAAATCAATTAAGTGTAAGCTAAAGTTTGTTGGTGAGACCGAGAGGTGATCTAGCTTTCTTGAGTGAACCTTAGTTGTGTCATCCTTAGATACCTTCAATATGATTCTTACCTAGGTAGACGTTTTCTCCAATTGCAGTTAAGTCTCAAAGTTTCACTAAGTCTTTTTAAGTTTAGTTAATTAATTTAGTTAAAGTAAGTTAGGTCAAGTAGTTAATTATTAAAAATCATTTAAAAAATATTATTATTAGAAAGGTCTTGTACAGGGTTTAGTGATCATAGGCGTTTTAACGTGTCCTTGTGTTCGATACTCAGACTTCTTAGGGCTATACTACTTTTGATCGGTACACTTGCCGGTTGTGTGTGGATTCATTAGGAGTTTCGTTTTATAAATTTAAAGCTTAGTTGTGAGTTACTTAGAAAGAACATTCATTAAACACACATCAGTATCAAATGTCCATTTGTATTCTAGTCATCCATTCTATTCGAACAAGCTTATTATATTCGAATGAGGACCATGTAATCTTGTTTATAGATGTAATCGAGTTTACGGGTGTATGCGAATGAAACATTTTATTCGAACTCCCTATTGTAATCGATCTTGTACATCTAATCGAATATGGTCATTGTATTCGAACTATGCTAATGTAACCAAATACGGCAGTGTATTCGAATTTTATAATGTATTCTATTCTCGCAAAGTATTCGAACATAACCCTTGTATTCGAGTTTGTGTATGCAAGCGAGTCTATTTGTATTCGAATGTATAAGTGTATTCGACTATAACAATGTATTCTATTTGATCATTGTAATAGAATGTTACCGTGTATGAGAATTTTTGTATTGTAATCGAATAGCCCAATGTAATCGATTAGGTTCATGTATTCGAGTCTCTACCTTGTATTCGATCATATGTAGTATTCGAACATGCATGTTGTAATCTATTGGGACAAAGTAATCGAGTTTAGCAGGTGTATTCGAACGACCTGTTGGTTCTTATTGTATTCGGACGGGCTTTTGGTTACGGATTGGTCCTCCACTACCAATATCATTATGTGTTTTGTCATCTAGACTCATACTATGGTTCGGTATTAACCAATAATTGTTTCCCTAATAGTTTTCGGCCAAAACTTGACCCGTGTAACCATAAATCTTGGACCTTTATGGTCTAAAACATTCAAAGGCTAGATCTAGGGTTTATTCTTGAGCCGTATATAACCATGGGTTCGTTAAGTCCATTTTAAACATCAAGTTTGTAACTTTATGGTTTATCTAGACCCGATCTACTCTAGGGCTAAGTTTAATGACAAACTGTTCATATAAACGTAACCATAAAAAGCAAAGAACATACCTTTAAGTGTTCTTTAGGTCACGGTTAGCTTGGTTATGAACAAAATTATTGTATCTTGCGTGTATATCCAAGATCTATCAAGAATCTTTGTTCTTTGGCCTCGGGTATTCTTGTTCTACTTGCGACCTTGAAGGTATGGAGGTGTGTGTGTGTGTGTGTGTTTTGAGTGTGTAGAGAATAAGGAAGATAAGAATGAGAGAATTAGGGTTTTAGGGAGGTTTAAGGGAGTATTCATACTCTCTTAAGCCCATGGACCTAAGGCTCATCCCATCCCTTATTCCATCTTTCACCCAAGTCCATACTCCTTATTATATTTAATCTTAATTTAATATTAACACACGTTTAACAAACATAAATTTCCTTTATTTATTATTATAAAATTTAGGATGTTACAAGTCTTCCCTCCTTAAAGAGGCTTGGTCCCCGAAACCTAACTATTACTTAAACAAATCAAGGTAAAACTTGCGCATCTCATCCTCAGCTTCCCAAGTAGCATCTAATCATTTGTGATGCTTCCATATCACTTTCACCAAGGGTATAACCTTGTGACGAAGTTGCTTCTCCTTGCGGTCAACTATCTCTACGGGTTGCTCAATGTAGTTCAATCGTTCATCAACCTCAATATCTACCAAGGGCACATGCGACGTGTCATCAGCTAGACATTTCCTTAGATGAGAAATATGGAAGGTCGAATGAATCCCTTCTAACCCTCGGGTAAATCCAGCTTGTAAGCTACTTCACCCACACGATCCATAATCTTAAACGGTCCAATGTACCTCGGACTCAACTTTCCCCTCTTCCTAAAACGGATAATTCCTTTCCAAGGCGAGACCTTGAGCATCACATTGTCACCAACGTTAAACTCAATCGGTCTTTGCCGCTTATCCGCATACGACTTCTGACGGTCTTGAGCAGCTTTCATTCTTGCCTTGATCTGATCAAACTTTGTAGAAGTTTCTTGAAGAACTTCTAAACTTCCGAGCTCTTTCTGACCAATCTCTCTCCAACATACAGGATTTCTACAACACCTTCCATACAACATCTCGAACGATGGCATACCAATGCTCGAATGGTAGCTGTTGTTATAAGAGAACTCTGCCAGATACAAAAGATCATCCTAACTTCCTCCAAAGTCTGTTTATGTATGATAATCCGTACAGATGTTCAATCTTGTTCCCATAGCTTCATGAAACTTCTTCCAGAATATCGAAGTAAATCGAGTATCTCTATCAGACACAATCGACAGTGACACTCCATTCTTAGTCACAACCTCTTTTATGAAAAAACTTGCTAACGTTTCTGACGTAATAGCCTCTCGTATAGGCAGAAAGTGAACACTTTTGGTTAAACGGTCCACTGTCACCCAGATGGTATAATGATGCTTAGCTGCACGAGGCAGCTTAGTTATGAAATCCATGGTGATGTGTTCCCATTTCCATTTCGGTATCCTCAAAGGCTGCATCTTCCCATACGGCTTCTGATGCTCTGCTTTAACTTGTAAACAAGTTAGGCACTTACTGTAATATTTGTTACATTTCAAACCCGAAAATCCGACCCGTTTTAATTTTTTGGTTTTTATGTATTAAAAAATATAAATATATATTTCAAGTTTGTCTTACGCTCATTAACTGACATGTTTTGACGTTTCAATGTAATCGTAACTTTCGTTTATTATCTATATAATATTCTCGAAAAATCAAGTAATTAACTAATCGTTTTCTATTAAATTCATTTAATCTATAAAATTCTGAAAATTAATGTAGTACTTAAACGAGACCTGAACTATTCAGGCATAATACGAAAAAATAGCTAAGTTTATAAACTTTTACATCATTTTTATAACATTCGAAAGTTCAAGGTTCAAGTTGTAAATATAGTTTAATTAAGATTTAAAAGAATTATGAAAGTATAAGGGGTGAAACTGTAAATTATTCAAATAATAATAATAATATAGTATTAATAAAATAAGCTCAGCCTCCCTCCCCACCCTTCACACACGTTTTTCCAGCTATTTTTTCAGCGCCATCTCCGGCGACTGGAAAACGGTTTTGACGAGTCTTATCAACCCTGTTTTAACACATTTTTAACCCAATTAAACCTCATATCGACGATTGAACTCGACCAAAATATATTTATGACCAGTTAATTTGTTATTATAACTCGTAATATAATATTAATCAACCCATAACCGTCGACAAACGGCCGGAATAAATTAAAAACCAATTGACTATCATTAAATGTTAAACGCTTCAATTTGTAGTATAAAGAACCTTTAATCCTTCATCTAAACGCGTCCACAACAACACTTTAATCTATTATACACTTAACCCATTGTAATCGTTTGTCCAAGTTTATTTTCCGGCGAGTCTTGTTGTCCATCATTCTGGCACAGTTAGAGGTAAAAATTACATGTATTTGTATGGTTTTTAAGCGACTAATAAAACCCCTAAACTTAACTGATTAATCATGAAACAGATTAATGGATTGAAATCTAGGGTTTTCATTAGGAAGATTAGAGGTGCACAAATCGGTTTTTTTGAAAAAACCGGTTCGGTTATTAACCGGACCGGTTTTTTTTATCCAGAAAAAAACCGGTTCGGTTAATAACCGGACCGGTTATTAACCGGTTTTTATTGCTGAAAACTCAAACCGGCCAAACCGGTTTGGACCGGTTTAAAAACCGGTTAGAACCGGTTATTAAACCGGTTTTTTATAACCGGTTTTTAATAACCGGTCTAACCGGTTAACCGGTTTTTTTTTTTTTTTTTTTTTTTTTTTTTCTTTAGGGTTTAGGGTTTAGGGTTTCGTTGTTAGCATTCTTTGCTTGGAAGATTAAAAACACATAACTTTCATTTATAGCTTTTACATTAAAAATACAAACATTAAATCGTTATCGCATATTCGTAACTCAAAAATACAAACATTAAAGAATGCTTAGACACGATTACATTAACAAGTTGATGTTTGTTACTCATTTTCTTCGCTACCCGATCCCGAGCTATTCCTTAGGTAATCGTCGTACGCGGCTTCTTCATCGGTCATTGGTTGAATGTGTCCTTGATTGACCTCGTCTTCATACAAGGCCGCCTCATAGTCCATTTCCCCCTCGAGTGAGCGTTGATGTTGTGCCCTGTCTAAAGAGTCCAAGTAATCCTTGTAGCAAATCGACATCTCTACAGCTGCTGGAGTGAGTCGAGTCCTCCTAATCGATATAACCCTGCCAGAAACAGAAAAAGCAGACTCCGAAGCTACCGTGGAAGCTTGGACCGTTAGTAAATCTTTGGCCATGGCGGCGAGGATCGGAAACTCATCCTCCTTACCTCTCCACCAAGCCAGCAAATCAAGACTTCTAAATTCATCCGGAGTCATGTGTTTCACAAAGTTGGTACCACCATACCTTCCAAGTTCACTGCTTGGGGTGTTTACCCTTTGACGTTTACCGGCGTCTTCCCAAATCATGTAGTACATCCCCATTTCAAGGTCGGTTTGGGATTGGGATTGGGCAACAGCTCTTAACGAGTCATGAATTTGGGAAGACGACCCGTGTTTTGTAAGGTAAACATCATACATGTTTGCCAATGTGGTGTTGAAATCATTCTTTAAAGTTTGGCTATAATAGGGGTTTTGATCGTCGTTTAACCCTAGCTCATCACAAATTTTTTCTATTAAAGCTTCAACACCACCAACATTGATGCAAGGGTTTAACGCAGCCGCACAGGTCAAAACAGCGGGTAGTTGTTGAAAATATTTTATAAATTTTTCTTTCATTTTTGCACCCATATCAAAATAAGGTGCACCCCTACAATGAATTTCAGTCAACTTTGTGCACATGACAGCAATTTTTGGTAAAGCAATGGGGCTTGTTGGATAGTAAACCCCGGATAAACTAGTTGTGCAAGATTTAAAAATTTGAAGAACCTCCGTAACGATCTCAATCAATAACCAGTTTCTAGGATCGTACGGTGCACATTTACCCCTACTTGACATTATTTGATGAAACGCAACTAGTGATTCTTTTTGTTGGATGGCTTTCTCAAACATATCACAAGTCGAGTTCCATCTTGTTGGACAATCCCAATTGGGCCCCAACCATTGACAATTAGCTTCATCACAAAATTTTTTGTATCTTGAAAATGTTTTATTGTTGCTAAAAACATCTCGTAACATTCTTTTAAAATTGTTTCTTTGCGTTTCGATCACGTTTAACCCATCTTGCACGGCCAAGTTGATAATATGTGCAATGCATCGGCTATGAAAAAACGCTCCATCACAAATAGGTTTATACTTTAATTTTAAATGGCCAACCGCGGCCGTATTGTTGGACGCGTTATCAAACGATATTGAAAAGATTTTATCTTCAATCTTGTATTGTCGAATGACTTTATCCAAGAGTTTAAAAATATTTCTACCCGTGTGCGGGTAATCAAACAATTGAAACGCAACGGTTCGTTTCATCATTTGCCACGACCGGGGGTCAACCCAATGAGCCGTCACACAAATGTATGAGTCGGGCGAACCATTAGGTACCGACCACACATCCGTTGTTAAGTTCACACCAGTTTGTAAGTTTGAAAAGTATGAAATTAGTTCGGATTTAGCGTTTTTCCATGCTTTAAGCATATCTCTTCTAAGGGTCGAACGACTTACGTGTTGGTAGCGTGGTTGAACATACTTTTGCATCATCTCCGTGAATTGAGGGTTGTCGAAGTGGTTGAAAGGAAGTGATTGTTGAATCACAAAGTTGCCAAACTGTTGACGTACCGCTTCAAGGTCGTACGTAAACACCGTTCCTTGATTCGTCATCTCCGGCTGCGAACTACTTCCGGATTCGTCCTTCAAGACCTTGCAAGAGGGCCTTTCTACATGAGCTCTTAAACTGGAGTTTGCTTCTTTGTTATAAAACTTCAAACAATGTTTGCATCTAGCTTTTTGGGTTCCGTTAGACATTTCGCATAGGTCGAAATGTTGCCAAATATCTTGGTTTCGTTTCGTGGGGATGACCCGAACGACGGTTTCTCCCGTGTTCGAGGCACCCATGTTGACCGATGAAGCAGCACTTTGGGAGGCCATGATAATCGACTACGAATTAAGAGTGGTATACTCGAGTATGAAATAAACGACTACGAAAGAAGAGCGTTTGGAGTTATAATCGCGTATGAAATAAACGTTTAGAGCTTTTGGAGTTGTATAATCAAGTGTGATCTAACCAATACCCAACCTAAACTATATATAGATGTTTGTGGGGGTAAAAAAACCAAAAAAACGGCTAAAAAAACGGGCAAAAAAAAAAAAAACGGCTATAAAGCCGTTTGGTAACGTTCGAAAACCGGTTTAACCGGTTAACCGGTTATTAAAAAACCGGTTAACCGGTTTTTTTATAACGGCTATAAACCGGTTATTTTAAAAACCGGTTAACCGGTTTTTTAATAACCGGTTATTAAAAAAAACCGGTTTTTTTTATAACCGGTTATAAAACCGGTTTTGGCTCCAAAAAGTATAACCGATACGTAAACCGGTTACGTAAACCGGTCAAACCGGTTTTTAAAAAAACCGGTTTTTAAAAAACCGGTTTTCCGGTTAACCGCCCAAACCGGTTCCGTAACCGGTTTTTTTGAACACCTCTAAGGAAGATGATGTGTAATATATATTTACCTTTTCTGGTTTAAAAAACAATCAAATTAGCTAGTTCAGTTGGTTGTGCCCATGTGTTGTCACAATGGTGACCCGTGTTCGAACCCGATTTAATGCAATGTTTTTTTGTTATTTTTTTAAAACCCTTTATACTAACTACTATATATATATATATATATATATATATATATATATATATTATAAATCATAATAAATAAAATAAAATTATTTATAATCTATATTTATCATTTTGTCACCAAAAACACAATCTTTCAAACTCGTCAAGACTCGTTTAAACTCGTAAAACGTTTGTATAATTATTTATCATCCGTCAAACTTTATAACTCGTTAACACTTTCGTTTTCAAAATAAAATATATCGTTAACACTAATATTTCCGTAACCTTTATCATATCCAAACTTAGCATTTATCTCGTAATGTAAATTAATAGTTAATCGTTAAAATTCCGTCAAAGTTTAAACTAATATTATAATATCAAATGCTTCAAAATAATAAAATATATATTAAAATAGTGCTAAATATCTAATACCAAGTTAATTAACTTTATAATACAAGTAGCTAGTCCTTAATTATGTACATTCGTTATTGTTTATAGTTTCGTGAGATTCGATCGCTTTGGTTTCATTTACGCGCTTTTGGTTTTTATTTCAACTTTGTCTTCAACTTCAAGGTGAGTGTCTCACACCCCTTTTATTCTTATACTACTTTTGGGGGTAGCATATATATCATATCCAAATTACAATTTCGTTTATTCATTATTTACAAACTACAATTCGTTACATGTACTTGTGTGGTTATTTGCTTACATGCTCAAAGATTATGGGCATGGATTACTTCAATATAGTATGATCATGCGCCCCCTTTGCGCTCAAGACATTTGTTGTTATGAGTGGAGAAGGGCCTCATTATCCGAGTACGCTGGTGCACAATCCCAACTGGAAAGGACCTTACTTGCGCTTATCTGAGTACGCTGGTGCACAATCCCAATTGGAAAGAACCTTACTTGCTTGTTTACATGTGTTCATGAAATTGTATGATTTTTATGTACTCACATCAAACTGTGGAAGCTCACCAACTATTCATATAGTTTACCTTTATTTTATATATATGCTACAGGTACCTTATGTAGAGTATGTTTCCGTGACGAAAACACTAGACACTACGTGAATATTGGCTTTTGGCCACACACATGCTCTGGTCGGTTTGCCACACCTCGGTCTAAATGTGTGGCTAAAGGTCGCTTTCGTCACACATTTGTTATTCGTGTGACTAAAAACGCACATGTTAGAACTAAAACACACCTGTTAGAACCTTTAGCCACATATATTAGATTCTTGTGACAAAAAAAACACACATGCTGGAACCTTTAGCAACTCTTATTCAATTTGTGTGACAAAAAACGCAGCTGTTAGCCACATTTTCACAAAAAATGTGATATTTATTAGCCACACTTAATAAACTGTGGCCAAATATTATCTATGCTTATAGTAATTTGTTAATGATGTAGCTAAAGCTAATACATATGGCCACACTTACGGGGTATATGTGATCATAGAGTATTGTTTGTTAGCCACTTATAATTTTTATGTGTAGCTAAAAATTAACGGTGACATTAAGACAAAGCGTGTGATTATTCGTAGTTAATAGTCACACTTTAATTATTTCGTATGTGGCTAAAAATTAATAAATATGGTCACACTTAAAGGTTTATGTGACCATAAAGCATAGTTTGTTAGCCACTTACTAATTTTTATATGTGGCAAAAGATTAACGATCACACCAAAATAAAAAATGTGACTGCTAATAGTTAATAACCACAATTTAATTTCTCATGTGACCAACATTTCACCTCTCCCACTGCCTCAAAAAGTAGCCACGCACCATTTATCAATCTCGTCAGAGCTTTATCCCTCATTCGCGCTTCATCATCAGAAGAGGAATGGGTAATCGACCGTGTACAGGTTCGTTTAAGAGGAATTGGTTATTTTATCTTTAATTCTGCCCTAATTTATGTTTTTTAGTATTTTGTTTGGAAGTCAATTGCTTCGGTTCATTTAGATTTGACAGGATTTATAAATGAGGAAGTCAATTGTGTTTGATGCAGTTAGATTTGTGACACTGAATTGTCAAACTTTCATCAAATTTCTTTGAGTGAGGTAAGTTTGATTTACATTTGTTAGTGTATGCTTGGATGGATTTATATCATCATTTATTTTAGGTAAACACTTGATAGATACTGCTTTTATCATTGATTTTTTTAGTTCCTGTAGTAATTACCCAAAAACTGCTCTAATTCACATCATCAAAATAAGTTAAGGACAGTGATAATGCATCAGATAACATGTTGGGTAGAGAAAAGAAGGCTCCTTTTGACTTTTTGAGAGGCAATTTTGGGAAGTCTACTATCTGTACGATACACCAATTCAATTCTTAATTCTCAGGTTGCTCTAAAACTTTATAAGTTGTATCTACATGGAGTGAACATAATTCTATTCGATTTAGTTATGGGCCCAACTTGAACTGATGAGCTTTGGGGCTTGAATGAATTTGTTTATTTGAAAAGGTGGTTCCGTTAGTCATTAGTTTGAATGTTAGAATAGTCGGTTACCCATCCATTTATAGTCGTTTAATTACTAACTCGGACTCATACAATATCACGTTAGTTCTAGGAAGTAGAAAGATCTGAGAGCCAATATGTTTCTATGTTATATAATATGTTTTAAGCGTATGTTTTGCTACAAAGTGCCTACATATCTATTAAGCTCGCTGCCAAACCAATAATGATAACAACCAAAATATAATATTATTGTTAGAAAAAATATTTGAGTTGTTGTTCTTACATGTAGTCGATCATAATATTTGTACATTTTAATAAGTTTTAGTTTATAATTTTTAAGTATAATCTTATATTCATGGTTTTTTCTCATCTGTTTAGAGCGGATATGTATGCACTCAATATTTGTAGATTAGTCCGTCAATGGTTTACTTTCGTCCTCGTTGATTGTCCAACTGGGGCACATACTTTTGTAATTCGTATTAAAAAAAGATGCATGTTAAGTGCTGAAACGAGCTGTTAAGTGCTGAAACAGACTGAAAAATCGCTAAAACGAGCTGTTTAACATGATGTTTTGCTGTAAAAACGAGTTGTTATGTGCTAAAACGAACTGAAAACCTGCTGAAACGAGCTGTTTAACATGTTTTTTGTTGTTAAAATGAGCTGTTAAGTGCTGAAACGGACTGAAAAATCGCTGAAACGAGTTGTTTAACATGATGTTTGCTGTAAAAACGAGTTGTACGTGATGAAACGAACTGAAAACTTGCTGAAACGAGCTGTTTACATGTTTTTTGCTGTTAAAACGAGCTGTTAAGCGCTGAAACGGACTGAAAAATCGCTGAAACGAGCTGTTTAACATGATGTTTGCTGTAAAAACAAGCTGTTATGTGCTGAAACGAACTGAAAACTTGCTAAAATGAGCTGTTTAACATGTTGTTTGTTGTTAAAACGAGCTGTTAAACGCTAAAACGGACTGAAAAATTCCTGAAACGAGCTGTTTAACATGATGTTTGCTGTAAAAATGAGCTGTTACTTGCTGAAACGAATTGAAAACTTGCTGAAACGAGCTATTTAACATGCTGTTTGCTGTTAAAACGAGCTTTTAAGTGCTTAAACGTACTGAAAAATGGCTGAAACGAGTTGTTTAACATGATGTTTGCTGTAAAAACGAACTGTTACGTGCTGAAACGAACTGAAAACTTGCTGAAACGAGCTTTTAAACATGCTGTTTGCTGTTAAAACGAGCTGTTAAGTGCTGAAACAGACTAAAAAATCGCTGAAACGAGCTGTTTAGCATGTTGTTTGTTGTAAAAATGAGCTTTTTAGTGCTGAAACGAACTGGACTGTAACATGAACTTTAATGATAAAACTAAAACATTTCTTCCGATGTCCTTGTTAAAAAAAATTCCCGAAACCCGTTTTGACCCGTTCCGACCTTGACCCATTTTGACCCGGACCTGTTATGACCCGAACCTTTTGACCATGACCCGTTTCGACCCGAACCAGAACAACATTTTTTTTAGTTGACCCGTTCCAACCCTGACCCGTTTTGACCCTAACCTGTTCCGACCCATAACCCGTTTCGACCCAACCCAACCCATTTTCCACCCCTATGTTTAATGTATATCGACGGGTTATGCGAGTTGTACCTCTTAAGACACAATTTAAAATTATATGCATAATGGGCCATTAGAGATTTCAAGGCCCAATATGGCCCATTAGGACATGTATGACTTGTTTTTGTCTATTATGGTATAATATGACTCCCTATAACACGATATAACCATTAAATATCTAATGTTACATATCACATGCCACAATAGGCCACTAAGAGATTTCAAGCCCTAATATGGCACATTAGAGCGACCATGACATGAAAAAGGCTATAATGGGCCACTAACACCAACAAGACCCAATAAGACTTATTGATGAAAGTATCACATGTTATCGGCCATTAACATCTAACTATGACTAATGACATTCCTATACAACCTTCTTAGAGCAACTATGATGTGATAAAAGCTATAATGGGCCACAAACACCAGTTAAGGTCCAATAAGGCCCATTGATGAAAGTATGACATATTATTGGGCGTTAACCAAACTATGACTCACTAAACTCATATTCAACCCTTTTAGAGCAACTATGATATGATAGAGACTACAATGGGTCACTAACGACAATCAAGGCCCAAGACGGCCCATTAATGCAAAGTATGACATGCTACTGGGCGTTAACACCAACTATGAGTCACTACACTCCTATACAATCTATTAAATTAACTATGACATGATATAGATATATTGGGCCATTAACAACAATCAAGGCTCAATATGTTCCATTAATAAAAGTATAACATGTTATTGGGCGTTGACACATGACTATGGCTCACTACACTCATATACAACCTCCTTGTAGCGACTATGACGTGATAGGTGATATAATGGGCCACTAATACCAATCAACGCCATTTGATGAGACCAACTATGACACACTACACTCCTATATAACTTGTTAATGTAACTATGACATGATAGAAACCATATTGGCCATTAACAATCGAGGTCCAATAAG
Source organism: Bidens hawaiensis (assembly GCF_021521415.1). NCBI lineage: Eukaryota > Viridiplantae > Streptophyta > Magnoliopsida > Asterales > Asteraceae > Bidens > Bidens hawaiensis. The sequence continues at coordinate 337,264 of NW_027491996.1, read as the reverse complement.
GCCCATTGATGAAAGTATGACATATTATTGGGCATAACCAAACTATGACTCACTAAACTCATATTTAACCCTTTTAGAGCAACTATGATATGATAGAGACTACAATGGGTCACTAACAGCAATCAAGGCCCAAGACGGCCCATTAATAATAGTAAGACATGTTATCGAGCGTTGACACATGCATATGGCTCACTACACTCATATACAACCCTCTTGTAGCAACGGGGATATGATAGATGCTATAATAACCGCTAATACCAATCAAGGCCAATTGATGAATGTATAACATGTTGGGCCATTGACACAAATCAAGGCCAAATAAGGCCTATTGACGAAAGTATGGTGTGTTTTAGTTGTTAACACCTAACTATGACTAATGACACTTCTATACAACTCTTTTTGAGCAGCTGTGACATGATAGATGCTATAATGAGACTCTAACACCGATCAAGAACTAGTATGACCCACTAATGAAAGTATGGTTTATACAACTCTTTTAGAGCAACTATAAATATTACTTGTATTTATTTTATATGTTTTTATATTTAAAATACAATTTCTTGTATTATTTAAGGTTTAATTAGTTGTTATATATATATATATATATGTATATACTATCTTAAAATATATAAAGGAAGGATAATAACCTAGTACAGCCACCACAACAACCATACCATATTTTCACTAAGTCTACGGAAGTGAAGACGGAGGATCTTAGGGGACGACTCAAGCGGTGTTTTACTGTAGGAGTTAATTGGTGGTGGATCTGTTAAACAGAGGCATCAAGGCTGTGTATGTTAACAAACCGATAACTACAAGTCGATTATATGTTAACCCCTAAGTTTTTCCAGGAAGATAGTCTCTCTTTTCATGGTTCGTTTTTTAACCTGTTTTCGTTTGTTGCCTTTTGTTTTGTTCGTTACTGAAATTTAGTTTACTTATTAATAATGTTTTAAGATGTGCTTCTTATCGAGGTAGAGAAAATTGTGGAACAAGTTCTTCATCAAATGAAAAGGACTCTTTCTTATCAGGCTATGCTGGAACTGAAATTAATTTAATTTAAAAGAAGAGGCAGTTTACCTGAACCAAAGGAAAAAGAAAGACCTGTTGGATTATGGTCTATTATTAAAGATAACATTGGAAAGGATTTATCTGGTGTTTGTCTCCCTGTTTATTTTAATGAACCGCTTTCTTCATTGCGAAAATGCTTTGAGGATTTGGAGTATTCTTGTTTGGTTGATCGAGCATTGGAATGGGGAAAGCAGGTCAGGTATTTACGTTTAAAATATCCATATAAACTTAAACTGTTAAAATTTTTGACAGTTGATCTTGAAAAAAGTAATCATATTTTGCATCTTGTAATTTGAATTTTAACTGACATTAAACTTGTATTAATACAGGGGAATGATTTGATGAGAATATTATGCATTGCAGCTTTTGCTGTTTCTGGTTATGCATCAACAGAAGGTAGACAATGCAAACCCTTTAATCCTCTTCTCGGGGAGACTTATGAAGCAGATTATCCAGATAAGGGCCTACATTTCTTTTCCGAAAAGTTTAATTATTTGATTATTTAGGGGCAATTTCATAGAATAGTAACCAAGTTTCAAAAGTGTTTCAATTAGGTCACTCAACTTTAAAAATTGTTCGAATTAGGTCACTCAACTTTCATTTTTTATTAAATTAACGGTTTTAACATGTTTTTTTAACGTTTTTATTTTTTGTTTCACATAGGAAATCTTTTTTTTTTATGTTGACGTTGAGTGGCGACGTGGATTCTATTTTTTATTTTTAAATTTAAATATAATTAACGTTTTTTAATTTTTTTAAAATATAACTACATATATTACAAATTCCGACCACCACATCTTATCCTTCATTTCTTTATTAACAAACAAAAAAAATCGGTGAGACTAGATTTGAAGATTTAGTGGCCTGAATTGAGAAAAATATACATGAGTGATCTAATTGGAACACTTTTGAAAGTTGGTTACTATTCTATGAGATATACGCTATATAAGTTTTGTAAATCTGTCCAAAAACATGTCTAATGATTTCCCTTAATATTTTGAAAAGACAAAATTGCTCTTAAGTTTTGTAAAGACAAAAAATTCCCCTGTATCATTATGAATTTTTGTTTCTATTAAATCTTGTATTTTCAAAAACTTATGGGTATATTTGTCATTTTGTATAATATGGTTGGATTATGTATAAAATGAAACAAATACATCATTGGGTGGCCTATAAAGTAATTTTTAGATATGGTAGTTCTTGAATATGCTTACAAATATCTGGAATTATGTAAAAAAGGATTTTTATGCTATAGATTTAAAAATAAAGTAGAGGATCTCATTATTAAGTTTAACAAGTTTAATGATTGTTGCATATTATAGGTGAGTCACCATCCTATGATTGTTGCGTGTCATTGTGAGGGCATAGGCTGGAAATTTTGGGCAGATTCCAATCTTAAGGGAAAATTTTGGGGGCGTTCTATACAACTCGATCCTGTGGGTGTCCTTAAACTACAGTTTGAAGATGGTGAAACATTTCAATGGAGTAAAGTAACTACCTCCATATACAATATTATTCTTGACAAAATTTACTGTGATCATTATGGTACAATGAGAATCACGGGTAGCGGTAAATATTCTTGCAAACTCAAGTTCAAGGAGCAATCAATCATAGAAAAAAATCCACATCAGGTAGTTATAACTTCTTAATACGGGTCAAATGGGTCCGGGTTAAAACGGGTAAATTGTGTAACACTGATCTTGGACTTGTGAACGAACCGAACGAACACGAACGTGACATGTTCGTGCTCCTTTTAACTTGAATCGAATAAAGGACCGAACACAAACAATTAAACGAACGGTGCACGATCATACATGAATAGACGTAACCGAACATAGATGAACAAAGATAACCAAGCGAATACCAATTAAAATTAAACGTGAACGTCAATCTGTTGGGCGTAAAAATAATAAAACTAGACCAAATTGTAGTGGGTTCAAAAATTATAACTGAATTATGCATACAAACTTTAAAACACGCAAACTAACAATGTCCATAAACGAACATAATGAACAAATATAAATAGGCGTAAATGACGACAAACGAACGTCAGAAGAGACATGTGTTCATGTTCGTTTGTTTCATAAATAAATGAACACAAGCAAACTTCCTGCCAAACATTTCACGAAAGATTTACTGAATATTCGACTCATTTACAGGACTAACTGGTCTAGATGGGTCAGGCGACCCACATATGCTTTTTCTTTAAATGTCATAAATAATTACTATATTACGTTAGAATATATTAATTATGATTAGAGTCTTAAATACTAATTTATTAATTCGGGTCAGGACTCAAATAGGTATTGGGCGAAAATTGATAAGTTTTTCTAACACTTTTTTATGTAATTTTTAAATAATTAATATATAGAATAAGTTTGTGCAAAGTACAATGTTATTACACAGGTTCATGGGTTTGTACATGATAACACAACACGCGAAAAGGTAGCAATGTCAATAGGAAAATGGGATGAAGCAATGTACTATGTACTAGGATATCCAACAACAAAACCGAAAGTATATGATCCTATGACAGAAGCTGTGTTATTATGGAAAAGAGATAAATCTGCTACTAAAACAAGATATAATTTCACACCATTTGCAATATCTTTGAATGAAATTACGCCTGGTTTAAGGGACAGACTGCCACCAACCAACTCTAGGCTCCGACCTGACCAACGCCATTTGGAAAATGGTGAATATGAGCTGGCAAATAAGGAGAAGCTGAGACTCGAGCAGTTGCAGAGACAGGTATGATTTTAGTTTTTTGATTTTAAGGGTGTGTAGACCCTGGTCCAAACCGTTGACCGAAACTGGGTCTGGACTTAGGTGGTTATGTAAGGTCCGGGTCTTGCCATCTTGGTTCATGGCATGATAAAGATTTGATTTTCGGTTCACTCTGGTTTGGTCTGATTTGGGACCGAAGTGGTTCTAAACCGGAGGTTCGTTCCGGTCCTGTCCTGTTTTGGACTATTTCAGTGAAGGGTGTAAACGACTCGGGTGTACATGTAACCGAAAAAACCAAATCCAAACAAAACCCGACGGTTTGATTTTATGTTTTTGTAAAAACCAAACCGAATTTATTGATTAATAAATTGTGTAACCCAAGTTTGTTAGCTCAAATGTATAATCATCAATAAATTATTAACTATTAAATACATTTAGGCCCAAATAGATTATTTTGGACCAGTTTTTACTCGGCCCAAAAATTTCAAGCCCAAATGACAAAACCGAAAAAACCAAAAACTTGAAAAACTGACCAATGCACGCCCCCTTCCATGCAGCTTGTTTAGCTTAACCGATCTTGAACTTCGACTCCATATATTCAAGCTTGGCTCATTTATTATATTATAAGTATTTGATTATTTGGAATTGCTTCGATAACCAATGCGGCTCTCAATGTTATTTATATACTTAACAAATGTTTTTATATTTTTTCATAATTATAGTTTTTTATGTATAACATAATATATATTGTTCAGTTTTTTTTATCATAACTATGCATATAACTATTTTGGAACATAAATTTATTATATTAATAAAACTTATTATATAAGTGTAAATAATAGCTCGTAAGCTCACGATTTTAGCCGAGCTCAAAATGTTTATATAAAACACCTTATTCTTCCACTCTCAGATAATCATATAACCAGTTTGGATGAATAATTTCAAACACCCTCAAAACAACTTAATGCTATATGCATATTTGTAATTTAAGACTTGGATAACGGTTATTTGTTTATGTGAACAGGCAAGAAAACTGCAAGAAAGAGGACGTGCGTATTAAGAAAAAGTACTTGACAGCTGTAAAATCAGCCAGTGCACATTGGCCCGTTTGAACGCAAACGAGGTATGAAAAGTTGCAGCAGATGCTGTAAAAAGAGCACGAGTTTTTTGTGTACGTTTGTTTAAATTTAACCGAACAAGTGAACGGGCATGCACTCTTAAACAGACATATTGTCTTGTTCTTGTTCATTAGTTATGAAAATTTATGTGTTGGTTTGTCAAACTTTAACCTAACACAAGAACTAACACAAAGACTTAAACAAATGGATTTTACGTTCTTGTTTTTTGCCAAGAAAATAAAGGTATTCGTGTTCAATTGTTAAGAAAATAAACGTGTTTGTTTGTTAAGAAATAAGCGTGTTTGTGCATGTATGTTAAGAACATAAACGGTTTCGTGTTCATCCATTACGCAAATAACCGAGTTTGTTCGATAAGAAATTAAACGAGTTCATGTTGGGTCGTTTCACTTTAACAGGATACTAAACAATTGATTTTAGAGGTAATTAGTTAAAACACCATATATGAATCAACCATGCGGACAAATAAATTAGTAAGAAAATATGGTTTCTGACCCGGCCGACTTATGGTTATATTAGTTTTTATTGCAGTACAACTCGGCTTGTCTTGAATGTTTTAAATTACCAAGTGATATTTATATTTACCTCTTTGCGTGTTACTTTATTTTGGTATTACATGAACTGCAAAATCATATCTTAAATTTATAACCTTCATGAGTTGTTTTTTGATTGTCAGGTAATCAGGTATCGTCAAGATTTACCATCCAGGACACAACCGAACAAGTAAATTTTGCGCATGCAAGGCTTCGAAATTGAATGCTCAGTGAAAAATTTCTGGTTGGTTTTTGGGCTGCTCCCCGGAAGTTCTGCAGTGGACAAGACTCCTCAGACCATGGCGCTTCGCTGTCCAGATACTTTTAGAGTAAAGCCATTCTTGCAATATATGTAATTAATGGTATGAATTCATGTTAACATGTTTATGTATTGCAGCCGCTATTTGCTGTAACTTACCTACCTTAGGAGGTCTTTCGTGATGCGGAAGTTGCTGCTTCCACTTTAATGTGCGGTTAAGAGTTTAGTTTTGATTATTCTATTTATTCTTATTTTGAAGAGTAAACTTAGTTATTCAATATGCTGGATTAATCTGGTTTGCATGAAGTTATTCTCGGAACCGCCGCATCGCGCGGGTATCTACTAGTATATATATATATATATATATATATATTTACACTAACAACTCTTTATTTTAATTATTAAAAATAAAACAAAAATTAATTCTATTTAGTTCATATTAATTTCACTTCCTCAAAAATTTCAAATTAAATTCACCCTTCTTTTCTTCAAAAAATTTTGAATTACTCTCCCATTCTTAAATCTAATTTAACCATATATTTAACCTACTTTTTTTTCTTTCTCTTCATTCCTTATTATTCTTCTTCTTCATCTTTTTACACTCATCATAATCCTCAATCATTATTTCTGTAACTCACTCTATTCTTTACCAAATCCTTTGATTTCGGGCTTTAATCTAATTATTTTTGCGAGAGGAATTCACGTGTGGTGTTGGTTTCCATCAATTCTATCTCGATTTTTGCCGGATTCGTGTTGAGTGTGAAGAACCCTAAGAACCAAGTTTGGGGATTTTTAATTTTAAGTGTTATTTCTTGTAATTGAAGCTTAGTACATCTTCTTTCATCACTAAAAAGGTATATATTTCACTTGTTTGATGACAACAGTTTGCTGACAGATTTGTTTTTGTTTATTTATTGATATGTAACTTGATGTTAAACGATTATTACTGAACGATTTTTGATTCTAGGATATAGCACTAAGAGTCTAGTTTCCGGAAAGGTAAAGTTTGTAATTTTTGGACGCGTTTTGTATAGTTTTTTTGATTTTACAAAAACACTGGTCAAAGCTGATTCGGGGAGTTATATTTTGGCATGTCTTTCCGACACCATAACTCCCTAATGACAAAACCAAAAGGGTTGTTTCTAGTTCTGAAAGTTAGTATTATGAGTTTTGAAGACAACCCAATTGGTTTTGCACAATTTAGATTAATGAGTTGGTAGAACCATTAAACAAGTGTTTGTTGTGCAATCTACTGAACTGTTGGTACATATCTGTAATGGTTGAATTATTGTGAGTTTTGTATGTATGAGAAAAATATAATAAAATTTTTTTGAGAAACCTAATTCATATATTCTACTATGGTAAACTTTTTAGAATTTATACTTAATCTTTTCTTAGTGAATAAAATAAGTTTGTACATGCTATAATCTGTCTCGTGAACTAAGTGATCATAAGTTAAGTTGTATGATGAATGTTTGGTTGATTTGCCATGACACGATGTGTGAATACATGTTAGGACTTTTTAGTATAGTTGACATTTATTATTATCACCAACGAGTCGTTGATTCAAGTTTTTGTTTGTGTATACATTATGTCTAATGTGATTGTGCGTGATAGTCGCTGTGCTTTGAGGTTTTGCCTCACATTAACCCTTTACTAGTTATGATGCTAATATTTTAACAATTTTAGGTTCAAAAAGTTAGAGCCGAAATGGAAAAAGATTAAAGGAAGTAAAGAAATGAGTTGGAAGAACCAGTGCAGCGAATGGAATAAATGGAAAACGAACTTAAGGAAAATGAAGAAAGGAGGCAAAACATTTGATGAGTTTATGAGAAACTTTGAGGTCGGTAGTAATTAGTAGTAGTTTCAAATATTTTGAATTTATAATTATTAGTGAAGGTTTGTTAATGTAAACTTGTTTTGAATTTATGTTATTGGGTTTGTTAAACTTATGGAAAAATCACTATGTGTGACCAAAAGTATGACAAAACCTACAAAAGCATTATGTGTGACAAATGGTAAGACAATGGCCACACCACAAACTACAAAAGAGTGTTTGACTGGCAAGTTCACATTTTTAGCCACATTGAGAATAACCTCTAGTGTCTATATGATATAATTAGCCACACAATACCTCACTATGTGTGACGAAAAGTTTGACAATAGCCACACATTAAATTACGAAAAGCATTAAGTGTGACAAACGGTAAGACAATAGCCACACTATAATCTACAAATGAGTGTTTGAGTGGCAAGTAAACATTTTTAGCCACTTTTAATGTAATATCCAGTGTCTATATAATATAATTAGCCACACTATTATTAAATTTAAGTGGCCATTGCTTTGCTATATCCACACGGTATAGGTCACAATGCACGCTTAACACAACACTATTGGCCACATTATTATAAAATTCATGTGGCTCTATACGTGCAATGGTCACTCATAGTAAATAGTCATGTGGCCATTTTCTACCGTTTAGCCACACTTATTGGAGAGGCTTCTTGATGGCCAGCAACTAATGCCTATACCCTTTAGCTACACTTATAACCACATCATACCCACAGTGTCGCGACCTTTGGTCACATATGACCTGAACCAAATGTGTGTGGCTAAAGGCCTACGGCCACACTTTTTTCGTGTGACCAAAGGTCAATTTTCATGTAGTGTAGAACTTAGGTTATTTTAATAAATGGACAAGTTGTTAATTGTTATTGTATTTCTCTTGTATTTCTTGTTACAAACTTGTGTACTTGATGTTTAAATTAACTAATGATAATATTGTCACGTAATAGTGTCACAGGTGTTTCGAGCAATCTGTACGTCACACTCGAGCGTATTCTGCTTTAGCCGTGGTGTTACAGATTGGTATCAGAGTCATGACTATAAGATAGGACATTAGACATAATGTTCTAGTTGGTTATATCTTATTTTTGTTTATTTAGGGTTGTATGTTAGATATTATGTGGGCCTTATTTGATTGTTCAAAGCACTTACTTGATACTATTATACTGATGATTCAATTACTTCAATTACACAAGCACACACAAGTCCAAGGATTATGCTTAACGCAAAGATTTTCAATCTCAGTAATCAAATTTTCAATTTTTGGTTGTCTAATATTTCTTATTCTTAAAGATGGTTCGTTATGGCGGGTATGTAGTAAACTGTAAGGGAGACGTGCTTGGTTTCCGAACTCTTGACACCAAAGTTATTGAAACCTAAGGATAAGCAATGGGCATAAATCCCAATCAGACGTGGAACCTGGTTGCTTACCAGTAGAGTTAGGAAAAGGGCATGAACTCTATTAAGCCAAAGCATACCACTTTTAACGCCATATGAATCACAACATTAAGTTTTCAAACGTGACCATGTTCACTGAGTAAAAAGAATATGGTTACACTCTTCGGATGTCATACAAGTCATGGTGATTCATGCGACGTGTGACATCCGACTCTCTATGTTTTACAATGTGTTTAAACAAAAAGTCTGTCAAGTCGTGGTGATACACGAATACTCAGCTTTCGGTTCGATTTAGTTATGCATTTTTGAAACAAGAATAGTCAAGTTTCAACTCACTTTCTTTATTTATATATTCATTTACGGTTTAATTTTAAATTTACGAAATGTATTAGCTGAATTTCAATACGAATAATTATTTACTTTACAGTTACGGTTTAAAAATTGAAAATTCGAAAAGTCATGGTGATACATGAATGGTCGAATTTCAATTCGATCACTTTGTTATTTTATTCATTTAAATACTACATTTTAGAATTAAAAATTTGAAAGGTCATGGTGTTACATGAATGGCCGAATTCAATTCGATTACCTTATTGCTATATTCATTTACCCTTACGTTTTAGTATTGAAAATTCAGAAAGTCATGGTGGTTCATGAACACTCGATTTTCAATTCAATTTCATTATTTATTGTAAGTAATATTTTTTTCCATATGGTTATTCAATAATTTATGAGATTTTCGTCTATTGAAATGTGAAAACTCATGACGTCTCATGGGAATTCCAATTTTGATTTCAAACCTTCGCTGGATCCACGGTAATCCCTTCAGGATTAATCATATGACATAGGAACTGCACTTCTCGCAACCTAAATGCACACTTCGAAAACTTAGCGTACAACTTATATTTCTTTAGAGTCTCCAATACCTCCCTCAGATGCTCAGCATGATCAGACTCGCTCTTTAAATAAATCAATATATCATAAATGAAAACGATAACTGACTTATCCAACATCGGCCGACACACCCTATTTATCGCATCCATAAATGCTGCAGGAGCATTCGTTAGACCGAATGACATCACGAGAAACTCGTAGTGTCCATACCGCGTCCGAAACGCTGTTTTAGGGATGTCTGACTCTTTCACTTTCAGCTGATGATAGCCTGATCTGAGATCTATTCGGGAAAACCAACTCGAACCTTGCAGTTGGTCAAACAAATCGTCAATCCGTGGCGGCGGATATTTTTCTTCGCCATAAGTTTGTTCAACTCATGATAGTCAATGCACATTCTCATACTTCCGTCCTTCTTCTTAACAAATAACACCGGTGCGCCCCACAGTGAAACACTTGGTCTGATAAAACCTTTGTCGAGGAGTTCTTACAGCTGGGACATCAATTCTTTCATCTCGGATGGCGCTAGACGGTAAGGCGCTTTCGCGGCGGGTTGGGCTCCTGATATTAAATCTAACTGGAATTCTATCTCTCGCTCCAGTGGCAACCCCGGAAGATCCTCAGGAAAAACTTTTGGGTAGTCGCACACGATAGGAATATCTTTCATTCCTTTCATCTCGGCTGTAGAGTTGACAACATACGCCAGGAAGGCACTGCACCCTCGTCATAACAAACCTTCGGCTTTTATCATTGAAATGAAATTAAGCCCAGAACTCTCCTTATTACCATAAACCATCACCGCACTACCATCCAAGGGCTTTAACCTTATTATCCTACTCTTAGCTTCAAACTCAGATAACCAATCCATTCCCAAAACCACATCGAACCCTCCTAAGGTCATAACACACAAAGTAACAGGGAACTCATGTCCCTCTAATTCTATCTTACAATCCTTAACCATTCTCAATATTTTAACCGAGGTGTCACTAGCGGTTTTTACTATAAAGGTTTCATACACTCGGCAACATTTCATGTTAGCTAATTCACTAAATGTCGTAGCTACAAAACTCTTTATTGCACCTGAATCAAACAACATAGAAACGGAAACACTGTTTACTAGAAACGTACCAGTGACAACGTCCGGGATCTGCTTGGCTTGTTCTTGAGTCAAAATATAAGCCCTGGTCTTTGGTCTTGATGGCTCAACATCCTTTTTACTGCCTCCTCCAGCCTCAGTACACTCCCTGGCTATGTGGCCTGTCTTACCGCACCGGAAACATGCCGGTTTCACACTGCACTCATGAGCATAGTGTCCCATCTTCCCACACTTATAACAGGCGTTTGATTCAATATGCGCTCTTCTCCATGCGGCTTTCCATATTTATAACAAACATCTGATCCCTTACTCCACTTGCACTCACCACCGTGCATCTTACCACATGTTTTATACGATCCCTTCTCTCGCACCTTCTGCTTCTTATCCTTGGAGTTCCACAACTGAGTACCGGGTCCTTTAGCATGATTGACCTACTTCTTATCCTTTCTCTCTTCCCCAAACCACAACATCATCCACAGTCAGGTCCTCATAAACCATCTCAGCGAGTTCTACTGCTGAATCAAACGTAGCGGGTTTATTCGCCCTGACTAGCGTTCGGACATTCTGTGGCAGTCCTCTCACATAGCATTTGATCCTCTTGGCCTCAGTGTTAACCATATCAGGCACCAACCTAGACATTCGGTTGAACTCAGTGGTATACTCACGGTGTGTCATCTTTCCCGCCTTCAAGTTCAGGAACTTCATCTCCGCCCTTTCAACTTCGGAATCAACACAGAACCTCTTCATTACCAATTCCTTCAAGTCATCCCACCACATCGCCTTAATCTCTTCCCGACTCCTTTGCTCAACCGACTCCCACCAGTACATTGCTTCATCACCGAATGATTGGGTAGCATAACCCACAACTTTATCGGGACGACACTCGCTAATTCGGATAACCTTGTCCATTGCGGTTACCCATTGAGAGTAGCGATTGCATCTCCCAAACCAGTTAGCTTCGGCGGGTCGCAGCGTTTGAACGACTTATAGTTACACCCGCCTCGGCCTCTCTTCCCGTAATCAACTTTCATGAGTCGAACTTCACTTGAATCACCCTTCTCCCTCTCTTCATCTTTCTTTCCATTGTCACCAGATCTTTCAGCAGTTCCTGCATGACTTCCAGCAGACTTTTTAGGGTTCAAGTTCTTCACAGTAGCTGCTACAGCTTGAGCAATGGTAGCTTGAACAGTAGGGTTAAGTTGATACCCCTCGTTGTTGCTCGGATTTCGTCCAGATGCACTTCCTTCTTCTCCGGTGATAGTGGCTGTTCTTACAGAAGGTTCTCGGACAATGCGTGGCCTGCCATGACATCCCGTACGACTTCCTTGCCTAATAGTCGTCCTTGCTCCAGGAATTCGTATTCTATAAGGAAACACAAACATCATCACTCAAGGAACTATTTAGTACAAGGATAGTAAGGCTAACAGGTAATAACAGTGGCCAGCTGTGATTAGCTGATCACGTTACTTTCCGTGTCCTATACACTTCCCTTTATGAGTCTATTTGTGCTAAGTTGTACTTTTAAACAGTTAACCAATCAGACAATCAATTAATCTTATCCCAAACATTCACATATCCTTTCTTTAGCAATTACGCTAACGTCAATATACATTATTATTAACCATACACTTTACCTTTACTGAACTTGCTTGAGTGACACATGGCTATCTTGAACTAGCATCTTCTTTCTTTTCTTATTTTATCCTCATTCTCTGTTCGATTCTAATCATGTAGGATGATTAATTCTCTCAAACTTTGCTCTGATACCAACTTGTAAGGCCCCGTTACCGGTGACCTACTTTGGTCGTTGGATTTTGTTGGGTCAAAGATTTGACATGATATGACTTAAGAGAGATTGGAATCTTCTCCACACTCCTCATATATGGTTAAGTATGGAAACCGAGCACACTTGGACCTCCTAGCAAGGTTTTACATGTCTTAGCAAGGTATTTTTCCTATCTGGAAAGGTTATCTTCTTGAAGTCTTCTCCAAAACAGAATTTCCTAAAAATTGGTTCAGCGAAGGTTTTCAAATCAAAATCCTATATCCTTTTCGTTTGAAACCTTGGCACAAATCTAAGCTACGACTCTCTGATAGAGATCAAAAGCAACAAGATGATTTTGATTCTTGTTTTTTAACAGTTTTTGGAATGGAAACGGAATATCCTTTCGGTCCTCCACGAAAAACACCTTCCTTTTTTGAACCAATTTTAAAAGATATAGACTATAAAGTCAAAATAAGAAAATTTAATTTTAGAGTTCGAAGAGCTTTAAAAAAAATAAAAAAAAGAAGAAAAAGCATTAGTATTTGTAAAACAAATACTAAAAGAACTTTTAAAAGGAAAGAAAATTCCATTATTTATACCGCGAGAAATATACAAATCAAATGAAACTGAAATAGAAAAGGATTTTATAATAAGCAATCCGATAATTCATGAATCACTTAGTCAAAATCGATCTACAGGTTTCACAAATTATTCACAGGCAGAAGAAGAAATGAAACATAGAATTGATAAAAGAAACACAATCATAAATCAAATAGAAATAACGAAAAAAAAAAGAATAATGGAAAATCACCGCCAAAAATTTGGAAAATATTTAAAATAAAAAATATTGAATTATTAATTCAATTTTTCTTTGAAAAGATATACATAGATATCTTTCTATGTATCATTAATATGCGCAGAATCCCGACCCGAAAGTACCCGTTTGGGGAACGTCCAGTGCCAAAGTCACTGAATGGGTAAGTCGCCAATCCCTAAAACGGACTATTGGGTTACGGGCGGTCATTTTACTAGAGGTTTATAATCTACCCTTGTGTGATTCCTGTTGAAGCATATACTCGAGGAGTGGGTGCAGGGCGGACGATTTGAAATTTGAAAGCAGACTCCCCATTCATTAGATAGAGAAGATGACCAAGATTTCGTGATCCGCTGTCGAACTTATTCCAAGAGAGCTCGGATCGAATCGGTTCTTGCCAATGTTGTATGTCTTTTTTCAGCCGACTCAAGTCCAACCCATTTGGACCCCTTAGAGGTTCTAACCAAGGAGCACGCAAATCCCAAAAACGCATAGTTTCTCCTCAAAAAATGACTTCTCCGGTCGGGGAACGCATTAAATACTTACCTAAACTGGTAGGCCCTTGAGCGGATCCCACGTTAGCTCCAAGACGTTGGTCTCTAACTAGAAAAGTAAATGCTTGAGCTTGAGAAGCTTCTGGTCCAGTGGGTCCATAAAACTCACTAGGATAAGCCGTATTATTGAACCAGACAAAACAACAAGCTAGTCCTTGGGAACAGCGTAGCGACGGATAATTCAGAATCAGAATAGGTCCAGGGGACAAATCAAAAGGAAATGGTATTTGCTTCGTAAGAATAAGAATTCACTTCTATGAAAGACTTTCACGGGAATTGTCTTGATCGTCGGTTATCTTTGTTAAAATAAAAAAAAGGAAGAAGTGTTACCTTTCATAAGTGGAGACAGAATAAAGCGCCCATATAAAAGACGCTTACTGTCTGCTGCTGATTCAACACACTTCCACTGTAGTGTCCGAGTAGATACTGTTATTTTCTCTCGAACCATAATAATATTATTTGATCTGATCATTGAATCATTTATTTCTCTTGTTTCAAAGTAGCACGATCTAATTCAAAAATTTCCCCCAATTGAGCGCGTCTAGCATATTTTTTGACAGTAACAGGATCACTATAACTGACTCCATTGAGTTCACCACCGTAGAACTCAACAGTTACACCAACTTGTTCGACACTATACTTAGATTCTGCCCTTCGAAACGAAACATCGGCCCTAACAATCCCGTCTCCGTCTACCAAAACGACCGGAAATGTTTCAAAAAAGGTAGGCATACGACGTACAAAAAGTTCACGGCCTTCTTTATCTCTAAAGATAGGATGTCCTAACCATCCAACCGCTATTCCATCCCCGTTATCCATTGAACCCGCCCTAAATAATCCCCCTTTTGCCGGATTATTTCCGATGTAATCATAAAAGGCTAATTTTTCAGGAATTTTAGCCCAAGCTTCTGATAAACTTTGATTTTAGGCTAATCCAGCACTGACTCTTCTATATATTTCTTGTTGGAAGTATCCCTGATCCCATTGATAACGAGTAGGCCCAAATAATTCGATGGGAGTAGTCGCTGAACCATACCACATAGTTCCGGCAACAACAAAAGCTGCAAAAAAGACAGCAGCGATACTACTGGAAAGGACAGTTTCAATATTGCCCATACGCAATCCTTTGTATAGACGTTGGGGCGGGCGGACACTAAGATGGAATAGACCTGCTAATATGCCTAAAGTCCCTGCCGCAATATGATGAGAGGCTATTCCTCCCGGAACAAAAGGATCAAAACCCTCCACACCCCACGATGGATTTACAGATTGTACTTTTCCTGTTAGCCCATAAGGATCGGACACCCATATGCCAGGACCATACAAGCCTGTTACATGAAATGCACCAAAACCAAAGCAAGCCACACCTGCAAGAAATAAATGTATTCCAAAGATCTTGGGCAAATCCAAAGAGGGTTTTCCTGTACGTTCATCACAAAATATTTCGTGTCAATCCGAGCAGGGTTCAATATGTCTAGAAAAGTTGTTCTTTATAGCCAAGCAAGGTTTGCTTCCGAGTAAGCTCTTGTCTAACCAATCTTTTGAAGCCAAATATTTGGAAGATCTAGCAAGGTATTCATTAATAAACAGTGATTCAAGTATGCTTGATGAAAGTTGATAAAGAATTATCTTAAGGACTTTGTAGGGCAAGGTTCAACCCCGAGCAAGCTACAGTGCTACCAGCACAGTTCAAACAGTGTTACTAGCACACTAGGGTTTGCTTAATAAGTTATCTTTTAACAAAGGGTTGAAGGGATTCATGAAGAACAGTTTGCTCGTAGGACCATATTGAGCAAAGTTTGCTATGGTCAAGAAGATTGAAGTATGCTAGGTGAATATTTTCTAATGAAAATACTCTAAGTAAAGTCTATCCAGAGAACTGTTTGCCAGCACACTTCAAGGTTACCAGGTTTACTATAAGAAGACAAAAAACACAAAGTCTACCCGGAAGACCTGTTTTTACACTTAGTATGTTTTGAATATGTTTTATGACTATGTACCAATTATTAGGGTTTTTAGAAGGCGTGACAGCTGTCAGGTGGTGGCAGGCCTATAAATAGAATAATTTAGGGCACGCCTACCATGGATTTGCCATTTTACACTTTTCAGACCTACCGAATATTCCTGATTGAGTGTGAAGGTTGTCCTAAGATTAGTACGGATAAACATTCCTTACAAGAAACCCTAATCGATTTATATTTGTATGAAAACCTTCTATAAATGGAAATCTTTTGAGTGGTTGTTTGTGTTTGTTACATTTAATATCTTTAAGCAATAGATAGTGTTTGTTAGTGACTCCGCCATTAACAAATACCTATTCTTACCTTAAATAGCACAGTCACCAACCTGCTTGTCGACACATTTATTGTGTGGGTTGTGACATTTATTGTGAGTTTGAGTGATCAATACGGGGCCGACAAGTGGTATCAGAGCTTGTTTGTTGCTGTTTGGGTAAAGAGTCATTGCTTATTGTTGATTATTTGAAGATGAAGAATGACGTGAGCTGAGTACTGTTCCATTGAGTCCTGACGTCAGCAACTCTGTTATTTCTTCATTCTTCCAGATCTGTATTATTAGGTGTCTTCTTTAACTTGTTTTTACTTAAAGTTTGAATTTTTATTATTAGATCTTGCTCTAATCGAACCAGATATATCAGATCTGAATAGTTCTCTCAGATCTGATTGTTTTTCAAATTCGATTTTTTACTCTGTTTAAATTTTCTTCTGTTTTACATTAAAATCATTTTACAAAAATATGTCTGGTTTTGAAGAGCAAGAGGTATCCACTAACAAAATTCCAAGGCTATATGGACAGGAAAACTTTATCAAGTGGAAAGTGTTGTTTGAGGCTGCAGTGTGTTATAATGACGTTGATATGTGGAATTCCATTAAAAATGGACCATATACTCCTGATGGTGCTAATCCTAACCAAGCCGTGGGTGATTGAATGAGGAAAATAGATGACAAAGCCTTTTCAATGATCAAGCTGGGTCTGTCTTGGGTTATTCTCACAAAAGTTGTACATTATACAACAACCAAAGCTATGTATGATGCAATACTTGAAATGTTTGAAGGCAACATAGAGCTGAAGAACATCAAAAAGCAAAGACTTAATCAACAACTAAAGAGATTCAAATATAAAGATGGGGAGAGATTGAAATTAATTCTTGATAGGTTTCTAGCCATTGTGAATAACCTCAGAACCACTGATTATGTGATGACAGATTCTGACTTGAACACTAAACTGTTATCATCAATGCCAAAAGAATGGTATACATCTAGTAAGTTCATTCTTCAGAAGCCAAACTTTGAAAGACTCAAACTGGATGATGTGATTTGCTTTCTTCAAGCTGCTGTGATAGAGATGATTGAGAATGAAATGATAAAGGAAGAATAGCCATGTTTCCAGGTGTCCAATGCACTTATTGCACCTATGGGAAACTTATCCACCAAAAACCAACAACAGATCCCTATCATAGAAGAACCTACTGAGCATGGTGTTGATATACCAAAAGCATTTGTTGGAGGTAGTTCAAGTAACCAAGGAAGCCAGTCAAGGTTTAATTTCCAAATCATAGATGACAATGATTCTGCCTCCATGGCAAGTGGACATCTACCATATGCTGGTGGAAACAGTGGTTAAGGAAGTGAAACTCAAGCATTGTTCTCTATGTTTATAGATTCTTACAATGTATTTTTACCAAAAAATATGATCCACACAAGTGTCATTCAAGATGATTTGGAACAGATTGATGCTGATGATTTTGAAGACATGGACCTGAAGTGGCAGGCTGCAATGCTCGCTCTTAGAAGCAAAAGGCTGTTTAACAAGACTGGAAGGTCTCTAGTGCCTGGTCCAAATGAAAGAATTGGGTTTGATAAGTTAAGGAAATCTGCTACAATTGCCAGCAACCATGACACTTTGCTAGAGAATGCAACCAGCCAAGAAACTTCCAAGTGAATCAATACCAGAACCAACAGCCAAGGAATCAGTACCAATTCCAACAAAACCAGCCAAGAAACAACAACTACAACAACAACCCCAATTTTAACCACTACCAGCAGCCCCAAATGAACAATCAGAAAGTTGTACCCCACAACCAGAATTACCAAAGAAACAACCAAAACCCTCCAAATGCTCCAAACAACCCCAACAGAAACAATCAAAATCCACCCAGAAATTAAGGAAATGTAGCTCTTGCTGCACAACAAGAAAGGAATTTTGATTGGAGTGATCATGCAAATGACATCACCAAAGCCAATGTTGCATTAATGGCTAAGCTGAAAGTGAGGCTGAATCTTCTTCTTCAAAGGTACACTCAACTTCTACAACTGATTTACTTGAAACCATTAATGCTTTAAATGGGAAAGTATGTAAGTTAGAGAGTGCATGCTTTAGAAAGCAAAGCATGATAAATGGGTATCAAGCAAGTGATATAATTTATGAAGAAAAGATCAGAAGCCTGAAGATGATTGTGTGAGTAGTTATAGAACTCAGTCAAGATTTGTGACTGAAATTGATGGGCTAATGAAAATGATTATTGAAGAAAAGGTGAAGAATACCAAGTAACAAGTTGAGAATGAGTTCTAAAGAACTTAGTATCTACTGGAAACATTTGTGGTATTCTGAACAAGATAAGAGAAAAAGATAAGTACAAAGTTGTTCCTCCACCTTTCAACAACAGTTATTATCTTAAAGTTGACAAAGAGAAACAGGATACTTATCTAAATCAATTCAGAGAAGTTTTTCAAGATAAGGAGGATTTCATTTACAAATACAAAATGGTTGAAGTTAATGAAGATGGATAATTGTTGTGAAGGAAGAAGTAAGGGATGATAAGTCAATTGGAGTGCAAGTTTCTGAAGATGACTTCAATGAAGATGATTTGAACCAAGATGATCTAAGTGACACTAGTGATCAAATCTCAGATGAACAAATCCAAGCTACAGAAAGAGGTAGAAGACAGAAGAAACCTGAATCAATAGATAAACTACCTGATCTGCCCAAATTGACTCCCAAGATGATAAAGAACAATGAAATAATGAGAAAAGAACATGTGTCTTTTGACATATGTGAAATGCCAAAGGTTAGCTAAAATGTTGTTAGGCCACCAAGCAAAACTGTTTTGAAAAGGAAATGTGACAGTAACAAGAAAAGGGTCAATGAAACAGTTATTGGTGACAACTTCATTCCAGTATACCCTGTTTTCTCTAGCAATGAAGTGTTTGACATTGGAGAAATTGAAACTATGGAGGAGTATGAGAAAAGACAGTCAAGACACAAGGGAAACCTGGATGAAGAGCCTATGAATTTGAAAAAAATCATCTTTGTGAAAAGCAAGACTAAAAGACAAGACATAAAAATTGAAGAGTTTGTGCCTTTTTCAATTGATTTTGATAATCTGAAAACTCAGAATACACTTGGAATTAAACCACCTAGACCAAGTGAAAGATTCATAAAGGGAAATTCTCATGACAATTTCAAAGGAAATGTATAGTGTAAAAAATGTGATGAATATGGTCACCATACTGATTCTTGTAATGAAAGGTTCACCTTCAGCCCCTTTCATGTTCTCAATGAAACAAAGATTGGTAAAAACTTTGAACTCTACTAACAAAAGTATGATGAATATTTGGGAAAAGGGAAGGTGTGTGTGAAGGAGACAGTGAACAAGAATGAGCAAGAGATTGTTAACAGTATGAAGAATGTTGGGAAAGGTGAAGAGAAACCAAAGAAGAATGTGACTAATCAAGTCAAAAGAAACACCCTTCCTAGCAAATCTGAAACTGTTGTGAAAAGAAACATTCAACCATTGAGAATTGTCCCCAATCAAGACACAAATTAAGTTAAGTCTGATGATTCTTAGAAATCACCAGCCAATGATAAGAAAGGAAAGAAGAATGGTTTCTCAGGAGAAAACCAAAAGAATTAACTGGTGATGAAAAATTTCTATTGAAGCATGGGTTTGAACCTCATGGATTTCTGTGGAAACCAAGGGCTGATCTTGAAGAGAAAAAGGACTTTGATATAAGAAATTTTTCAAGCACAAAGGACTATGTAGTGCAAGAATGCAAGAGCATCATCCCTTATGGGAAAAGTTCATCAAACAATGATGTGAAAAGCCCAACTAACAGTGGCTATGAATCAGAAGAATCTGATGACTGTGAACTCATTTATGAAGATCCTAAGCCTATTATTCTCACATCCAATGAAACTATTGTTAATGAAACTGATGATTTGCATGTTAAGACAGCTTGCATTTCATCACTCTACTAATCAATTTCTTTGATTTGTGTAGGAACCAACCACTCCACTGAATGAAGTATGGTACATGGATAGTGGGTGTTCCAGGCATATGACTTGTGACAAAAGGTCATTGGTCAACTATGAAGAGAAATTTGAGGGTCCAGTAGCTTTTGGTAGTGATGAAAACAGTGGTAAAATTGTTGGAAAGGGAATCTTGACAAATGAAAAGGTCACATTTGACAATGTCTTCTATGTGGAAGGGTTACAGTATAACCTTTTAAGCATATCACAAATGTGTGATAAAGATTATAAAGTTGGGTTTGATGATTCTCATTGTTTCATTCTCAAACCTGATTTTGTAATACCTACGGACATGATCATGATGATGGCCCCAAGGGATGGAAATTTTTATGAACTAAACATGAAGGATGCTGTTTCAAGGGGTGGTACCTGTTTTGTTTCTAAAGCCACTTAGAATAAATCAAAATTGTGGCAAAGAAAGCTGTGTCAACTAAATCTTAAGAACATGAACAGACTTTTGAATGGTGAGCGTGTGATTGGCCTACCTACAAGAGAGTTCAAATTGGATGATAATTGTATCTCATGTCAGAAGGGCAAGTAGCACAAGTCTTCTCACAAGACAAAACTCATCAACTCAATTGATCAAGTGCTTGAGATGCTTCACATTGATCTTTTTGGTCCTGTGAGTGTACCAAGTATTGGAAAGAAGAGATATTGCCTTGTGATCATTGATGATTTCTTAAGATATACTTGGGTTTATTTCTTAAGTACAAAGGATGAGACTGCTGAGTTGATTAAGAACTGTGTTACCAGGATTGAGAATCAACTGGATGCAAGGGTAAAGATAATGAGAAGTGACAATGGGACAGAGTTCAAAAATGGAGTAATGGAAGAGTTTTGTACTGCAAAAGGAATTCTTCAACAATTCTCTGCTCCTAGAACTCCCAAAATGGTGTTGCAGAATGAAGAAACAGAACACTTATAAAAGCTGCAAGGACCATGCTGGCAGATGCTTTTCTGCATGTTACCTTTTGGGCATAGGCAATTAACACATCCTGCTATGTTCAAAATAGAGTCCTTCTCTTATGAGATACTATTTAAAAGGAAACCCTACATCAAATTTATTAAGCCATTTGGATGCAAATGTTCATTATTGAACACCAAGGATTATCTCAACAAGTTTCAAGCAAGATCATTGGACTGCTTCTTTGTTGGTTACTCTACACACTCAAAATCCTACAGATTATATGTGAAAGATCATTTGAGTGTGATTGAATCATCTGATATTGTGCTCAATGAAAATCAATTTAATACAGTTGATGGTGATGCATGGCTGTTTGATCTTGAAAAGCTAATCAAGTCCTTCAAGATTTATCCTGAAGACTTTGATGAAGCTATGTATATGACAAGTGTGGTTACAGAAGAATCTTCAAATAAACTTGATTTGGACAAGATGTGGTCAAAGGTTGCTGAAAAAGGACCAGAATACAATTTCATTAAGCCTCCTTCTATTGTTGAAAATGAACAAGCTCCAGATCAAGTTCAAGATCAAAATCAAGAACAAGCGGATCCAGATAATCAAGAAAACCAGGATAATGATGTTCTGAATGTAGTTGATCCTGATAACACTGAAGAAGCAAGAAGAAATGAAATATTTGAAGACTTGCTTCAAAATTTGAATTTTGGAAACAATGGTGCGTCTACCTCTCAACTGAACAATGAAGAAGCACAAGAGTTTCATGATGCTATAACTGATTTGATCATTGATGAACCTGATCTCAATGACGCAAATCTTGATACTACTGTATCTACTGATGTTGTTGTTCAATCCTCTTATGTTGAAAAGAATCATCCTCCTGAAAATATCATAGGAAACATTTATGAAAGAGTAACAAGAAGTGCATCTGAATCTGCAAACATTTGTTTGTACTCCTGCTTTCTATCCCAAATAGAACCTAAGAACATTGTTCAAGTATTGAAGGACAACAGTTGGGTAGAGGCTATGCAAAAGAAGTTGGCTCATATCAAAGATCTGCAAGTGTGGGAACTTGTAGACAAGCCAAGAAACAAATATGCAATTGGAACCAAATGGGTTTTCAGGAATAAAAGGAATGAAATAGGTATTGTGATTAAGAACAAAGCCAGACTTGTTGCATTGGGATGCCTACAAGAAGAAGGGATTGACTTTGAGGAAGTCTCTGCACCAGTTGCAAGACTTGAAGCAATAAGAATTTTCTTGCATTATGTTGCCTCAAAGAATATAAGGGTATTCCAACTTGATGTCAAATCTGCATTCCTAAATGGAAAAATAGAAGAGGAGGTGTATGTAACTCAGCCACCAGGATTTGAGGACCCTGATTATCCTAACAAAGTGTATAAGTTAAACAAAGCCTTGTATGGACTGTATCAAGCTCCAAGAGCTTGGTATGATGAGTTATCAAATCATTTACTTGAACATGGTTTCCAAAGAGGAGTTATTGACAAGATCCTCTTTTACAAGAAGAAAGGAAGAGATTTGCTTTTGCTGCAAGTTTATGTTGATGATATCATTTTTGGGTCAACCAATGAACAGATGTGCATGGAGTTTGAAGAGGTAATGAAATCCAAGTACAGATGAGCTCAATGGGAGAAATGAACTTCTTTCTTGGATTGCAAGTTCAACAGATGACTGATGGGATTTTCATATACCAGTCTAAGTATGTGCAGGACATATTAGACAAATTCAAGTGTAATGATCTTAAAACTGCATCAACTCCCATGGATACAAAATAAAAGATGGTAGCAGATGAAAAGGGGGA
Source organism: Bidens hawaiensis (assembly GCF_021521415.1). Taxonomy (NCBI): domain Eukaryota; kingdom Viridiplantae; phylum Streptophyta; class Magnoliopsida; order Asterales; family Asteraceae; genus Bidens; species Bidens hawaiensis. The sequence continues at coordinate 314,109 of NW_027491996.1, read as the reverse complement.
TCAAGTGGATGAACATGTATACAGAGTAAAATTTGGATCTCTAATGTATCTGACTGCTTCAAGGCCAGATTTCATGTTTGCTGTTTGTGTTTGTGCAAGATTCCAGTCAAGTCCTAAGGTTTCTCATATGAATGCAGTGAAGAGGATCTTTAGATATTTGAAGGGAAGACCAGATCTGGGAATTTGGTACCCAAAGAACCAGTCTTTTGATCTAACTACCTACACAGATAGTGACTATGATGGGTGCAATATGAGCAGGAAGTCTACTTCAGTAGGTTGTTAATTTTTGGGAGACAGATTGGTGTCATGGAAATGCAAGAAACAGACTACAGTGTCAATCTCAACTGCAGAAGCTGAGTATATTGCTGCATCTGCCTGCTGTCCACAAGTCCTCTGGATTCAGAATCAGATGCTGGATTATGGTCTGAATTTCTTAAACACCCTATTTACATTGATAACACTGTTGCATCTTTTATTGTTAAGAATCCTGTACAACATTCCAAAACTAAGCACACTGAAATTAGACATCATTTTATAAGAGATTGTAGTGAAAAAGGTTTAATTGAGGTGAAAAGAGTTGATACAAGTGATAATTTGGCTGACCTATTCACAAAACCACTTGATAGAACCGGGTTCAACTTTCTTCTGAAAGCCCTGGGGATGAACAACTCTAATGAAGTCTGATTCATGATGTGTGCTTGTTGTGATAACTGACTATCTTTTCAAAGTCTAAATGAATGTTGTGTGCCTCTATGTGCTAATTGACTATCTTGGTAGAGGATCTAAGTAACTGTCGTGTTTGAATGTGCTTCTGTTTGCTGTTCACTGATGTGTGCTTAAGTGATTAACTGTTAATCCTAGGTATTTTTGATGCTTAGGAAAATGACCAGTGAATGTGTATGATGTCTAGATAAGTACCTGATTTGATCTATTTGAATGTGTGCTTGTCTGACATCTTGATTATGCATTTTGTGAAAGTCTGCATGTTTTAATAATGTCATTGATGATTATGATTTGAATATGCTACACTTGTGGTTGTGACAAAATGTGATTTTGTGTCAAAAAGATATGCTCAAATGAAAACTTTTAAGAAACCTTTTGATCAAAACAATCTTGATAAAACAAGAGCAAGTTGATTCATGGTTCTGAGAAATGATAATACTAATATGTTCAAAGCTTTATAGAAGCTTAAAAAAAGGATTTTAAATGAGGAGACTCAAAAGAATCACTTTTGCTTAAAATTATGTCATTTACTCAAGTTGGAACGACATATACTTGTATATGTTTGGTCCTGTCATCTGTCTTTAGATTGAAATGATAGCCATTAACCTAAAGGCTGAAAGCATTCGGGCCAATTGTAATTTGTTTTATTCTTTCACTTAAAATTATGTCAATAACTCTAAGTTGAAAGGACATGTATCTTCATATATGTTTGCCCTGTTGACCACTTGTGGTAAAACATGATAGCCATTTACCTGACAATTAAGAGTAATTGGGGTGACTGAATTTTAAAATATGTTTATTGGGAAATGATAGTACATTGACTATTTGGCCAATCAGATGGATTTAATAGGCTAAAAAGACACTTAGTACAGTCATTGACATGTATGGTTGCTTTCCTATGATGTGTAAAATCTAAGGTGATATAAACATAAAGAAACTGTTAAGCTTAATGTGGAGTTACATTGTTGTCTCTGCATGTTCCAAGACAAATCTTTGCGAATGATAGGCAGAAAAGTAATTATCCAGTCATACACGAGCCCATTGATATTTGGTCCCCAAAATGATGTATTTATTAAGAATGACAAAGAACAAGTGAACAAAATGTAAGGTATACACAACACATTGTTGTTAGCAATGTTCACATTTGAGTTACAAAAAAAAACACCATAAGTTCTGTCATTAAAAAAAATTTAACCAAATCCAAGGGGTCAAAGTCAAATCGGGGTGATCTGGAGAAAGACAAATAATCCTTGAGAATAGATATGGAGCATCAGACAAAAATATGTGCTATCCATTTAGTATTATGCATCTTAACTGAACCTTAATCATATTACCAAAGAAATGAAATTCATGCTAAGTTTAGACATGCTGTTAAGCTGTCTAATCTGTCATAATAATGCTGAGAATGAAGTATTGAGAAGATAATTAGTCAATATGATCCCATGATTGAGATCTTTTTCATAAAATGAAAGAAACTGTTTTGAAAGGAATGATAACTGAAATTTGATCTCTAAATGCACTATTTGCTCTTAAACAATGATTTTTTATTGATAAATATGGTTGATATTTGGTTTAAGCCAAAAAGTGTTGCATTTTACCTTCAAAAGGTTTGAATATGTATTTTCGAGTAAGGTTTAATGTTTTGTAACCTTGTCGAGCAAACTTAGTCATTTTGGTCTAAGTTTATCCTTTTCGAGCATTCTTTGAAGTTTTTACAATCTTCGGGTAGAGGTTACTATTTTACTTGAAATTTAACTTTCCTAGCAGGCTTGATATTTGTTTAAGTTTGAATATGATGTTTACTAGCAAGCTTTTATATAGTCTATACTTTCTAGCATACTTTAGTGTTTTAATTGAAAGTACAAATGTTTCTAGCAAGCTATTTGATATGTTACTGTTCACTAGCAAGCTTTGTTGAATTCTAAACTTTCTAGAAAACTTAACTGTTTTATAGGTTGTTTAAGTCATACTAGCATGCTTTGTGATCGAATATGTTACTTCTAGCAAGCTTTAATGTTTTTGAACTTTATAGAACACTTAGGTGTTTGTTTTACTGTTTGAACTCACTCTAGCAAGCTATGTGTTACTTGAGAATATGATTCTTTGAGATTACAAGTGTTTTTCTGGCAAACTTAGTTTTCCGGGCACACTTTATGTTTCGAGCACACTTTGAAATTCTCAAGTGTTCTCTTAACATACTTGGTAATTTCAAAATTTTGCTTTTCGAGTACACTTTGTGTTTAGAATCCCTCTCTAGCACACTTTCTATTCTTGAAGTATTTCATGCATACTTTGCTTCAAAGCATACTTGACAGAATTATTTATTAACTGTCGGGTAAGGTTTGTGATAAGTTCAGTTATTCGAGCAAGGTTGGTAATTAGAAGTATGTCTAAGATGTATATTTGGGTATGTTAATTGATTCCTAGCAAGGTTGCCTATTTGATACTTTATACTTGATTATTTATCTTGTGATTCATTTCTCGAGCAATCTTGTACTTCGAGTAAGCTTCCTTCATTGTATTTACTTAGCTTTATTTCTAAAATCACTTGTAATTTTTGAAATAATCTGGAACGAGCAAGCTTTGAGAAAGTGGAAGGTTCCTAGCAAGCTTTGTGAATAATCATTTTTTCGAGCAAGGTTTTGTAAATGAACTTTATCGAGCAATGTTTTAAATGTGACTATATTTAAATGGATAATGTTACTGTTTGACAGCTATTTACTCACTAAATGACAAAATGCATTTAAAACTCACTTTAAAAAAGTATATAAGAGGAAGTTAGAGAAAATTTTGCCACTTTTCTCTCTCTTCTTCCACTCTCTTTCTCTCGTTTCTGAAACTCAACCGCCTTAATTCAATCATCTAAACTTCCTAACCCTAATTTGTCAGCCCACTCAATCCGACTCGGTAAGCAACTATTAAGTGTTTTCCGACAACGATTAAGTGATAATGGGCTTTTAATATTCATTTGTACTAACTCTTTGTTTCTTATGTAGGTTTTTTATTTGTCGAAGATCAAGTTTTTAAAGAAATTTCTTCTCTACTTCTTCAAATTATAACCTAATATCATTAAAAGATATGAACTTTATAACTGATTTTTGCTTTGAATGTGTTTATTTGTACATATATGGCGGATGAAGAATCGGCATACAAGTTTGAGCATAAGCACAACATGTGTGCTTTGTTACGAGTTACTCTAGACAATGAGGATGTGGCTCATACGATAAGGTGGCTCCAAAGATCGAATATACGCTTTGCCTTAACAGAGTGCCCGGTGTTATACAGAAATCATTTGCTAGATTTTTGGCGCTCAGCCAAATTATACGATGATGTAAGTGGTAGGCGTGTGGAAGCTACTGTGGCAAGGCAGAAGATCCGTATAACTGAAAGATTAATTAGATTCTGCTTGCAATTGCATGATGATGATCACAATCTGATTCATTTTATAACTGATCATATGCTGAAGACTTTTGTGGAAACTATGGGTTATCAAGGGGATGCCAAGGAAGGACAGTTCCAGAAGGGCATGTTTCCAAACATTTATCGATTTTTAATTCATCACATTATACAGGGCTTTGCCCCTAGAAAGGGATCTTGGACCCTCATGAGTCGAGATTTGGCAAATGCAACTGTTGCCATAGTTTATGATCTACCATTCAATTTTTCGAAGATGATTTTTGAAGGGATGGTGAGCATATTGAGGAAGCCGAATAAAAAAAATTCGTAGCTTATCCCAGATTTCTACAAATAATCTTTAATCATGAGTTACAAGGTTTACCCACAATGGGTACAACACATGTATTGCAGAATCCAAATACTTACAAATAGATTGCTAATCTGGCAAGCACAAGCAGATTCAATCCAAATGCTGAGTTTGATGTGTTACCATGGTTGGTTAACCATGATGCTGAAATAATGCCAGTTCCTGAGTAAACCTCAGAGGAGGAAGATGTTAAGGAAAGTGATGATGATTCTCATGAGTCCGGTGATGAGGATGATGGAGAAGGACATGAAGGGGGAGCTGGAGGCGATTTTGTTAATGCTGCACAAGATCAGGGGGAGGATCAGCCTTTACCCACACCACCACCAACACCACCAGTCACACCACCTTCACCACCACCACCAGACACATATATACCATCCCCACCAACCTTACCACTAACCCAAAGCCCACCTGAAACCTTAAACCAAAAACCACCTCCAACCATTGACCAAACTACCTCCTAACCTTTAACCCAAACCCAAACCATTACCCAAGACCTAACCCAGCCAACACATGAACCATATATTCCACAATCACTTCCAACTCACTTACTCCCACTTACACCTATTCAATCCCCATCACACTCCCAATCTACAGACCCAATTCAACCACAATCCCAAACCATAGACCCTCCTACTGCCCCAATCCAACCATAATCCCAAACCACAAACCCACCCATTGATACAATCCAACCTTTACATAATCCTTTCTCTGACTCACCACTAGTTACCCCTCCCCATCATTATGTTTTCAAAAGAAATCTTGATTTGATATATGAAAATATGGAGATAAGAGATGAAAATGTTGAGTTGAGAAAAGAAAACATGGACTTAAAAGAACAGCAGGCCCAAGCTCTTTTGAAAATTCAAAACCTTGAGGCGAAAGTTGAGAAGAACTCAGCTACCCCAAAATAGGGGGAGAATATCCACGAGGCCACTGTTGCTGATGAAGAGATGGTGGATGCGATAGTGGAGAATGTGGCTGATGGTCTGAAAAGTATCTTAAATGTATATGGTGATAGTGAGAATGAGGAAGATAATGGTGAGAGAATGATTTTTGATGAAGACTATGAAGGTGATAAGTTGGTGATGATGAACAGAACTATGATGTGAATGTTGAGGTGTTAAATACTCTTTATGGAGACTTTGATGATGATCTGTTGAGGAAAGAAAGAGAAATTGATGCTGAAATGGAAAATCAAACCACTAATAATGTGGTAACAACAAAAGCAATAACAACTGACATTGCAACTAATGTTGTGGCTACTAATGTACTGACTAAAGCTAATGCCACTGATGTTGTGATGGATGAGGATGCTGCAACTAAGGAACCAATCTTAACTAAAACTTATGAAGAAGGTTCCAAGAAGACTGAGCATGACAAGAAAATGGATGATTTGTCAGATGATAATGATAACTTTCCCCCTGAAACTGAGGAAGAAAAGAAAAAGAGATTGAAGAAGGGGAAAGCAATAGCTGATGATGAAAATGAACTTGGTGTTACACAGGAAGTAAATGTTGAGGATAAGGAAGAAGATGAAAATGTTGAGGCTGGCAAAAGGCTTGAAAAGGTGATAAGAGAAACTAAGGAGAGGGAATTTATTACCCAAACCTTAACTGCAGAAGAGCTGAAAGAGCAAGAAAATTTGATTGAACAGGGAAACATTGCCAAAACTTTAGATCAAGAAGGGGAAGAAGAGCAGGAAGTAATTGAAGTGTTGATAAAAATGAACCAAGCTGCAGAAGTGGATAAGTCTCTAGCCATGGTTTTAAGCAAATTCAGTCAGTCTCAACATGAGAATCAAGGTGAAGATCAGACCAAAACCACTTCTGAAAATAAAGAATTCAATAAGAAAGTGGAAACTAAAGAAACAGTGGAAGCATTGTTGAAAAAGGGTTCCATGATACATGAAGACTTTACATCTAAAGTAAACAGGTTTGAAAAGACTTATACTAGAAAGAGGAAGGCTGGTGAACAAACTGATCATGAAAAGTAAAAAAAGAAAAGGCTAGAAGGGATGATGAACCTGAATATTTTGTGGAAAGTCCCAAGGAACAGGAGAGCCCTTTGAGGCCTGGGCCAATACAGATGATTAGGCCTGAAGATATACCCAATCCAGATGAACCAAAAATTGATGCAGCAGATGAGTCAACTGAAAAAGAAGACACTACTGAAGAAGATGACTCTGAATCTGATGATGATGATGATAACAATGATGTTGATTAGGGTAATAATGCTGAGAAAGTTGATATTTTGTCCCCTCAAGTTGAAATGTCTGATGAACAGAGGGAAAATATTCAACAAAGTCTGGATGAGGCAAAAAGGAATAATCCTTTAGTAATCAAGTTGATCAGATTTGGATATGGATTTGAAAAATTGGCTCCTCTACCTGATGAGGAGCTGCAAAGGCTGACTGACAAGGAAGATTATGAGAAAAGAAATAGAATTTAAAAGAAAAATTAAAATTCAATAAGGTATAGTGAGTTTGAGAAAGCAAGGACTCAATGAGAAAGATCTGAGCAAAATGTGTTTTGATGAATTGCAAAGAAATTATAATACAACTAGAGAAACAATTGAAAGAGATGAGAAGGAGAGGTTTCAAAGAAACCTAGATGAAAAGATAGATGTTGTGTTGAAAAAGTATGAAGGAAAATGTAAATACTTGGTTGATAGAGGAATGGCTCCTGAGATGGTTGACAGTATGACAAAAGAAACAGTTGAGTCTCACTTCAGAAGATTATCTATGAAAAAGCAACTAGAACCTTCTACAAAAAGACCAAGGATTGTAAAATTGGCTGATAAGATCAAAGAGGATAAGAAGAAAAGATGGGAAGCTGAACAATTAGTTTTGTTGGAAATGCTGATGGAAGCTAGGGGAGATTGAATGAGCTTGAAGGGATGAGCAGATCAGACAGGATTGCTATACTCTTGTCTGAAATGGAGAAAGATAATTTGGAAAAAGCTGAAGCATCCAAGACTCCTATTCCTGTGGAGGTTAAACCAGAACCTGTTGAACACAAAGATCCATAGGAGGATGAGGAGATGATTAAATTGTTGAAAGAAGTCATGAAAAACAAGGGAATGAAAGGAAATATGTTCGATATGCTGGGAAAGGCACAACCGAAAGAATTGTTTTATGAACAAAAAGCTGAATGGGAGAGGCTATTACCAGGAAATGGGTATCCTAGAAGTTTTGTAGCTGGACAATTTGTACCAGCCTATCAGCTTAAGGATGAAAAGATCATGGAAATGATTGGAAGGTTGTTCAGGGATGGAGGTGAAAACCTTGCTGATCTGATGATCATGCCAGCTGAATTGATAGTTAAGATGTACAAAAAGATATTTGGATTAGTGGGGGTCTCTAAACCTATGAAGTCCATTCCTACTAGGCCCTCAGCTTCAAGGGAACAAAGATCAACAACCAGAAATGAGCCAAGAAGAGCTTATTCACAAAGACAAGAAAGGCCACCAACTGATGTGGACCTGCCAATAAAACTCTTCTATGACTCTGTCTCTCAAACATTGAAAGTGGTAATGAAAAGTAGAGAACTCAGAGAGATTGTGTTTAGAGATGATTTTGCATATTTCAAGAAAGAACAACTTGAAAATATGGTAACTCTAAATTTTTATGACTAGCATGACAATAACAAGCTTGCAAGTATACAACAAAATGAGTTATCCAAATATTTGATAAGTGAAGCAAGTATGGGATTCCCTTTGTTGAATCAAAGGAAGAAATACAAGTTGACAAAACATGAAAAGAAAAGGAGAGACAAAAGGTTAAGTGACATATGGCATGCTGAATTTGCATACCTCTCAAAAAGAAAGAACAAAAATCCACTTGCAAACTTGAATACTTGCATCAGTATGAGAAGAGAAATGACAAGGCCCAATCATGAAGTCCAGAAGAATGGTAGGATTGCACAAATTGACTACAACAAAGAGGAAGACTCATAAATTCTTCGAAACTCTGATGGACTTATCTTGGGTATAATAAAGACTGATGAAGACCTTACATTCCTGCATGATGAGGATTTAAGAGACATAATGAATTGGACAGTTCCTGAAAATCATTCTCATCAACATCAACTGTTTATTTTCAAGGAGAAAGCAGGAGGAGTAAGAATAGATCGAAGACAAGCAGCCTTTGACACCAGAAAGAAGACTTTGTTTTAATTTAGGCTTTGCTTTGTAATGTCTATGAACAGAATTTGAAATATGTAATCTTTTGATTTTGTAATGTCATTTTGATTTTTATTTGATGTGTATTTTGACTAAGTGTATGTAACCTTTGAGATGTTTTGGAACAGCTGAGGTGTTCCAATCTAGGGGAGATTGTTTGGTCAAAGATTTAACATGATATGACTTAAGAGAGATTGGAATCTTCTCAACACTCCTCAGATATGGTTAAGTATGGAAACCGAGCACACTTGGACCTCCTAGCAAGGTTTTACTTGTCATAGTAAGGTATTTTGCCTATCGGGCAAGGTTATCTTCTTGAACTCTTCTTTAGTGTCAATCCGAGCAGGGTTCACTATGTCTAGCAAGATTGTTCTTCATAGCCAAGCAAGGTTTGCTTCTGAGTAAGCTCTTGTCTAACCAAGCTTTTGAAGCCAAGTATTTGGAAGATCTAGCAAGGTATTCATTAATAAACATTGATCCGAGTATGCTTGATGAAAGTTGATAAAGAATTATCTTAAGGACTTTGTCGGGAAAGGTTCAACCCCGAGCAAGCTACAGTGCTTCCAGCACAGTTCAAACAGTGTTACTAGCACACTTGGGTTTGCTTAATAAGTTATTTTTTAACAAAGGGTTGAAGGGATTCATGAAGAACAGTTTGCTCGTACGACCATATCGAGCAAAGTTTGCTATGGTCAAGAAGATTGAAGTATGCTAGGTGAGTATTTTCAAATGAAAATACTCTAACTAAAGTCTACCCAAAGAACTGTTTGCCAGCACACTTCAAGGTTACCAGGTCTACTTGAAGAAGACAAAAGCACAAAGTCTACCCGGAAGACCTGTTTTTACACTTAGTATGTTTTGAATATGTTTTATGATTATATACCAATCATTAGGGTTTCTAGAAGGCAGGACAGCTGTCAGGTGGTGGCGGGCATATAAATAGAATAATTTAGGGCACGCCTACCACGGATTTGCCATTTTACATTATTCAGACCTACCGAATTTTCCTGATTGAGTGTGAGGGCTGTCCTAAGGTTAGTACGGATAAACATTCCTTACAAGAAACCCAAATCGATTTACATTTGTTTGAAAACCTTCTATAAATGGAAATCTTTTGAGTGATTGTTTGTGTTTGTTACATTTAATATCTTTAAGCAACATATAGTGATTGTTAGTGATTCTGTCGTTAACAAATACCTATTCTTACCTTAAATAGCACAGTCACCAACCTGATTGTCGACACTTTTATTGTGTGGATTGTGACATTTATTGTGAGTTTGATTTATCAATACGGGACTGACAGATTTACTCATAAACACAATTCTAAATATCATAGTTAATTAAAACTTTCGCAGAATATAAAAACTTCAACCATAATATATTACGTAACATTCAAATCTTGTCTTAAATAAACATTCATAGTCATTTAAAAGTAAAACATAGTCTTTAAAACATCATAACATTTCCTTGAGATGCCGGTATCTTCAATCCCATGCCATGTGTCCACATCAAGCGAGCTGCCTCATTCTACTCACATGCGTGCATACTAAAAGTCAGCTACGCTGAGTGAGTTCTAGTTAATCATGCCACATACACACATTCATAATTACTTACTTCCGTACATACCTCATACTTTCGTTTATAACATACTTACTTACCTTCGTTCCTTCTTTCTTTCATATACATTCATTATGTTTTAAAGAGCATTACGCCCTATAACCTTCGCATACATTATTAGGGTATGCAACTCTTTAACCTTCGCATATATTATTACGGTGTGCAACCCCTTTAATCTTCGCATATATTATTAGGGTATGCAACCCTTTAACCTTCGCATATATATTATTAGGGTATGCAACCCTTTAACCTTAGCATATATTATTAGGGTATGCAGCCCTTTAACATTCGCATATATTATTAGGGTGTGCAACTCTTTAACCATACATTACTTTTCATTATCATTATCATTATCGCATTCATACATACCTTTCATAATATCATACATACCATATTCATATATACTTCCTTTTCACATACTCATATCATACATACTACACTACGACATCCTTAACAATACGTGCAATATCCGAAGATCGTTCACGTACTGTCAAGCATTCATTCATAATATAAACATAACTATCACATACATCATTAAGACATACACTTACCATTTAGGGTAAGTGTATTAACATTCACATTGAGTATGCACACAACCCCAAAAACATAACAATGAAGTGGGTCTAAAAACTCAACTGGATCCTGTTGCGTTCCCCATTTATTGTTATTCCCTTTCTTAACTGAGCTCGGTTGATTGTACATTAATTATACGTATCAATATATGTCCTATTCACATTATTCATATTTCAGCCAAAATGGCTAAGTCTGGTCCATTCTAACAGTCTTGTTTTAGAATACAATCTACTTATAATATAATTCAAATACTGGGTATTCAATTACTTTAGTATTCTTTTCTTTCTTTTCCTTTGTATTCATAAACATGGTTTTGTATTAGATTACATTTTATTTAGAATTCAATTTTCATTCAAACCTACAATGTAATTGAGTCTCCATGTATTCGAATATGCTCCATGTACACGAATGGTTTAAAGTGTGCGAGTATTTTATGGTAATCAAGCATCTTGATTATATCAAATGTCCATTTGTATTCTAGTCATCCATTATATTCGAATGAGGACCATGTAATCGAGTTTACGGGTGTATGCGAATGAAACATTGTATTCGAAATCCCTATTGTAATCGATCGTGGACATGTAATCGAATATGGTCATTGTATTCGAACTATGCTAATGTAACCGAATACCACAGTGTATTCGAATTTTATAATGTATTCGATTCTCGCAAAGTATTTGAACATAAGCCTTGTATTCGAGTTTGTGTATGCAAGCGAGTCTATTTGTATTCGAATGTATAAGTGTATTCGACTATAACAATGTATTTGATTTGATCATTGTAATCGAATGTTACCATGTATGCGAATTCTTGTATTGTAATCGAATAGCCCAATGTAATCAATTAGGTTCATGTATTCGAGTCTCTACCTTATATTCGGTCATATGTAGTATTCGAACATGCATGTTGTAATCGATTGGTACAATGTAATCGAGTTTAGCAGGTGTATTCAAATGACCTGTTGGTTCTTATTGTATTCGGACGGGCTGTTGGTTACGGCTTGGTTCTCCACTACCAATATCATTATGCGTTTTGTCATCTAGACTCATACTATGGTTCGGTATTAACCCATAACTGTTTCACTAACCGTTTTCGGCAAAAACTTGACCAGTGTAACCATAAAGCTTGGACCTTTACGGTCTAAAACGTTCAAAGGCTAGATCTAGGATTTATTCTTGAGCCGTATATAATGATGAGTTCGTTAAGTCCATTTTAAACATCAAGTTTGTAATTTTATGGTTTATCTATACCCGATCTACTCTAGGGCTAAGTTTCATGATAAACCGTTCATAAAAACGTAACCTTTAAAAGCAAAGAACATACCTTGAAGTGTTCGTCAGGTCACGATTAGCTTGGTTATGAACAAAAATCTTGTATCTTGCGTGTATATCCAATATCTATCAAGAATCTTTGTTCGTTTGGCCTCGGGTCTTCTTCTTCTATTTGCGGCCGTGAAGGTATGGAGGTGTGTGTGTGTGTTTTGAGTGTGTAGAGAATAAGGAAGATAAGAATGAGAGATTCAGGTTTTTACAGAGGTTTAAGGGAGTATTTATACTCTCTTAATCACATGGACCTAAGGCCCATCCCATCCCTTATTCCATCTTTCCCCACCCAAGTCCATACTCCTTATTATATTTAATTTTAATTAAATATTAACACATGTTCAACAAAAATAAATTTCCTTTATTCATTATTATAAAATTTAGGATGTTACAATCATCTCAAGGATCTCGAAGAAGCATTCAGCATCCTTGACCAATACAATATGAAGCTCAAACCGTCCAAATTCCATTTCGGTGTCAAAGCTAAAAAATTCTTAGGGTATATGGTGATTAAAAGAGGAATAGAAGCCAGTCCTAAGCAGATTGAAGCCATCATTAATTTAAAGTCTCTAGTGAATGCTAAAGATGTCCGAAGACTGACGGGAAGGTTTGCTAACAAATTCATCTCCAGATCTTTAGAGAAGTGCAAAGGCTTCTATGATATCTTGGGGAAGAATAAGAAGTTCGAGTGGAGATCAGAAGCATGAAGATGCACTGAAAGCTCTTAAGAATTATATATCATAAGCTCCAGCCCTGATGAAACCAGTGTATGGTGAACCATTATCCTTGTACTTAGCCGTCTTAGGTAATGCGGTTAGTGTTGTTCTAGCCAAAGATCATGAAGGACAACAACATTGGATATACTATGTAAGTAAAAGTCTCTTAGAAGCCGAGGTAAGGTATTCTCAACTTGAAGAGTTAATACTTTCTTTAATTATGGCCTTAACTAAGTTAAGACATTATTTTGAAACTCAAACTATTGTTTTTAAAACTAACTTTCATGTTAAGAATGTGCTTAGAAAACCAGAAATGTCAGGTAGGATGGCTAAGTGGGCTGTGAAGCTCAGCGCCTCTGATATACAATATGAGCCCAGAACAACCATCAAATCACAAGCACTTGTAGACTTTGTGGCTGATTTCAGTAGTGACATACAGGATAAAGCTGATCAGGAGGTCAGCCAACTTGAAAAACCAAGGATCCTTGGATCCTCTTCATAGATGGTGCATCAAATGTAAGAGGAACATGATTGGGCATACTACTAAAATCACCACAGGGTGACATAATACCCCAGTCCATAGCATGTGAGTTCCAAGCTACCAACAACGAAGCAGAATATGAAGCAGTTATTGCAGGTTTACTTTTAGCTAAACAAATGAGGATCATGTATCTTCAGGTTTACGTGGACTCTTTATTAACAACTAACCACTTTAACGGTTCTTACACTGTAAAAGGTGAAAATATGATCAAATATTTAGAAATTGTGAAAAATTAGTAAAATCCTTCGAAATGTTCAGTATAATCCATGTACCAAGAGAGGAGAATGCTGGGGCAGATGCCTTAGCAAACCTAGCATCATCTTTGAAGATCCCGGATGACATAAAAGTACCCATTATTCACATACTTTTTCCAGCAATTGGGAAATAGGAAACAATGGAGGTAACAACGGATTGTCGTGAAGAATTTAAGGATTCTTCATCATGTCTAGAAGTAGGATCACGGATCCTTCCAATCAAGAAATTCCTCCAAGAAGAAGAAATCCCAAAAGGGGAAAATCCCAAAGCTTTCAGAATTTAGATATCACAATTTATTATTTTACAAAACGTTGTATATAGAAAATCTCTTGTAGGTCCCTACTTGAGATGCATTGAATATCCAGAAATACAAGAAGTGCTTAAAGACTTCTACGAAGTTAATTGTGGTAACCATATAGGGGGGCATAACACTGTTCTCTAGGATACTTAGGACATGCTACTTCTGGCCAACAATGAAGAAGGATGCTATGGAGTATTCACGGAAGTGTGATTCTTGTCAAAGACATGGCAACATTCTTCATCAACCAGCAGAACCTATGTATCCTATATCTTCTTCATGGCCTTTTCATGAAATGGGGAATGAATATTACAGGCAAGCTACCCAAGGCACTAGGTAGAAAAGTCATTATGCTTGCCATGAGAGGTTACTTCTCAAAATGGATTGAAGTAGAAGCATTTGTTCAAGTCCATGAAAGGGAATTTATATCCTTTATTAAAAGAAATATTATAACTAGATTTGGTATCCCATCTAAAATTGTTTGTGATAATGGATCCCAATTTATCGAGAAAAGAACTACTAACTTTTGTGACAGTTGGGGCATCAAGATGATCACTATTTTGGACAAAAATCACTCAAGGATAATGTATCCAAATCTGTTATGTGAGGATTAGTGCTATGACGACAATATTGAATGTGTAATCGAAATCTTGGTGAACACAATGATTTGATCACGAGGGAAAAAGCCCTTGAATACGATAATCGCACTTCGGTCAAAACTTAACAAGGTAATCTTTGATCGATTGACTTCGGTCAAGGATTCACGAGATAATATTTGGTTGAATCACTTCAGTCAAGGATCAACGAGGTAATCTTTGGTCGGATAGTACGTGATTATAGTAATCTCCGGAAAAAAAACCACGGACGGTGAAAACTATCACCGTCGAGTTTATTAATGGTAAAAGGTGATTACAAATGTTGTGGAGTTTATGATCGAGAATACAAGATAAACTAGTGAGTAGAGAGAATGTTTGCTTCTGCTCTAGTGTGTGTGATAGTACATGTGTGTTCTAACTTATCATAATCTCCCTTATATATCAAAGATAATAACTCAATGGAGTTATTAATATTAAAGACTATTAACTAATAATCCTTAAAAATCCGCCATTGCCTTCAATGTAATCGTAACTGCCACTTTGACCACGTGCTCCATCACTCAGGCTGCGAAATAGGGGGTAGACAAGGTCTTGGAGCCGTTGCACTTGATAAATATCAACCTTCATATAAGAAACAACTGTTAACAACACCAGATACCTAGGATCCATGATCCTGACATAGCACTGGAACTCTTCAGAAGGATAATTAATCCAGACACGTCAATATCATCTTGACTGCAAGTTAGTGGATAGATTGAGTCTTCTAACCGTTATACCTGCTAAATATTAGACTATACATGAGAACAACCGTTAATTAGTAATAAGTACTGAGGATCCTTGATCCTGATACGATCTGGAATACATGCTAAGGATAACTAATCCAGACATATGCTAGGATAACATATCCACAGTGTCAAATTTCTGTGCACTAACAATTGCCCCCAAAATGGCGGTTGTGATAAGATCACAGCTGTCATTTTGCCTTTGAATTCAAACTTCCTGCAAAAACATATGAGATTTGACAAGTTGGATATAATTGTCACATATAAATGGAGTTTCCATGGGAACTTCCCTTCCGGCTATATATCCTTCTCCCTGCAAATCATGAACAACTAGTAACACCTGTTTAACCCGGGTGGATGATCCATTTTTATGAATGGTGAAATCCGGGTTAAGATTTTTGGTAATTGCAAGTAAGTTTGATAAATAGTATCTTTTAACTATCTGTTGATTGTCTGTAATTTTGAAAGTTTGTATGATATAGGTGTAGACTTGTTGAAAGTTTTGAGAAAGATTCTTTGAGAAAAAGCTTTAAGGATAGAGTATCCTTGTAAAAACAAGTTAAGGATCCTGAATCCTTACATAAACGAGTTTATAAAGATTTTAGCCAAGTAAAAGTAAATTAATAATTAGAAATCATACCATAAGATCTAATTAGACCCAAGTTACCATAAGTATTGATCCTTCCATGATCCTTGTAATTGAACTTAGGATACTTGATGCAAATAACTTATGACATTAACTGGGATTAAACCCAACAAACTGGGGACAAGCACATAAAATAAACTGGGGACAAGCCCGTGTAACTGGGGACAAGCCCATGTGGTGTTAAACTGGGACAAGCCTAAAAACTGGGGACAAGCCCAAACTGGGGACTGACCCAAGGGTACGGATGTTAACTGGGGACTCGCCCAAACAGGGATTTAGCCCAAACGTGAGATAACGTGAAAACGTTATAAACCTTGGCTAACATGAAAATGTTAGAAACCTTTGTCTTGAGATAACGTGAAAATGTTATAAACCGGTGGTATAGTACGTCTACCATAAATTGTAGGATCCTCCATATAGCCGAAGACAACGAAATTGTCAGCCACTAAGCGTGTACTGGTCCCGCTTCCCCGGACTATACGTTGGATAGCGTGCGCTCCAGGCGAGAGTGTAGAAACTCTAATTTATAAGAAAGGTGAAAACCTTTAAACCTTGGAGGATATGACCATCGGGGGTCATATCCAATCGTGGGCTAGGCCAAGGAAAATAGCGATGTACCTTAAGCGTGAGGGAGAGGTGACCAACCTCTTAGACATTGAACCTCTTATTGAAATCTGCATTGTTACTTAAAAAACTTGGAAAAGATAAATTTTAAGAATACATTATCCTTAAAATAACAAGAATATGAAATGAATAAGTGATCAGATAGATATTACCAATTTTAGGATCCTTGATCCTAGATGGATGCTTGATTTTCGAAGGATACTAGATCCTGACTATAAAAAATAGTTCTTGAGATGGATAGCGTTCCATGCTCTGGGTAACCTGTTGCCTTCCATAGTTAGCAAGTGATATGCCTCCTTTCCAGCTTCTGACTCGATCAAGTAGGGGCCTTCCCATTTGGGTGCGAGCTTTCCATCTGCTGGATTATTTGTGTTTTGGAAGGCTTTCCTCAAGACTAGATCTCCTTCTTGAAATCTTCTGATCCTTATATGATACCCTTTGTTGATATGCTGCCATTCTGATCTTGGCTAGGTCTATGAGTTCTTCAACAGTATCCAAGTCTTCAAGAAGAATTTCTTCATTGGCCTCAGGATCACGGATGCTTGTTCTGGCTGTAGGGACCACCATTTCTATAGGGACTACTACTTCTGATCGAAACACCAATGAGAAGGGTGTTTGGCCTGTTGCATTCTTGGGTGTTGTTCTATCAGCCCAAAGAGCATAAGGTAGCTCTTCGGCCCACTTGCCTTTCTTGGATCCTAGCTTCTTTTTCAGGTTGTTGATGATGATCTTATTGCTTGACTCTGCTTGGCCATTAGCTTGAGGATGCACTGGAGTGGATGTAATCATCTTGATGCCCCAACTGTTACAAAAGTTAGTAGTTCTTTTCCTGATAAACTGGGAACCATTGTCACAAATAATTTCAGATGGGATACCAAATCTAGTTATAATGTTTCTTTTAATAAAGGATATAACTTCCCTTTCTCAGACTTGAACGAATGCTTCAGCCTCAATCCATTTTGAAAAGTAATCAGTCATTGCAAGCATGAATACTTTTCCTCCTGGTGCCTTAGGTAATTTACCCACGATATCCATACCCCACTTCATGAAAGGCCATGATGAGGATATAGGATACATAGGTTCTGCTGGTTGGTGTAGGATGTTTCCATGCCTTTGGCAAGCATCACACTTCTTTGAATACTCCATTGCATCCTTCTTCATTGTTGCCCAGAAGTATCCAGTCCTAAGTATCCTGGAGAATAATGTTCTCCCCCCTGTGTGGTTACCGCAATCGCCCTCGTGGAAGTCTTGGAGTATCTCTTGTATTTCAGGATCCTGGATGCATCTCAAATAGGGACCTGCAAGAGATTTTCTATATACAATATCTTGAAAAATAATGAATTGTGATACCTTCAATCTGAAAGCTTTAGGATTTTCCCTTGTAGGGATTTCTCCATCTTGAAAGAACTTCCTAATTGGAAGGATCCAAGATCCTGCTTTTTGAGAGGATGAAGGATCCTTAAGTTCTTCTGTGCAATCCACTGTTTCCTCCATAGCTTCTTGTTTTCCAATTGCTGGAGACAATATATGAATGATAGGTATCTTTACATCATCTGGGATCTTCAATGATGATGCTAAGTTTGCTAAGGCATCTGCCCCAGCATTTTCTTCTCTTGGTACCTGCGTGATACTAAACAACTCGAAGGATTTTGCTAATTCCTTCACAATTTCTAAATATTTGATTAGTTTTTCTCCTTTAACAGCATATGAGCCATTAAAGTGGTTAGCAATCAATAATGAATCTATATATACTTGAAGATACCTGATCCTCATGAACTTAGCTAATTGCAAACCTGCGATCAGAGCTTCATACTTTGCCTCATTGTTCATTGCTTGGAATTCACAGGCTATAGACTGGGGTAATATGTCCGCCTGTGGCAATTTCAGTAGGATACCTAATCCTGTTCCTCTTACATTTGAATCTCCATCAGTGAAGAGTATCCAAGGATCCTTGGTCTCTTCTAATTGTTGGACCTCCAAGTCAGCTTGTATTGGATATCATATGCACTTAATTTCACAGCCTACTTGGCCATTCTACCTGATAATTCTGGCTTTCTAAGAACATTCTTAACAGGATAGTTAGTTCTCAAAATATTAGTATGAGTCTCAAAGTAATGTCTCAATTTAGTAGAAGCCATAATAATTGCAAGAATTAACTTTTCTAAATGAGAATACCTGGCTTCTGCATCTAGAAGACTTTACTTACATAATAAACGTGATGTTGTTCACCTTCATGATCCTTCACAAGGACAGCACTTACAACATTTCCTAATATAGCTAAGTACAGGTATAAGGATTCTCCATCCATAGGCTTCATCAGAGCTGGAGCTGAGGATAAGTAATCCTTCAAGGCTTTGAGTGCAGCCTCATGCTTCTCGGTCCATTCGAACTTCTTATTTTTCCTAAGAATGTCGTAGAAATCTTTGCACTTTTCGGAGGATCTGGAAATGAACCTGTTGAGAGTAGCTATTCTTCCCGTCAACCTCTGGACATCCTTAGCATTCACAGGAGATTTCAAGTTGATGATTGCTTCTATTTGCTCAGGGCTCGCCTCTATTCCTCTTTTGGTCACCATGTATCCTAGGAACCTTCCAGCCTTGACACCAAAGTGGCATTTTGAAGGATTCAGCTTCATATTGTATTGATCCAGGATGTTGAACGCTTCTTGACAGATAAGTCTTCTACTTTACTCTAAATATTTTAAAATTATTAACTTACTTGAAATGCTTGAACTTGAGGAGATATCACAAAAACCTTCGACAAATCGAGCTTGAAAAGTTCTAACTGCGGTATCCAGCTCCAGGAACCGTTTTGCTTTCTCTTCTGTTCCAGGTAATTTTCTCAATTAAGCGAAGTTCTCAACTGCAGACAACAAAAACAGCATAAGGGTAAAGATTGAAGAACAAAGGATCCTGCTACTCCTTAAGGATCCAGGATCCTACCCTTCGTGACCCACGTTGAAGGAAGATCAGTTCCCCCTGGTATTGAATCACGTTTTACGAAGAAAAACTGATTCTTCCACACAGAGTCATTTAGCGTGGCTTTCGAGATCGGATGTGGCTGTCGGGGTTTGGATTTGAAGATGAAACGAGCAGAACCGAAGGTATTGGTATACAAATATGACAACTCCGGAAGGCCGAAATCGATTTTTTCCTCCTCAATGATTCTTTCGATAGTGCTAAGAACCCTCCAAATCATCGGCATAGCTTGTATGTGAGATATGCCGGTAGAATCGAAAAAACTTTGGGTAAAAGGCGGAAAAGGGTATTTATAGCCGATAAGAAAGGGAGTCGCCGGGAAGCAAACCCAAACCTTGGAGTAAACATCGCATCTAACGCTGGATTCGTAGGGTCGAAAGAGGGTTTTCGGTGGATACAGTGTACGAAAGTCATCGACCTCGGGATTCATAAGCTTGCAGATTTCAGTAGATGGGTTAGCAAGCAGACATTGTGGTTCCATTTCGGTTAGCTCGTAGCTGTCGGAGGTTTGCTCGGAAGGTTTAGAGGGGACCTAAGAAGAAGAAGATGAAGCAGCAGACATGATTTAATAAAATAAGAGAGAAAGGTAAGAACGATACCTGATGGTTGGATGAAGGCGTGTATATAATCAAAGATATAGGGCGGCATATATAGACGGTTATAATTAACCTTGGGGGTTAAATGGTAAATATTCTGGCAAAACCGTCCCATCTATCAGTTTTCACAGTGATTTTGAATTTCAAAATGATAGCTGTATTCCACTGTCACCCGCCATTTTGGCGGCAATTGTTAGGCCTTGAATTTTATACTGAGGATCCTTTATCCTTAACTGCCTTATGGATAGGTTATCCTTGAAATATATATCAGGATATAAAGGATCGACGATCCTCGGTATTACTTGTTTACTAATGATTGCGTTTAGTATGGTGATGTGTTAGACAGGTGTGGCAACTCTAAGACGTATATGTATCAACTATCTTTATAGAGCAACCTCTAGCTGGAGCAAGGATCCAGGATCCTACTTCAACATAGATGATTATGGATGAATTCTCTAGAAGATTGATGTTTAAATAACAACAATGGTATTTAGACTTGGTCTACCGCTTATATCGCTGCTGGATGGCTATTGGCATGTGGTCAAAGATTGTGGAGCGGCTAAGTGGAAGACTTTCGAATAATTAGGAGATATTGTTATTGTTATTATCTTATTTAAATGAGCTATGATCGAGTAGAAAAACACATTCACACACACTAGAGCTGAAACAAGCATTCTCTCTACACTAGCATACTTTGTAATCTCGATCATAAACTCCACCGCATTTGTAACCACCTTTTGTTTATTAATATAATCGACGGTGATAGTTTTCACCGTCCGGGGGTTTTTTGTGCCGGAGATCACGATAATCATATACTCATCGACCAAAGGTTACCTTGTTGATCATTGACTAAAGTAATTCTACCAAAGATTATCTTGTTAATCCTTGACCGAAGTTATTTTACCAAGGATTGCCTTGATAAGTTTTGACCGAAGTAAGACTATCTTGATTAAGGGCTTTTTCCCTCGTGATCAAACCTTTGTGTTCACAAATATTACGATTACATACTTGTCATTATCAAGTTAGCACCTTACCTCACTTAACAGATTTGGATACTTGATCCTTAGCAGATTTTTGTTCAAAACAATTTGGCGCCCACCGTAGGCAATTGGTGCTATAATCCATATTATTCTTATCATTCTCAACTTTTTCATACCCATATCACTATCAATGGCCTCTCAATCAACCTCTGCTTCATCAACCATGCCGGCTATGGTTCCTCTCTCATCAAGGACTTTGCCACCGATGCCTCCGCCAATCACGGGAACGCAACGGCCTGCTGCTGCTGGGAGCAAGACGCAACTACCAGTTTTCCTGAGCTCAAAGACCGCTGCTGTTGCCTCGGAGGTTAATACTAACAGTGATGTTTCATCTATGTTTTCGCAGGTTCAAGCATAAATGGAGCAGCAGAACAAGACTAATAAGAGGATCCTCCGTGAGATAGAGGATCTCAAGAAGAACAAGAGGCCAACAGAGGATCTCACCCCCCTGATGCCAAGGATGCTGGATTTCACCAGTCCAGAATCCATGGCTCAGTTCTTTCAAGGATCATCTATCCTTCAACAGGGGTCCATGGGTCAACAGACACAAGGATCCTCGCTATTTCAGCCAGGATCATCTATCCTTCAACAGGTGTCCATGGGTCAACAGACTCAAGGATCCTCGCTATTTCAGCCAGGATCATCTATCCTTCAATAGGGGTCCATGGGTCAACAGACTCAAGGATCCTTGCTATTTCAGCCAGGATCATCTATCCTTCAACAGGGATCCATGGGTCAGCAGAATCAAGGATCCTCATATTATCGGCAAGGATCGTTCATCCTCCCACAAGGATCCTATGGTACCCAACCTCAAAGATCCTTCGTCCTGAATCAAGGATCCTTCTTTCTGAATCAAGGATCCTCGGGCGTCCAACATCAACGATCCTTTGAAGTCCATGAAGGGGACATAATCCCCATGCAGACTATAGCCACTGGAGGACCAACTCTTATCGCAGACTCCTCCAATCCCATCTACTTATCCGAGATGCCAACCTTCACTCAGCAAAGAGGTAACCGTGGTTCCATGCAGGATGCAGGTATCAACCAAGCTATGGCCAAGGAGCTGCAGAAGCTCAAGGATATGATATCCAGTGTTCTCGGGGTCATAAGACCAATTCCCGAAATACCTGAGGGAAGCCACAGAGTATCCAGATTCGCTCCGCCTATCTGTGATGCTGAAATCCAGAAGCGATTCCAGACTCCGAATATGAAGACTTATGACGGGACCACTGATCCTGAAGAACATGTAGCACAGTATAGAGAAAGGATAGAGATCAATCCTATTACGGAAAGACTCAAAGAAGCTTGCCTATGCAAGGGCTTTGGATCCACACTAACGGGAGCCGCTCTAAAATGGATGCTAAGTCTTCCTCCCTTTTCAATTACTTCTTTCTCTCACTTAGTTAACTTGTTTCACACTCAATTTTCATGTAGTCAAAAATTTGAGAGGTTAACCAGTGATTTATATCGTGTTGTCCAACCTAGTGATGAATCCTTTAGGGATTTCATCACTAGATTCGGCGAGGAAGCTCTAGAAATCCCAAATCTTGACATGACTACTGTTGTTGAAGCATTCAAGATGGGAATTCAGAGGAGCTCCCCCTTTTATGATGATTTAGTGATGACTCCATGCAGGACATTAGACGAAGTCAGAAACAGGGCGTTAAGATACATCCGATTGGAAGAAGACAAAAGGATCAGGATCGTCTTGGAGGACAAACGAAACAAGAAACTCCCGAGAAGAATAAAGGATCCTGGAATAGGAACAACAATTCAAAGCCGTACACCAAGTTTAATAATCAGAACATGCGGGCAGTTGAAGAAGGAGATGACGATGAAGATTGTCCTTTCATCTCCAATTATTGTTTCTCTATGGATACTCATGGCTTGATCTGTGCCATGAAGGATCTGGGAGAAAAGGCAAGATTGCCCCGAAAAAATGAGAAGGTTGTCGGCTTCAAGGACAAGTCTAAGTGGTGCGCTTTCCACGATGATTTTGGCCACGCAACAGACGAATGCATAGGCTTAAGGAGGGAAATTGGTTACCTCCTGAGCAAGGGTCACTTTAAAGAACTCTTGGGAAGGAAGAAATCCAAGATCCAAGATCCTGAAGACCTTTCATAGAGAGCAACACCACCACCGCCAGATGCTCATGTGATCAACTTTGTCTCCAGAGACTACGAATTATTTCAAGATTCTTGTGCCATAAGAGAAGACCCCGTAGTAGAATTCTAACTGGACGACGAGAGAAGACTGCTCATCCACACTACTCGAGTGACTGATCAGAGAATCTTCTTTAATTCAGGGATCCAGGATCCTCACCAGGACAAGCTGGACGTGCGAACGGTCAATTTCATCTCTGGAGGTTCTGACATATGTGGAACTTCTTTCTCTGTAGCAAAAAGACTCGCTAAAGAGATAAAGATGGATAACGGAGATCAACCAATCGTATCAACCACCCTAACGATAGACAAGATAATCTTCTTCGATGAGAAAGACAAAATGAACATTCAGGATCCTCATCATGACGGTTTGATTATTACTTTATTTATCTCTAACCATTATGTACGCGGGATCCTAGTAGACGATGGCAGCTCGGTCAACATTATCCAACATGATGTCCTTAAGAAAATGAACATCCCGGATTCAGAAATCATCCCTAGAACATCGGTGCTAGTTGGTTTCAGTGGCGAAACCAAGAAGACACTGGGGGACATCAACCTCCCAATTTATATCGAAGGGTTAAATTCATACCAAAAATTTTATGTTATATATAACCTTTCCTATTGCAATGTTATTTTAGGTAGGCTGTAGCCTCAACTTATTACCAGTGCATCAAGCTACCTACTCCTTGGGGAGTTGTAAAGATAGTAGGTGACCAATCGGAGGCCAAGAACTATTATTCATCATCAATGAAGCCAACAACCAAGCCAACCATAGCATAGCAACTACAACAACATCCTAGGGACGTGCTGAAAGCTCGGGAGAAAGACCTTAAAGAAGTATCATTGGACCCCGAGGATCAAGAAATAAAGGTGTTCCTAGGATCCAGTATCCCCAGTAAGATTGAGGAGGATATAATATCCTTCTTAGGGAGAAGAAGATCTACCTTTGCCTTCAAGCACTCGGATATGACATGTATTTCAAAAGAGGTAATCACTCATAAACTCGGCCTTGATTTATCTGTTAAACCCGTCCATCAGAAGCGAAGGAAATTCGCTCATGAGAGGAACAAGATCATACAAGAAGAAGTTGAAAAACTTCTTAAGGCCGGTATGATCAGAGAGGTTCAATATCCTCGATGGCTAGCTAATGTGGTCGTTGTTTCAAAAAATAATGGAAAGTGGAAGGTGTGTGTCGATTTTACTGATTTAAACAAGGCATGCCCCAAGGGTCCTTTCCCATTACCACATATAGATTCCATGGTGGATGCAACGACAGGACATTAAATTCTTACCTTTATGGATGCTTCCTCTGGATTTCAACAAATTCAGATGGAACCATCTGATCAAGAGGATACAACATTCATGACTCCTACCGGCATATACTGTTATACTGCTATGTCGTTTGGACTAAGAAATGCAGGGGCAACATACCAAAGATTAGTCAACATGATGTTCAAGGATCAGTTGGGTAAGACTATAGAGGTCTACATAGATGATATGGTGGTAAAATCAAAGAAAGCTGAGGATCACCTTAGAGACCTCGAGGAAGCGTTCAACATCCTCGACCAATATAACATGAAATTGAATCCGTCAAAATGCCACTTTGGTGTTAAGGCTGGAAAATTTCTGGGATATATGGTGACGAAGAGAGGAATTGAAGCAAGCCCCGAGTAGATTGAAGCCATCCTCAATTTGAAATCTCCTGCAAACACAAAGGATGTCCAAAGGCTCACTGGAAGAATAGCTGCCCTCAATACGTTCATCTCAAGATCCTCCGAGAGGTGCAAGGACTTCTACGACATTCTTAGGAAGAATAAAAAGTTTGAATGGACGGAAAGGCATGAGGCTGCGCTTACAGCCTTGAAGGATTACTTATCCTCAGATCCAGCCCTAATGAAGCCTGTGGATAGAGAATCCTTATACTTGTATTTAGCCGTCTCAGGAAACGCAGTAAGTACCGTCTTGGTGAAGGATCATGAAGGTGAACGGCATCCCATTTACTATGTAAGTAAAAGCCTTCTAGATGTGGAAGCCAGGTATTCATATTTAGAAAAGTTAATTCTTGCACTCATTATGGCATCCACTAAATTAAGACACTATTTTGAAACTCACCCTATTATTTTGAGAACTAATTATCCCGTGAAGAATGTTCTTAAAAAACCAGAGTTATCAGGTAGAATGGCCAAATGGGCAGTGAAGTTAAGTACATATGATATCCAGTACGAGCCGAGAATAGCAATCAAGTCTCAAGCACTGGCGGACTTTGTGGCTGATTTCACTAGTGATATACAAAAGGAAGCTGACTTGGAGGTCCAACAACTGGAAAAGACCAAGGATCCTTGGATCCTCTTCACAGATGGAGCATCCAACGTAAGAGGAACGGGATTGGGCATACTACTGAAATCGCCACATGGGGGACATAATACCCCAATCCATTGCATGTGCATTCCAAGCTACCAACAATGAATGTTGAGTCAAACAATTGACCTAAGGGGGAGATTGTTGAGTCAAAGATTTGACCGGAATGAAGTATATGGAAGATTGGAATCTTCTCAACCTCCTCAGAATTCGCTAAGTATGGATCCGGGCACACCTTAGACATCCGAGCAAGGTATTACTTAGCCGGGTATGATATTTTGTCTATCGGGCAAGGTTTACTTCAAGAAGTCTTCTTTCGTGGATATCCGAGCAGGGTTTGCAAATTAGTGCATTGCCGGGCAAGGTACACTAGTTTATGTAAATCCAGGCAAGGTTCACTTTATCAAGCTGTTCTTCAGAGCCAAGTATATTACTCTTCCGAGTAAGGTTTGGTTAACCAAGTCCAAGAAGCCAAGTGATTGGAAGACCGGGCAATGCATTCATTAATAAGTATGGTCCAAGTATGTTTGATGATCTAAAGGAATATCTCTAAGTAATATCGGGCAAGGTTCAGCTCAAGCAAGGAACAGTACTCCCGAGTACACTTCTCTAATAAGTTATTTTATAGAAAAGAGCTGAAATGGATCATTGAAGAACAAGGTTGCTCGTAAGGATTTGTCGGGAAAAGTTTGACAAAGCCAAGAAGACTGAAGTCTACCCGGTGAGTATTTTACTTGGTAAAATACTCTTCAAGTAAAGTTTACCCGGAAATTGATTTCGAGTACACTTCTATGTTACCAAGTCCTGAAGGATGGCAGAGTACACAGCGTACTCAGAAAATGAAGATTTATGAAAAGCTTACCCGGAAGACTTGTTTTACACTTAGTTTATTTTGAATATGTAATTTTGAATATGTATGATTGTATTTAGGGTTTCTAGAAGGAATGACAGCTGTCCTAGGTTGTCAGGCCTATAAATAAAATGTTTAGGGCACGCCGCCAAGAGTGCACAATAAGGATTGACAGACACATTTATTGAGATAGAATATATCGTGTGACGGCTGTCCTAGGATTCCTAAAACCCTAAATCGATTATCCACTTTGTATGATGAAAATTATATAGATGGAAATCTTTTGAGTGAATCCTGTGTGTGCTTTCTACCTTTGATTATTCATAGCAACCGTATGTTTGTTATTGATTCCGCCTTTAACAAACGGATATCTTTCTAAATATAGAAACCCGTCATTAACTCTCTTGTCGGCACATTAATCTGTGTGAGTTATGACATGATTAAGTAAGATCCAGCTGAAATCGTGGGGCCTGACAATGAAGCAGGATACGAAGCACTCATAGCAGGTTTACTTTTAGCCAAAAGTATGAGGATCAGGTATCTTCAAGTTTATATGGATTCTTTACTCATTACTAACCACTTTAACGGTTCTTATACCGTAAAAGGTGAAAATATGATCAAATATTTAGAAATTGTGAAGGAATTAGCAAAATCCTACGAAGTTTTTAGTATAGAACAGGTACCAAGAGAAGAAAATGTCGGGGCGGACGCTTTGGCAAATTTAGCCTCATCACTAAAAATACCAGAAAATACGAAGATCCCAATTATTCACATACTCTCGCCATCAATAGGAGAGCAAGAAGTTGGGGAAATAACAAATGATAAGCAGATTGTACTTTGGGATCCATTATCCTCGGACATTCAAGGATCCTGGATCCTCTCGATCAAAAAGTACATACAAACAAGAGAAATTCCAACAACAGCGAATCCCAGATCCTTCAAACTCAAGGTATCACAGTACATTTTATTAGATGATATACTATATAGAAAATATCTTGCAGGTCCATACTTGAGGTGCATCGAGGATCCTGAGATCAAAGAAGTACTCAAGGATTTTCATGAAGGAGACTGCGGCAATCACACATGTGGAATAGCACTATTTTCTAGGATACTTAGAACTGGATACTTCTGGCCAACAATGAAGAAGGATGCAGTGGAGTTTTCAAGGAAATGTGATGCTTGTCAAAGACATGCAAACATCCTTCATCAGCCAGCGGAGCCTTTATATCCTATATCCTCCTCATGGCCTTTCATGAAATGGGGTATGGATATTGTAGGCAAGCTACCAAAAGCACCCGGTGGAAAAGTCTTTATGCTTGCTATGACTGACTACTTCTCCAAATGGATTGAGGCAGAAGCATTTGTAGAAGTCCGAGAAAGGGAAGTAATATCTTTTATTAAACGAAATATTATAACTAGATTTGGTATTCCTGCTGAAATTGTTTGTGACAATGGTTCCCAGTTTATGGGGAATAGAACCACTAACTTTTGTGACAGTTGGGGCATCAAAATGATTACTTCTACTCCAGTTCATCCTCAAGCCAATGGTCAAGCAGAGTCTAGCAACAAGATCATCATCAACAATCTAAAGAAGAAGCTAGGATCCAAAAAGGGAAAATGGGCTGAAGAACTTCCTTATATTCTGTGGGCAGACATGACAACTCCAAAGAATGCAACAGGTCAAACACCCTTTTCATTGGTGTTTGGATCCGAAGCAGTAATTCCCACAGAAATGGTGGTTCCTACTGCGAGAACGAGCATCCATGATCCTCAAGCCAATGAGGAAATCCTTCTTGAAGACTTGGATACTATAGAAGAACTCAGAGACCTAGCAAAGATCAGAATGGCAGATTATCAACAAAGGGTAGCTGGGGCATACAACAAAAATATCAGAATTAGAAGATTTCAAGAAGGAGATCTAGTGTTAAGAAAGCCTTCCAAAACACAACAAATCCGGCTGATGGGAAGCTAGCGCCCAAATGGGAAGGACCTTATCAGATTGAGTCGGAAGCAGGAAAGGGGGCATATCATTTGCTCACAATGGTAGGCAATAGACTACCAAGAGCATGGAATGCTATCCACGTAAAGAAGTATTTCTTCTAATCAGGATCCAGTATCCTGAGAGGATATATTATCCTTAAAGGATCATGGATCCTAAAATCGGTAATATCTATCTGATTACTTATCTATTTTTTATTCTTGTTATTCTAAGGATAATATATTTTTAACATTTATCTTTTCCAAGTTTTTAAGTAACAATGCAGATTTTAATAAGAGGTTCAAAGTCTAAGAGGTTGGCCACCTCTCCTTTACATATAAGGTATTTTACTATTTCCCTTGGCCTTGCCCACGATTGGATATGATCCCCGATGGTCACATCCCATTAGGTTTAAAGGTTTTCACCTTTCATACGATCGCCAGTTGCGCATGCTATCTGACATATAGTTTGGGGCAGCGGGACCAGTACACGCTTAGTGGCTGACAATTTCGTTATCTCCGGCTATATGGAGGATCCTACGAATAATGGTAGACGTACCATTTCCTAAGGTTTAAGGGTTTTTCACCTCTTCTCAAGGGCCATGTCGCCAGTTAACATCCGTATCTTTGGGCCAGTCCCCTGTTTGGGCTTGTCCCCAGTATTTGGGCTTGTCCCCAGTTTAACACCAGTTGCACGGGCTAGTCCCCAGATTACACGGGCTTGTCCCCAGTTGTACGGGCTTGTCCCCAGTATATTATTTGGGCTTGTCCCCAGCTTAATGGGTTTGATCCTAGTTAACCTTATGAATTATTTGCAACAGACTTACTAAGTTCTTTGTGAAGATCAAAAATCTAAGGATCCCGGATCCTAAAGCTATTCCTTCAAGGATCTTCTGGTAACTTAAGTCTATCTAGACCCTCTGGTATGATCTCTATTAATTTATGTATCATATTTGTTGCAATAATTTTGAATATTTCAGTTTAGAAGGTTATTCCCTTAAAGTTGTTTTACTACTAAAGATATTTTACCCTATTTTAAGGATACTCTATCCTAAAAACTTTTATCAACTTTTAAGGATATTCTATCCTAAGCAATCGTAATAAGGATCTTTTGTCCTAAAAATCTTTTACTTAAGATTATTTTGCCAAACTATCAACAATGTTAAGATTATATCTAATAAAATTTTTGAAAATTAATAACAAGTAAAAAGTCAAAAGATTTATATATTAATTAAAATAAGCCCCGAGGACTTATCCAAAATTCTTTACCCAGACTTCACCATACGAAAAGATGGACCATCCATCCAGGTTAAGTGAAAGTTACTAATAGTTCACAAAGTGCAGGGAAATTAAAAAAACAGGGGCAACAAAGGCTTCATCCCCACAAACAGAGGATCCCTCCACCTTTGTCACCCCCGCCAATTGTCTTAAGGATCATGGATCCTTTATCCAAAATATTATTATTTATTACAAACCCTAGAAATTGTCCTTAAAAACACCATAAAAGCAAAAAAAAACGGGCTTGGGCCTTGTATTTAATATCCTTCATTGCCCACTTAAGCTGCATCTCCAACCGCAGCATCACCTCCTTCCTTGCCAGCTTCAACCGCATCTTTAACGCCACTGGTCCCAGCCTTGGTGTTCTCAACCATTTCCTCGTCACCCTTACCACTAAGGTCATCAAGAGCAACCATCCATTTCTCCACATCCCAGGCCGACTTGTCAAAAGCAGGATCACCAGCCTCAGTCGCCATCTTGATCCGTGCCTGGAATATCGACCTAGCAGCCCACACCTTGGCTTCATCAGTTTCCTGCTCCACTGCCTCTTGACGTTGGGCTTCGTCTAAGGATAGATGATCCTCCAGTTGCTTCTTATCCTTGGAAAGCTAGGCCATAGCTTTATCCTTAGCAACCATAGCTTTTCCTAAGCCTGACATTTTCTCACTCATCTGATGGATAATCTTTACATAATAATCCCTCATAGCGGTCACAGCCTATCATCAAGTTTCATATCAGAACCGGAACAATATTGGATCCTAAAATATTAGAAGAATACAGTATACTTACAGAACAGGAAATGTCTCAATGGGTCTTAGGATCAGAGGATCTTTTCCTCTTGGAAGCTGCGGATTTGGCCCTGGTCGTGGCAGTCTTGGGTTCAGAGCTAGTTCCCGCCTTGGAAGCTTCCTTCTTGACAGCAGGAGAGGTGACCATACAATCGATATCATCCAGGGAGAACTTAAGAGCATATTTTCCTGATTTCTTGGTGCTTATAGAAGAAAAATTGAAAGATAAGACTTCTACTTTACTCTAAATATTTTAAAATATTAACTTACTTGACATGCTTGAACTTGAGGAGATATCACAAAAACCTTCGACAAATCGAGCTTGAAAAGTTCTAACTGCGGTATCCAGCTCCAGGAACTGTTTTGCTTTCTCTTCTGTTCCAGGTAATTTGCTCAATGAAGCGAAGTTCTCAACTGCAGACAACAAAAACAGCATAAGGGTAAAGATTGAAGAATCCTGCTACTCCTTAAGGATCCGGGATCCTACCCTTCGTGACCCACGTTGAAGGAATATCAGTTCCCCCTGGTATTGAATCACGTTTTATGAAGAAACACGGATTCTTCCACACAGAGTAATTTAGCGTGGCTTTCGAGATCGGATGTGGCTGTCGGGGTTTGGATTTGAAGATGAAACGAGCAGAACCGAAGGTAGTAAGGGTATACAAATATGACAACTCTGGAAGGCCGAAATCGATTTTTTCCTCCTCAATGATTATTTCGATAGTGCTAAGAACCCTCCAAATCATTGGCATAACTTGTATTTGAGATATGCCGGTAGAATCGAAAAAACTTTGGGTAAAAGGCGGAAAAGGGTATTTATAGCCGATAAAGAAAGGGAGTTGCCGGGAAGCAAACCCAAACCTTGGAGTAAACATCGCATCTAACGCTGGATTCGTAGGGTCGAAAGAGGGTTTTCGGTGGAAACAGTGTACTAAAGTCATCGACCTCGGGATTCGTAAGATTGCAGATTTCAGTAGATGGGTTAGCAAGCAGACATTGTGGTTCCATTTCGGTTAGCTCGTAGCCGTCGGAGGTTTGCTCGGAAGGTTTAGAGGGGGCCGAAGAAGAAGAAGAAGATGAAGCAGCAGACATGATTTAATAAAATAAGAGAGAAAGGTAAGAACGATACCTGATGGGTTGGATGAAGGCGTGTATATAATCAAAGATATAGGGCGGCATATATAGACGGTTATAATTAACCTTGGGGGTTAAATGGTAAATATTCTGGCAAAACCGTCCCATCTATCAGTTTTCACAGTGATTTTGAATTTCAAAATGACAGCTGTATTCCACTGTCACCCGCAATTTTGGTGGCAATTGTTAGGCCTTGAATTTTATACTAAGGATCCTTTATCCTTAACTGTCTTATGGATAGGTTATCCTTGAAATATGTATCAGGATATAAAGGATCGACGATCCTCGGTATTACTTGTTTACTAATGATTGCGTTTAGTATGGTGATGTGTTAGACAGGTGTGGCAACTTTAAGACGTATTTGTATCAACTATCTTTATAGATTAACCTCTAGCTGGAGCAAGGATCCATGATCCTACTTCAACATAGATGATTATGGATGAATTCTCTAGAAGATTGATGTTTAAATAACAACAACGGTATTTAGACTTGGTCTACCGCTTATATCGCTGCTGGACGGCTATTCGCACGTGGTCAAAGATCGTGGAGCGGCTAAGTGGAAGACTTCCGGATAATTAGGAGATATTGTTATTGTTATTATCTTATTTAAATGAGCTATGATCGAGTAGAAAAACACTTGTAATATCACACACACTAGAGCTGAAACAAGAATTCTCTCTACACTAGCATACTTTGTAATCTCGATCATAAACTCCACCACATTTTTAACCACCTTTTGTTTATTAATATAATCGACGGTGATAGTTTTCACCATCCGGGGGTTTTTTGTGCCGGAGATCACGATAATCATATACTCATCGACCAAAGGTTACCTTGTTGATCATTGACTAAAGTAATTCGACCAAAGATTATCTTATT
This sequence comes from Bidens hawaiensis, assembly GCF_021521415.1. Classification (NCBI taxonomy): domain Eukaryota; kingdom Viridiplantae; phylum Streptophyta; class Magnoliopsida; order Asterales; family Asteraceae; genus Bidens; species Bidens hawaiensis. Next base: position 281,428 of record NW_027491996.1, on the reverse strand, counting down.
AATCCTTGACCGAAGTTATTTTACCAAGGATTGCCTTGATAAGTTTTGACCGAAGTAAGACTATCTTGATTAAGGGCTTTTTCCCTCGTGATCAAACCTTTGTGTTCACAAATATTATGATTACACACTTGTCATTATCAAGTTAGCACCTTACCTCACTTAACAGATTTGGATACTTGATCCTTAGCAGATTTTTGTCCAAAACAATGTGGTAATGGGAAAGGATCCTTGTGGCATGCCTTGTTTAAAAATGTGAAATCGACACACACCCTCCACTTTCCATTCTTTTTTGAAACAACAACCACATTAGCCAACCATCGAGGATGCTTAACCTCTCTGATCATACCGGCCTTAAGAAGTTTTTCAACTTCTTCTTGTATAATCGCGTTCCTCTCAGGAGCGAATTTCCTTCGCTTATGATGGGCGGGTTTAATAGAATGATCAAGGCCCAATTTATGAGTAATTACCTCCTTTGAAATACCTGTCATTTCTGAATGTATGAAGGCAAACGTGGATTTTCGTCGCTTTAGGAAGGATATTATATCCTCCTCGATCTCGTCAGGGATACTAGATCCTAAGAAAACTTTCACGTCTAGATCCCTAGGGTCCAAGGATACTTCTTTTAGGTCCTTTTCTCGAGCTTCCAGTACATTCCTAAGATTTTGTTGTAATTGCTATGCTATCGTCTGTTTAGCTGTTGGCTTCATGGATGAAGAATAATAATTCTTGGCTTCCACTTGGTCACCATCTATCCTTACTACTCCCCAAGGAGTTGGTAGTTTGATGCACTGATGGTACGTAGAGGCTACAGCCTTCATCCCATTTAGCCAAGGCCTGCCAAGAATAACATTGCAACAAGAAAGATTGTCAATAACACAAAACTTTTGGTAAGAGTTTAACCTTTCGATGTATATTGGGAGGTTAATGTCCCCCAATGTTTTCTTGGTTTCTCCACTGAAACCAACTAACACCGATGTCCTCGGAATGATCTCCGAGTCTGGTATATTCATCTTCTAAAGCACATCATGTTGGATGATATTGACCGAGCTTCCACCATCGACTAGGATCCTGCGTACATAATGGTTAGCAATAAACAAAGTAACAATCAGATCGTCGTGGTGAGGATCCTGGATGCTTGTCTTATCTTCTTCATCAAAGAAGATTCTTTTGTAAGTCGTCAAAGTAGTGGATATGACTGGTCGTTCCCCGTTCTCCATCTTGGTTTCTTTGGCCAGTCTCTTAGCTGCGGAGAAGGAAGTACCACATATATCTGAGCCACCGGAGATGAAGTTAATCACTTGTGCATCTGGTGGGGGCGGAGTTGCTTTTTGCCGAATATCCTCAGGATCCTGGATCTTCAACTTTTTTCTTCCCAATAGTTCTTTGAAATGGCCTTTGCTTAGGAGGTATCCAATTTCCCTCCTAAAACCAATACAATCATCGGTCTGATGGCCAAAGTCTTCATGAAATGCACACCACTTGGACTTGTCTTTGAAGGATGTTGTTTTCTCAATTTTCCGAGGCCACCTTGCTTTCTCTCCAATATCCTTCATGGCACAAATCAAACCATGAGTATCAACAGAGAAGCAATATTCAGAAATACTTGGGTAGTCCTCATCATCATCTCCTTCTTCAACTGCTCGGACGTTTTGGTTGTTGAACTTGGAGTAAGGTTTCGAGTTATTGTTCCTGAATGAGGATCCTTGTTTCTGGTTAGGAGATTCTTGCTTCTTTTGGGCCCCTAATCGTTGTTGGGTCCTCTTGTCATCCTCCAGCCGTATGAATCTTAGTGCCATGTTCCTTACTTCATCTAAAGTCCTGCAAGGAGTCATCACAAGATCGTCATAAAATGGGGAGCCCCTTTGAAGTCCCATCTTGAATGCTTCAACAACCGTAGCCATATCAAAATTAGGTATTTCTAGGGCTTCCCTGCCAAACCTTGTAACAAAATCCCTTAAGGATTCATCATAAGGTTAATTCTATATAAATCACTAGTTAACTTCTCAAATTTCCTACTACAAGAAAACTGGCTGTTGAACAAGTTAACTAAATGTGAAAAAGATGTAACAGAATAAGGAGGAAGACTTAGCAGCCATTTAAGTGCAGATCCTGTTAGTGTGGATCCGAAACCCTTGCATAGAGAAGCTTCCTTGAGTCTTTCAGGAATTGGATCGATCTCCATCCTTTCCCTATACTGAGCCATGTTCTCTTCCGGATCAGTGGTCCCATCATACACCTTCATGTTGGGTGTTTGAAAGTGTGTTAGGATCTCCGCATCGCATATTGGTGGAGCAAATCTAGACAGCTTATGGCTCCCTTCTGGTATTTCAGGAATTGGACAGACCACTCCTGGCACGCTGGAAATCATATCCTTAAGCTTCTAAAGTTCCCTAGCCATAGCCTGATTGATACATGTATCCTGCATAGATCCAAGGTTAGTGTCTAAGGATATGTGATTACAGGCGTTACCTCTTGGTTGGTTGAACGTTGGCATCCCAGAAGTGTAGTTAAGATAAGAGGCATCTGCTACAGTAGCAGGTCCACCAGAGGCAATGGTCTGCATGGGGATGATGTCCCCTTCATGGACCTCTGAAGACCTTTGATGGTGAATTCCTGAGGATCCTTGATTCTGCCACAAGGATCTTTGAGGTTGGGAGCTGAAGGATCCTTGAGGATACAATCCAGAGGATCCGGGTTTGTAACATCCTACTCTCGGTTATTATAATAAAAATAAATTTCGTTATTTCATAGTGGGTCGTTATCGGTTTAGATAAATAGAATACGAGTTGGGCTAGTGTTTGGTAAATGAATATGGGTTATGGACTTGGGTTAGGAAAGAAAGAAGGAAAGACCATGGGCTTAAGCCCATGATCCATAAATATATAAACCCTTAATATCCATTTAATCCCCATTCACACATATTCCATACACCACCCAAAACATACACTTAAGATTTCTCTCTAGTTCTTCCTTATCTCTAGCCGAAATCAAGAAGGAAACCGAGCACCGACCCAAGGTAATGATATTTTAATATTGTACGAGCCTAAAACGTTAGTTATAGTCGCGTAACGACGAGCCGACACTGTTAAACCGTTTAAATCACAAGATCCGGGTGGAATCGGGTATAAACCGGACCTAAGATGAGTTTAGGGATCACCCTAGCTCAAATCTGGATCAAAAGGGACGAAAAACGATGAAATCGGTGGAAGAACGAGTGAGATCTCGTTTTTCCGGCGAAAACGCGGTTTTCTGGGCGCCGGAAAGGCGGCGCCGGAAAAGATAAAGGTGTCAGGGAATGTTCCCTGACCTAACCCTAGTTCGCTAAGGAAACTTAGAGAACTAGAGGGTGATTCTTTAGCTAGTTCGCTAAGGAAACTTAGAGAACTAGAGGGTGATTCTTTAGCTAGTTCGCTAAGGAAACTTAGAGAACTAGAAGGTGATTCTTTAGCTAGTTCGCTAAGGAAACTTAGAGAACAAAAAGGTGATTCTTTAGCTAGTTCGCTAAGAAAACTTAGAGAACTAGAGGGTGATTCTTTAGCTAGTTCGCTAAGGAAACTTACAGAACTACAGGGTGATTCTTTAGCTAGTTCGCTAAGGAAACTTAGAGAACTAGAGGGTGATTCTTTAGCTAGTTCGCTAAGGAAACTTAGAGAATCAGTGGGTGATTCTTTAGCTAGTTCGCTAAGGAAACTTAGAGAACTAGAGGGTGATTCTTTAGCTGATTCGCTAAGGGAACTTAGAGAACTAGAGGGTGATTCTTTAGCTTATTCGCATAAGGAAGCCTAACGAACTAGGCTTGATTCTTTTTCCGATTCGTTAAGGAAAATGGTAACGAATTACCCTTGATTCTTTAAGACCATTCGTTAACAAAGATAACGAATTGGAAGGTCTAATTCACTAAGACCAAAGTAACGAATTGAAGTTTAACAGAAGGACAGAATGGTCCCTGAACTTAGAAAGGAATGAATTAATTACTATTAAGCTAGTGATATGGCTAGTAATAGATAATTAATACGAGTAATTGTTATACAGTTAGCCGCGCTCAACTGAAGAAAGGAATAACAATTAACGGTGAACGTAGCCGACTTCAGGTGAGTTTCTAGCCCCACTTCTGTGTTATGTTTTCGGGGCTGTGTGCATACTCGATATGTTTGTTAATACACTTATCCTAAGTGATAAGTGTATGCCTTATATGAATGATGTGAAATGTATGAGTGATTGCTTGTTAGTACGTGAACGATCTTCGGAATTGCACGTACTGTCAGGTTGTAGTGTTACGTATAAGGTAATATGTATTTTCTTATATGTATGAATGCGATAAAGTTAATAAACGAAGGAAAGGCATGGTTGTATGGTAACGAAGAGGGACCAGACCCTAATAATATCTGTGATGTTAGGGACCAGACCCTAATAATATCTGTGATGTTAGGGACAAGACCCTTATAATATCTATGATTTTAGGGACCAGACCCTAATAATATCTGTGATATTAGGGACTTGACCCTTATAATATCTGTGATGTTAGGGACCAGACCCTTATAATATCTGTGAGTTTATAGGGCGAAGGGCTCCTTAAAACGTATGATTATGTATGTAAAGAAAGTATGAAGGTAAGAATGAAAGTATATGCACTTATGTGTGTATGAAAGAAAGTTAAGAGGTTAAGTATGAAATGTAAGAAGGTATTGTATGATTATGTGATTAACTAGAACTCACTCAGCGTAGCTCACTTTTAGTATGCACGCAGGTGAGTAGAACGAGGTAGGTAGCTTGAGGAGGACACATGGCAGAGTTAGACGAAGCTGGCATCTGAAGATTTTGCCATGATGTTTTATTTTAAAAGACCATGTTTTGTTTTTAAATGACTATGAATGCTCGATAAGACAAGAATTATGGTTATGGAATGTAATGGTTTGAATGTTTTTAATGTTCCGCAAATGTTTTAATTAACTCTGATATTTAGAACTGTGTTTATGAGTAAATCCAACACGAAAGTAGGGCTACCGGTAACGGGGCCTTACAAGTTGGTATCAGAGCAAAGTTTGAGAGATTTAGGCATCCTACATGCTTAGACTCGAACAGAGAATGGGATTTAAGTATGAAAAGAAAGAAGATGCCAGTTCAAGATAGCCATATGTCACTCAAGCAAGCCCAGTAACGGTAAAGTGTATGGATAAATATGTATGTTAATGTTAGCTTGATTGCTAAAGAAAGGATGTGTGAATGTTAGGGATAGGATTATTTGATTGATTAACTGTTTAGAATAGAACCAGCACAAATAGACTCATAAGGGGAAGTGTATAGGACACGGAAAGTAACGTGATCATCTAATCACAATTGGCCACTGTTATTACCTGTTAGCCTTACTATCCTTGTACTAAATAGTTCCTTAAGTGATGACGTTTGTGTTTTCCCTTTTTTTAGAATACGGTGGCTGGAACAGGAGGAAATGTGGAAGCGGGAGGTCGAAGACGCGGCAGGCCTCTTCGTGCCCAACGACCTTCGGTAGAGACAACTTCCAACACCTAAGCTGAAGGAAGCACAGCTGGAAGAAACCCGGAGAACAACGAAGGAGTCCAACTAGATCCCATGATTCAAGCAGCTATTGTTCAAGCCGTAGCTGCTGCTGTGAAGAATATAACTCCTGGAGGGTCTGCTGGAAGCCGTGAAAGAACTGCTGAAGGGGCAGGTGGTGATGGTAGGAAAGATGATGAGAGGGAAAAGGGTGATTCAAGTGAGGTAAGGTCTGTGAAAGTTGATGATAGGAAGAGGGGCCTAGGCGGTTGCAACTATAAGTCCTTCTGTTGGTACATGATGTCAGTAGTTCAGTATATAATGTCTGTAATCGAGTTAGTTGGATTTGTATTTGGATGTAAGCGAAGTTCTCACAAGTTCGCTGATATAGGCGAACTTGTGGAACAAGCGAAGTTAGGGACAACTTCGCCTAAACATGCTAGGCGAAGTTGTCAGTGAATCATGTGTTTCCAGTTGCAATACAACGTGTCTTTGTTTATTGTAACGTGTGTTTGATTGTGTTAACGTGTATCGTCTTCTACGCTCGTATCGTCTTACGTAGGGATTCCGCACCTACGTAGAACGAGATATTTCGTGTAGATCCGGCTGGGAACCTACAATTGGTATCAGAGCTTTTACTCAGGATTGTGTGGTTCGGGATTATCACGCGGGTGTGACAAATCGTTCCGTTCGACTATTCGCGGGACGAGTTTACCGAATTTTTGTGTCTTACTCACCTCCCACCATCATAAACAACCCATTACACCTTCGCATACCTCGCAAAACGTCAAAATCAAACCTGCAAAATCATCGTGTTCATCAGGCGAAGTTGCCGCTACTGTTTGTAAGGTTTAGGCGAAGATATAAGGTTAAGCGAAGTTATCCACAACTTCGCCTACCTCACAAGTTCGCTTATCTCAAGCGAAGTTATCCACAACTTCGCCTACCTCACAAGTTCGCTTAACTTAAGCGAAGTTATCCACAACTTCGCCAAATCAGGCGAATTTAAAAGGGAGCGAAGTTAAGAATTCAAGCGAAGTTAAGACTTAAGCGAAGTTATCCACAACTTCGCCTACAGTACTGTTAAGGATAAAACTTTTATTTTTCGGGTTTCTTTGTGTTTTCGTTTCGTAAAAGATGACTTCAATAAATATTACGGAACTAGTGAAGATGGAAGTGGAAGCGGGTTCAGCTACTAAGGCACCGAAGATGCTAAAGGGTACCGATTTAGTGGCTTGGAAGGATCGGTTTGAGCAGTATGTTAAATACCAAGATGCTAAGATGTGGGTGTGCATTCAAGATGGATACATTCCACCAACTGTTCTGTATGAGGGTCGTGAACAGATTAAGAAATACAACAAGATGGAAGAGGAAGAAAAGAAAATGTATGAGGCTGAAAGCAAAGCTCATGCAGCGATTACAATGGCTCTTCCACAAGAGATTCTTCACACCTTCAGGAAGTATAAAACCGCTAGAGAGCTATAGGAAGCACTTGAAAACCGTTTTGAAGGTAATGTGGGGATTCGTGCATCCAAGATTAAACTACTCAAAACCCAATTCTCGGTGTTCAAGTATTTGAAGAATGAATCACTTGATGATATCATCACGAGATATTATCACCTGATGACTGAACTCAACAATTATTCTATTGCTTACAAAGAAGAGGAGATCGTGGAAAAACTCCTTGATGCTCTCCCACCAAAATAGGAGATGTACACTGTCTTGATGAGAGAAGACAAAGAGTTTGCCGACTATGACTTGGAAACAGCAGTCAACAAACTACGAACTTTTGAACTTAACATGGTTCGAAAAGAGACACCAACTGACCAGGTTCAGGATCCGGGAATGTATGGTGCAAAAGTTAACTCAAGTTCAAGTTCGAAGTCTGAATCGTCTGCTTACTACTCTAAGGGAGACTCGGGCGCTAACTCAACATATGAAGGTCATGTAACTCTCAACATGGATGGTGATGTTTGTTTTGTAGCTGGAGGAACAAATTCTTCTAAACCTCAAGCAACCAAGGGTAGTTTCGCTTCAAGTGTTCCTAACAACAACTACTCTAAGATGCCCATGAGTGTTAAATCTGCTGAACAGCAGTTTGCTCTCTATGCATCTTTCATTGCTTCGTATGAAAATTACATTAAAGACAAGATTGTTGATCCTGCAACGCTAGACGAAGACTATGATCAGATCGATGCTGATGATCTGGAAGAGATGGATCTGCAGTGGCAGATGGCAATGATTGTAAGAAGGGTTAAGAGGTTTATGAAGATGACAGGTAGAAAGTTTGTTGGTGAAAGACCAGGTTTTGATAAGTCAAAGGTGCGGTGTTATAACTGTCAACAGAATGGACACTTTGCTAAAGAGTGCAAAAATGAACGTGTAGAATGCAGTCAAAACAGGTCTACACAACAGAGTGGGGGTGGTAATGAGAATAGGGCCATGATATCCAGACAGAACGGGGAGTACAACTGGAATCTGCATGTGGAGGAAGTGTTCGAACAGGCCAATTTGGTGACCATCGAAACTGCAGGAAGTGAGAAAGTGAATGGAGAAAATCAAGCTTACATGGCAGAAGTGACAGACCAGCTCTCCGAGGTAAGTACTAAACTACTTTGTACAAAATGTGAAAATCTGTCTGAACAACTGACAACAATAACTGATCAGTTTATTAGTTTGGATGCTCAATTTAAAACATTAAAAGAAGATCATCATTACACTAAAGCTGGAGAAAATAGTTACAAGGTAAAAATAAAAGCTAGTGAGAAAGATATTAGAAGTCTTAAAGCCAGTCTAGCTGAGAAAATACAAGTAATTGATCTTAGCTATGAGGTGTTAGAAGAGAAAACCAAACTAATAGCTGAAAGGGATAAACAGATAGCTGATCACCAGGTGAAAGTGGTGGAACTAAACAGAAAACTTGAGCAATTTAGAAATTCCTCCGCTATACTTGATCACCTCGTAAGTGATCAAAGTTCCCCAGTTAAAAGGGAAGAAATTGGATATCATGAAGTTCCACCAGCTTATAATCATAACTATACTTATGATCCTAGTAATCAGAAATCTGTTGATGTTGAAATTGGTCAGACAGTTCCGGTTAAGGTTACGATTAAAGATCCAGAAGTTAGTAAAGGCGAAATGAGTAAGCCTGTTTCTAATGTTAAGATTTCTGCTCCTAGTCCTGTCTCATCAAATTCGGAAAAGACATCCGAGTCGAGTGAGACAAAAGAAGAGGCAGTATTACCAAAATGTGGAGAGGAACATAAATCAAATGAAAAGAATTCTCCACTAAACCCGTATGTCCCACCATATGTTAGACAAACGGGCAGTAATGCAGCCTCAACATCTAAAACAACTATTGATAAGAAAGTTGAACACAGGAGTTGTTTCAGATGCAATCAATTAGGACACCTGATTGCTGATTGCCCTCTGAAGCAGAGATTCAGAGGTATGAGGCCTTCGAAAACTGAGAACAGAACTAACAGTAATCACTATAATGGTAAAAATGAAAACTCATCAAAGTTCAGAAATTGGACTAATCCAGGTTTTCAAAGAAATCGATCTCAGTTTTTCTCTGTTAACAACAAAATCATGAGTAATAATTCATTTAATTCACGAAGGTTTGGATGGCCTCATAGTCAATCTACAAGAAGGTATCCTTTTAGGACTTACATATATCATACTAATACTAACTTTGGACAGCCAAAGTACGGGATGTATCGACCCAAGACCAATAGGTCTTGGGTCCCCAGATTTTAATCCTTTGCTTTAATCGTGCAGGAATAGTTGAACAGGGCTGCAAACAATCTATGGGTTGTGGATAGCGGCTGTACCCGGCACATGACGGGTAACAAGAATTTGTTACACGAATGGAAACCTGTTCAGGGAGGAAGAGTGAGTTTTGCTGGAGAGAGTGGTGGAAGGATTACTAGAATTGGGACGGTGACTAATGGTAAAATGGCGTTAGAGAAAGTGAATTTCGTTGAAGAACTGAAGCATAATCTGCTGAGTGTATCGCAGATCTGTGACAAAGATTACACTGTGCACTTTACCAAGAATGAAGCGATCGTACTGTATCCTGGTTTCAAGCTACCAGATGAATGGATAGTAATGAAGGCTCCAAGAGAAAAGAATACATATATTATGGACATGAGGTCGACTGAGATGGCAACGAAAGGTGGAGACTTGGAGTTAGTCGCCTACACGGATTCTGATTATGGAGGATGCAATCAGAATCGGAAGTCAACGACAGGTGGATGTCAGTTTCTTGGAGGCAGATTAGTGTCATGGCAGTGCAAGAAGCAGACTTCAGTCGCCATTTCTACCTGTGAAGCAGAATACATGGCAACATCGAACTGCTGATCCCAGGTTCTTTGGATACAACAGCAATTGCGAGATTATGGTCTGAATTTCACTCATACTCCTATTTGCATTGATAACACTGCTGCTATCTCAGTAACTAACAATATCGTAAAGCATAGCAAAACTAAACACATTGACATCCGTCATCATTTTATACGGGATTGTGCTGAGAAGAAATTGATTGTGCTAGAAAAGGTTGATACGTTAGATAATTTCGCTGACTTGTTTACTAAAGCGTTTGACAAAACTCGATTTCAAAACCTTGTTGAGCTGAATGGGATGATCAATCCCGAGTAACCGTGTTTTTTTTGTCTTTGTTTTAAAAAAAAAAAAAAAAAAAACGTCACTATCGCTTAGAATTATGTCGGTTGCCTCAGTTTGAAGGACATATCTTCGGATATGTTTGGTCCTCATTTCTACTTGTAGAATATAAGGATAGCCATTAACCAGATGACTGAAAGTGACCGGGGCGGTTTATGATGTGTTTTTATTCTTTCGCTAAAAATTAGTTGTTCATACTTAGTTAGAAGGACACATACTTGTATGTGGTCGGTCCAGCTGATCCATTGGATCTTCAGGATAGCCGTTTACCAGAAAACTTCGACTTGATCGGGGCGATAGAAGTTAAAAATTTTTTATGGGAGATGAAATTATTTTTCAAGTCTACTACTTCGTAAGAAGTTCCTTTACTATGTTTAATAGAAAATTGATCCAACCTTGGAAAGTGATAGATAAACTGATTCTGTGTGCTTAACTAGTGAAGTTATTAGGCCTAAAAGACTTTAGAACAGTCATTGTATGTCATGGTAGCTTTTATGGTGCGTAAAAGTAGAAGTGATACTAACTAAATCTCCTCGATTTTACGTGGAAACTCCTTAAGAGTTGTGTATGTCTCCGCATATATCTTTCCGAATGATAGGCAGAAAAGCGATTACCCAGTCATACACGAGCCCGTGAGTGTTCTGATTCCCGTGAAGATAGCGTGTCAAGAAACTGCAGTGATCCAGATTCGGGACTTGCAGTTGTTTACTACTCTGAAGTTGTGTAAATACTTAAAAAAAAAAAAAGGTTATTGAGACATTCTAGAGTTCATAATGTTAATACTTCTCAATCAAGATGTAAGAAAGAGAACGGGAAGAAGAGTCTAAAGATCGTAGAGTACTTACTATTTAATCAGACACTACGGGTCGAGGTTAACTCGGGGTGACTTGGGGAAAGCCAAATACGCTTTGAGAATAGATAGGAGGCATCATAATCTCTGAGGTGTTGCCCATTTAAATTTTGAGCTTAATTGAACCTAACTCGTATTACAGAAGCGATGAAAACCATTTTAAGTTCTTTACCTGCTTACAACCTGTTTCTTTATGTCATAATACAGCTGAACATGGATCTGTGTTACAGTCACTTAATTAGTATGATTCCTGTTCGGATCTTTTCTAAAACATGGTAGTCCCTGTCGAGACTGAAATTTGATCCCGTGTACTTTATTTTTTAAATTTTTTTTCTACTTATGTAGTTGTATGATTTTATATCTGGTTACTTGGTCTTGATCATATCATTTAACTCTTTAAAGGATGTTTTAAAACTTAATTGCAAATTGTTCAAATTATAGGGGTTTGTTGTGAAAATTTTCATATCAGCGAAGTTATCCATAACTTCGCCTGCAATAGGCGAAGTTATCCATAACTTCGCCTGTATGATCTCTGACCCTATATAAAGAAATTCTTTGTCAAACTGTTTATTATTTTCATAAACCAGCGAACTTATTTCCGTAACCCTAAGCGAACTTATCTTTCGAATCAAATCTGTGTTGATTTTCTAGACTACTATTCCGATTAAAGGTGTGTAGGGTTGTAATATCGTATAATCTATGTCATTGATGTAACTCCAAGGTCGTATCGACCCGATTCGCGACCCTGTTTTGTCGAAACCTCAACACCCGATTTTCAAACTTGTTATTACGTGGTCGTAATCAAATTGCTCGTCTAGATTGTCTTAAAAACATGTTTTACGAGATCCTCAATCTCCAAATTCACCAACTACACGTCGTATTGAACGTCTAACTGTTGTCGATTCATATTCAGGCGAACTTACAGTTTAGGCGAAGTTATCCTTAACTTCGCCTGAGGTTTAACTTCGCCTGACAATTAATTATGTAACAGTATATGAGGCGAAGTTGTGGTTAGGCGAAGTTATCATGGCCTTTTTATTTAACATTGATCAGGCGAAGTTCAAGTTGAGGCGAAGTTGTTCCCAACTTCGCCCCACCTCTAACTTCGCCTATACAGAATAAATCATAACTTCGCTCATGGTAACAGGCGAACTTGTGATTTGCCTCGACGTTTCTCTAACTTAGTCTGTTTTTGTTGCAGAAATGGCTGTTGTAGCTGGAGCAGGTGGAGCAGGTGGTGATGAAGGTGGAGACAACAACCGACAGTTTTTCCCGGGGCATAACATGTACATCACATTGGACCCGGATGCGAGCGGTGTTGATGATTTCCGAGAGAACATCACATTTCTACTACGCTCGAGTATATTCCACGCGATTACCACAACACTGCCGATATCTTTGCCAAACATTGAAGATTTCTGGTAGACAGTGGAATATGACTGTCGAGTCGAGCCCCCGGTTATGCGTGCAACGGTTAACAATCAGATAGTTCAGTTCTCATCTGAACAGATCAGGGTGGCTTTACAGTTTGGGGATGAAACGCGAGACGATCCTACAGACTTTGTAGCTCCATTCTGAGATGGTGCGTTTCTGAGGATGGGATATTCTGGTCCTTTGGGGGATACTCAGAGACGCAAGGGGTTCTTGCTAGACCAGTGGCGCTTTCTCATGCATGTGATGATAGTCTGCATGTCAGGGAGAAAGGCTGGTACAGATGGAATAGGCGCGACCATGCAGTCGGCGATGACTTCACTGACTTACAATAAGCGTTACAGCTTTAGTCAGATGGTATTCTATGAGATAGATCGTCAAAGAAGAGCGGTGGCGCGTGAGAGATTTCTTATGTATCCAAGATTCCAACAAATGATCTTGAATCATGTTGCTCCCACGTTACCTCAGCGCCGACCAATTAGATATGTGGAAAGTGTAAGCAAGAGGATCTTCGCTCAGTGTAGATCATCGAGTGCAAGAAGCAAGCCTGAGCTCCGTCCTCGACATACTCCATTATTCGGGTACTTAATCAACCCAGGGTATGTTCCAGCTCGAGGGGACGAGTTTCGGGATCCTCAACCACAATAGGCTGGAGCACCTCAACCACCTGAGGTACGACAAGATATACTTGCTGCTCCTGTTGTGTCATTGGAGGAAAATGTAGACCCTGATGAAGCGTTTGGAGGTTAAGGTTTTTTTGATATGGATCGTGTTGACCCTGAAGAAAATGTACAGGTCTCGGTAGCATGGGTTTCTAGTGTGAATGTGGCTGAAGCGAGACAGATTTTAGTAACACAAGAAAGGGTTCAAGGGAAGAGAAAGAGAGCCGATAATGACAGTGAGTCAGACTTTGAGGAAGAAGTACATCAGTTGGTCCGTAGATCAAGAAGGGAACGGACAAGTGCAGGTTCGGGAGCTAGTGAGAGCTCAAGGGTGGTACGTTTCACTCCACCCGCACTGTCCGGTATGACCATGGTTCCGACATCATTACCTGTTACAAGGACAAGTGCCACGGATGTTCCCGTGGTGGCTACTTCATCCTCGTTTGGCATCCCACCCACTTCATTCCAGCTTTCGACTCCAGAGATTGTATCTTTGCCACCTCCAACTCTTACTCCAACGGAGGTCGTGGCAAGATTTATTGAGTCAACAGTTGTAGCTACTGCAGGGTTGTCAGTTACGATACCACCTGCGGTTACGTTTACGCCTACTTCTGAGGTCCCGGTTACATTGGAAATTCCTCCTCAGTACACTCAAGATATATCACATCTGAGGTTTGATTTCGATGTAACCTTATCCGACTCGGAACGAATAGCAGCGCTTGAAAGGGTCGTGGCAGAACAATCAAGGGTAAATCTTATCCAGACCCATGCTATTCAGCGCCTCGTTGCAGAGAATCAGATACAGTCGTCCCTGCTGATCGAACATGGAAAAATAATTGATGCTTTGAAACAGTTCTTGGCATCTCAGGGGGAGACGGGCTGTAAGGGTGATGAGCTGAGGACGAAGAAGCGTAATGATCGAGACGATGATCCCAATGCATCGAAAGGTGCAGGTGGATAGTTGCCAAGAACTGAACAAGCTCTTGGGACTTCCACATCTCAGGGGGAGTCAACGAGTGCAGTTGGCGGTTCGGGTGATGATGTGGTGGTCGTGGATGCTGAAGAGGTGTTAGATGATGTTATAGGTGATGAGGATGTGTTACCGGTTGATGAGATAGAGAAGATTGGGGCAGAGATTGTTATTGATAATGAGATTGAAGAGGGAGAGATTGTAGAGGAGAACATTGAGCACGAGATTCCGGAAGTTGATAAGGCAGATATGAGTCAAGATATTGGAAGCGATGAGACAGAATGGGAAGAGCAGCCAAGATGGAAAGAAGGCTACGCTCAGTGGTTCGTAAAAACGAAGAAAAAGGCGGTCCCTACTATGTTCAAGAAAAGTTACAACATTAGAGGTTATGCTGAATCGAAAAAGGGGATTATATGCTGGTTATATGATGAGCAGTTGAGGCTCTTTGTGATTAAAAGATATGATGGGGTTCAGTATTTCAAGAGGCTGTTGAGATCGTTGAATACGTTGCCTGAGTGTGAAGTGAAGGACTTAGCCAGATTGGGGTTGATAAACAGGAGTGATGATAACATGGCTAGGGTCATTGAAAAGATTGTTTGGAAGGAAAGTATAAAGGAGAAAAAGTTCGAGCTGTTGAAACCACAGAAAGGAAAACTTATTGAAGATAAAGATAGAGGGATGAGAGCAGATGGCAAGCCTTGGATGATTATGAAGTATAAGCCGATCCGGTGTCTAAAAGAAGTACCGATGAAACAAATGCCCAAGGATGTGCTCAAGGATTTGAAGTGGTGGTACGTTGATTGTGAAACAGCTGAAGCAGTAATGGAGGATGAAGATGAACAAGAGCTGCTGAGAGTGTATGATCCAATGCACTTGGTGAATTTGTCTCAAGCTGATCTGCAGGTGCTGAACGAGAAGAAAATATTTAATATTCCTGCTTGGAAAGAAGAAGCGAAGAAATATCAAAGAGTTGTTTCGGTTTGTGTACGAGAAGGAGTTCATGCTTGAAGATGAAAGATACAAGATTGTTGAAGATTACAAGACACGTGCTTGAAGATAGAGATATGAAACTACTGCCAAGGGGGAGTCTGTTGGTACATGATGTCAGTAGTTCAGTATATAGTGTCTGTAATCGAGTTAGTTGGATTTGTATTTGGATGTAAGCGAAGTTCTCACAAGTTCGCTGATATAGGCGAACTTGTGGAACAAGCGAAGTTAGGGACAACTTCGCCTAAACATGCTAGGCGAAGTTGTCGTGCTTTATAAGCTGCTAGGTTACGGATGTTTTGAGGGAATTAGAATCGAGAGTTAAAGTTGTAACGAGTTTACGTGTTGTGTAATCGGCGATCAGTGAATCACGTGTTTCTAGTTGCAATACAACGTGTCTTTGTTTATTGTAACGTGTGTTTGATCGTGTTAACTTGTATCGTCTTCTACGCTCGTATCGTTTTACGTAGGGATTCCGCACCTACGTAGAACGAGATATTCCGTGTAGATCCGGCTGGGAACCTACACCTTCAAAAGTTGTGACTCGCCTAAGCTGACTGGTTTAGGAGACGCAATCGCTACTCTCAAATGGATAACCGCCATGGATAAAATTATCCGCATTAGCGAGTGCCGTCCCGACCAAGCGGTAGGTTATGCTACTCAATCATTCGAGGATGAGGCTATGTATTGGTGGGAGAGTGTGGAGCAGAGGAAGACCCGTGAAGAGATCAAAGCGATGAAGTGGGAGGATCTGAAGGAGTTAGTGATGAAGAAGTTCTGTGCTGACGCCGAGGTTGAGAGGGCGGAGATGAAGTTCCTGAACTTGAAAGCTGGGACAATGACACATCAGGAGTACACCACCGAGTTCAATCGAATGTCTAGGTTGGTACCCGATATGGTTAACACTGAGGCGAAGAAAATCAAGTGTTATGTGAGGGGATTGCCACATAAAGTCCGCGTTGTAGTCAGGACAAGTAAACCTGCTACCTTTGACTCTGCTGTCGAGCTCACAGAGGTGGTTTATGCAGACCTGGCTGCGGATGACACAGTGGTGGAAGAAGAAAATAAAGATAAGAAGTGGGTTGCTCCTATTAAGCGACCAGGTACTCAGTTATGGAACTCCCAAGATAAGAAGCAGAAAGTGTGGGAGAAGAGATCGTGTAAGACCTGCGGAAAGATGCATGGTGGCGAGTGTAAGTGGAGTAGGAGTTCTGAGGTTTGTAGCAAATGTGGAAAGACTCACGGTGGAGAATACCGGATGGGGTCTAATGTGTGTTATAAGTGTGGGAAGGTAGGGCATTATGCCAATGAGTGCAGTGCGAAGCCAGCATGTTACAAATGTGGCAAGACCGGCCACATGGCGAGAGAGTGCACCGATGGTGAGGATGGAGGTAGTGGGAAGAAAGATGCTGATCAAGAAAGGCCGAGGAATAGGGCCTACATGTTGACCCAAGAGCAAGCCAAGCAGATTCCCGATGTCGTCACTGGTACGTTTCTAGTAAACGGTATTTCCGCTTCAGTATTGTTTGATTCGGGCGCAAACAAAAGTTTCATAGCCACACCATTTAGTAAACTAGCTAAAATGAAATGTTGCCGAGTGTCTGAAACTCTTATGGTAGAAACCGCTAGTGACACTTCGGTTAAAATAATGAAAATGGTTAAGGACTGTAAGATAGAATTATAGGGACATGAGTTCCCTGTTACTTTGTATGTTATGACCTTAGGAGGGTTCGATGTGGTTTTGGGGATGGATTGGTTGTCTGAGTACAAAGCTCAGATAGTATGTAGGAGTAGGATAATAAGGTTAAAGTCCTTGGATGGTAGTGCGGTGACGGTTTATGGTGATAAGGGAAGTTATGGGCTTAATGTCATTTCGATGGTAAAAGTCAAGGGTTTGCTAAGACGAGGGTGCTGTGCCTACCTGGCGTATGTTGTCAACGCTACGGCCAAGACGAAAGAAATGAAAAATGTTCCTATCGTGCGCGACTACCCGGAAGTATTCCCAGAGGATCTTCCGGGGTTGCCACCGGAGCGAGAGATAGAATTCCAGATAGACTTAGTACCGGGCGCCCAACCTGTCGCGAAAGCACCTTACCATCTAGCACCGTCCGAAATGAAAGAATTGATGTCCCAACTGCAAGAACTCCTCGACAAAGGTTTCATAAGACCAAGTGTTTCCCCGTGGGGCGCACCAGTGTTGTTCGTGAAGAAGAAGGATGGAAGTATGAGAATGTGCATAGACTATCGTGAGTTGAATAAGCTTACGGTAAAGAATAGATATCCTTTGCCAAGGATTGATGATCTGTTTGACCAACTGCAAGGTTCAAGTTGGTTCTCACGGATAGATCTCAGATCAGGCTATCATCAGCAGAAGGTGAAAGAGGCAGACATCCCTAAAACGGCGTTCCGAATGCGTACGGACACTATGAGTTCCTCGTAATGTCATTCGGTCTAACAAATGCTCCTGCAGCATTTATGGACATGATGAATAGGGTGTGTCGGCCAATGCTGGATAAGTTAGTAATCGTCTTTATCGATGATATATTGATCTATTCCAAGAGCGAGTCCGATCATGCTGAGCATCTGAGAGAAGTATTGGAGACCCTGAAGAGAGAGAAGTTGTATGCTAAGTTTTCGAAGTGCGCGTTCTGGTTAAGAGAAGTGCATTTTCTAGGTCACGTGATTAATCCTGAAGGGATTCCGTTGACCAAGCTAAAATTGAAGCGATAACGAATTGGAAGACTCCGCAGAATCCGACTGATATACGAAGCTTCCTAGGGTTAGCTGGCTACTATAGGAGATTCATCGAAGGTTTCTCCAAGATAGCCGCACGGTTGACCGGTATGACCCGAATGTCGATAGTATTTAGTTGGGGTAAGTTTCAAGAAGAAGCTTTTCAGGAGTTAAAAAGAAGAGACTCACGCAAGCTTCAATCCTTGTTCTACCCGATGGTGACGAGGATTTAGTTGTTTATGCCGATGCCTCGCATCAAGGGCTAGGTTGCGTGTTGATGCAACGAGGGAAGGTGATAGCTTACGCGTCTAGACAGTTGAAAGTCCACGAGAGTACTTTTCCGACACATGATTTAGAGCTAGCGGCAGTAGTGCATGCCTTAAAGATATGGAGGAATTACCTTTATGGTACTAAGTGTACTATTTATACAGATCATAAGAGTTTAAAGTATTTCTTTGAGCAGAAGGAATTGAACATGAGGCAGAGAAGATGGTTAGAATTGATAATGGATTACGACTGTGAGATCAGTACTACCCCGGTAAAGCTAATGTGGTCGCCGACGCGCTAAGCCGTAAGAACGAGGAAGTGCTTGCAATAGTAAAGTCATACCAGTTGATCATGAACCCAAGTCTTTTTGAAGAAATCATCAAGGTGCAGTCTGAGGTGTTAGTAGATGAAGGGTTAGTAAAGAAAGAAAGGATTTATGGCCAGCAAGATGAGTTGATGGAAAACACTCATTGAGTTAAGACTAGGTTCGACCGTATGTGGATCCCACGCTATGGTGATCTTAGAAGTCGAATCTTAGATGAGGCACATAAGTCAAGATATTCGATTCATCCAGGAGCTACAAAGATGTATCAAGATTTGAAAAGAGACTACCGGTGGCCTGGGATGAAGAATTATGTAGTGGATTATGTTAGTAAGTGCTTAACATGCTTACAAGTCAAAGCCGAACATCAAAAGCCTTATGGGAAGATGCAACCGCTAGATATACCTGAGTAGAAATGGGAACACATCACCATGGATTTCATAACTAAGCTACCTCGTACAGCTAATCATCATGATACTATCTGGGTGATTGTGGACCGTTTGACCAAGAGTGCTCACTTTCTGCCCATACGAGAGGCCATCTCGTCAGAAACGTTAGCAAGCTTGTTCATTAAAGAAGTTGTAACCAAGCATGGAGTACCGTTATCGATCGTGTCTGATAGAGATACATGGTTTACTTCGAGGTTCTGGAAGAAATTCCATGAAGCTATGGGGACGAGGTTGAACATCAGTACGGCGTATCATCCTCAAGCCGATGGACAGTCTAAAAGGACGATCCAAACCCTTGAGGATATGCTGCGTGCTTGTGTTTTATATTTTGGTGGAAGTTGGGATGATCATCTGCACCTGGCAGAGTTCTCCTATAACAACAGTTACCATTCAAGTATTGGTATGCCACCGTTTGAGATGCTTTACGGTAGACGATGTAGAACCCCGGTGTGTTGTGGTGAGATTGGTCAGAAGGAAATGGGAAGCCTAGAAGTGGTTCAAGAAACGTCTTCAAGGTTCGATCAGATCAAAGCAAGAATGAAAGCCGCTCAAGACACACATAAGTCGTATGCGGATAAGCAGCGACGACCGATTGAGTTTAACATTGATGACAATGTGATGCTTAAGGTCTCGCCTTGGAAAGGAATTATCCATTTTAGAAAGAGGGGGAAATTGAGTCCAAGGTACATTGGACCGTTTAAAATTATAGATCGTATAGGCGAAGTGGCTTATAAACTAGACTTTCCAGAAGAGTTAGAAGGGATTCATTCAACCTTCCATGTTTCTCATCTAAGAAAATGTCTAGCTGATGACACGTCCCACGTGCCATTAATGGACATTGAGGTTGATGAACAGTTGAACTACATTGAGAAACCGATCGAGATAGTTGACCACAAGGAGAAGCAGCTTCGTCACAAGGTTATACCTTTAGTGAAGGTGATATGGAAGCATCGCAAAGGTTCAGATGCTACTTGGGAAGCGGAGGATGAGATGCGCAAGTTTTACCCAAATTTGTTTATGTAATAGTTAGGTTTCGGGGACGAAACCTCTTTAAGGAGGGAAGACTTGTAACATCCTACTTTCGGTTATTATAATAAAAATAAATTTCGTTATTTCATAGTGGGTCGTTATCGGTTTAGATAAATAGAATACGAGTTGGGCTAGTGTTGGGTAAATGAATATGGGTTATGGACTTGGGTTAGGAAAGAAAGAAGGAAAGACCATGGGCTTAAGCCCATGATCCATAAATATATAAACCCTTAATATCCATTTAATCCCCATTCACACATATTCCATACACCACCCAAAACACACACTTAAGATTTCTCTCTAGTTCTTCCTTATCTCTAGCCGAAATCAAGAAGGAAACCGAGCACCGACCCAAGGTAATGATAGTTTAATATTGTACGAGCCTAAAACGTTAGTTATAGTCGCGTAACGACGAGCCAACACCGTTAAACCGTTTAAATCACAAGATCCGGGTGGAATCGGGTATAAACCGGACCTAAGATGAGTTTAGGGATCACCCTAGCTCAAATCTGGATCAAACGGGACGAAAAATGATGAAAACGGTGGAAGAACGAGTGAGATCTCGTTTTTCCGGCGAAAACGCGGTTTTCCGGCGATGACGGCGCCGGAAAAGATAAAGGTGTCAGGGAATGTTCCCTGACCTAACTCTAGTTCGCTAAGGAAACTTAGAGAACTAGAGGGTGATTATTTAGCTAGTTCGCTAAGGAAACTTAGAGAACTAGAGGGTGATTCTTTAGCTAGTTCGCTAAGGAAACTTAGAGAACTAGAGGGTGATTCTTTAGCTAGTTCGCTAAGGAAACTTAACTTAGAGAACTAGAGGGTGATTCTTTAGCTAGTTCGCTAAGGAAACTTAGAAAACTAGAGGGTGATTCTTTAGCTAGTTTGCTAAGGAAACTTAGAGAACTACAGGGTGATTCTTTAGCTAGTTCGCTAAGGAAACTTAGAGAACTAGAGGGTGATTCTTTAGCTAGTTCGCTAAGGAAACTTAGAGAATCAGAGGGTGATTCTTTAGCTAGTTCGCTAAGGAAACTTAGAGAACTAGAGGGTGATTCTTTAGCTGATTCGCTAAGTGTTAGTGCACGGTTTTGCGTCTAGAGTCTTTGTATTTATCATTAATGTTTATTTGATATTTAAATGTAATATTTAATGTTTATATTAGACTAGTTTGTTATGATTAGTCTAGTTCGCTAGGGAATGTTAGCAAACAAAGACTATTTCTTTAAGTTTAAGTCTGGTTCGCTAGGTATGTTAGCGAACTAGGATACTTTAATGTATTCTCTCCTGATTCGTTAGGGAATGTTAACGAATCAGGGGGTGGTTCGTTAAGTTAACTTATTTAACGAAGGGGTTGCTGGTTCGCTAGGGGATGTTAGGCGAACCAGATCGTCTTCTATATATAGTGAACAAATGTTCACTTGTAAAGTCGAAGTTTTGAGAGAAATAATATTATTAAGAAAAGTTTAAAGTATTTACTCTCCCTCAAGCTTCAATTAACATTATAATTACATACATACATACTGATAATATATACTACATACTAATAGCAATTGAACTAAGGTATTGGAGAATTAGATCCGTATAACTAATATTAACATATAGATCTAGATTAGATCTAAGCATTAGATATTGATTAGAACGAGTTCAACGGGATCAAACAAGTGGTATCAGAGCCTTCGGGGCTCAATTCGCTTGGTTTGATTGTTATTGTTATAGTTTTCGTGTTTATTTTCTGTTTGGATTGATTTTGAATCGATTTGAGCTGATTTGGATTGAACCTGGATGGATTAGAGTGAATCTGTTTTGGTTAAGGTATTATTAGTGTTTAGGTAAGTGGAATTGGATTGTGGATTGGATTTGTGATGTTTATTATGGTTTCGGTTTGAGTTTGAAAGCAGAGGATTAGTTTTTGTAGAAATTGGTTAGTGTATTGTGATAATCGGTTACGAGATGTGTTGAGCTGAATTCGCGTTGTGATTACGAAGATTTTGGTATATTATTTGTTAGATTTGGTTGACAATTGAGTATGTATTACGGATCTGGCATTACTAAGTTTCTGGGTTTGATCTTCAAAAATCTGGAAAAACACGTTGAATGTTTGAAGATATGAAGATGCATGCGATTCGCTATAAAGTTCCAGGCGATTCGTTATGTTTTTAACTTGATTCGCTATCAGTTCTTTCCATTTATTAATCAGTTCGCTAACTGATTCGTGTGAGTTAATTAATTCGTGTTATCTAGTTCGCTAAACTAGATAACTGATTCGTTTGATACGTGTCTGTCTTGGGATTTGTGCTCTAACAACTTTTTACCACGTGGCAGAAAGGAATCAAGTTTGTTACAAACGGTTGTAACTAACTGATTCGATACCTTGTGTGATTCGCTAAATCACTGTAGCTGATTCGATAAGCATTCCTTAGTGATTCGTTAAAGAGTATTTGGGCGATTCGTTAAGATTGATTCGTTAATATTAACTTTTGATTCGCTGACACTGTACATCTCATTCGTTAAGTGATTCGTTAAATATCTGATTTAACTTCATTAAAATCTGATTCGTTAAAACACTGTTCACAGTTCGCTACAACTGTTCACAGTTCGCCACACCTGTTCACAGTTCGTTAAACACTGTTCACAGTTCGTTAAGTTACAATCCTTTAAACGTTTATTTTTCAAAATGGCCGGGATGTATGCATTGGCATCTCAAAACATGTTGATGCAACAAATGTTGCAACTTGATACTGAAATCGGTTCACATTCAAAATGCCCCAGGTTGATGAAATTTAGTGATTTTGCTAAATGGGAACCATGGTTTCGTGCTCATTTAGGATCTGTGCATCCTGATTGTTCCTATTGTTTAGATGAAGTCTATACTGTACCTATGATTGGAGATGAAACTACGGGTTTTACACCAAAGGCTATCTCACAATACTCTGTTGAAGAAAAAAAAGCATTAGAGATAGAAATAAAAGCTTATTCTACTCTAACCATGGCTTTGTCTGAAACTATCTTTCATGAAGTGGGTAGTATAAAAAGATGTGCTGCTTTATTTCAACATCTTTGCATGAGAAGTATGGGTAACACAGCAGAGAGTAAAAAGGTAATGCTTAAGTTTCAGTTTCGAAACTTTAATTTATTGAAAGGTGAGACGGTTGAAGAAATGACGACAAGATTCAATCACTTGATCGCTGAGATGGACAAGATGCAGATTGAAGTTCCTGAAAGTGATAAAATTGATACTATCAGGAGTATACTTCCAAGTTCTTATTCCACATTCTTGATGGTTTTGAAGGAAAATAATTATTTTGCAAATGAAGATCTGACTGCTATTGAATTTATGCAAAAGATTGAAGCCAGAGAATATGATCTGAAATGTCAGAAGTCTTCAAAGGATAGTCATGATCCTTCATTCTATGGTGGAAGTATGCCTCTTAGCTCAACCATATCTCCATTAACCGCTTTTCTTACTCAAGCTGCTGCAAGTGAAAATACAAATGCTTCGTTTAAAGATCCACAAGCTTGTTTCTACAATGCTGGAAATATATCTGGTAATTCTGGTTCATCTGGCACATCGGGAAATTCATCTTCTACTAAACAATTCTCATTTCAATCTAATGTAAACATAAAGGAGGCTGAACAGAATTTCGCATTCTTGTCTGCTTTATGTCTTCCTATGAGAACCTGGTGAGTAGTAAGATTGCTACTAGTGATTTAACCGATGAAGATTATGATCAGATTGATTCCGATGATTTGGAACTCATGGATCTAAAGTGGAATATGGCGATGATTGTTAGAAAAGTGAAGAAGTTTATCCAAAGAACCGGCAAAGATCTTCCTTCATTAAGCAAGAAGCTTGGGTTTGATAAATTAAAGGTGAAATGCTATAATTGTCAAGAATTTGGGCACTTTGCAAAGGAATGTGATAAACCGAAGAATGACTACAATGGTTCAAGAAATCAAGATCAAAATGATACTGAAAAGAAATCATCTTCTTCTGGATCACATGCTGTGTTAGCTAATGGAAGTGATTGGTCACAACGACTACTGTGCAATGATAATCAAGCTAATCTAGCTATGTTTGGTTTGTCTGAATACACACAAGATGTAAGTGGAAGTGAAGTTTCTTCTGACGCCGAAACTGAGTCTGAATCTGATATTCAAAGTGAAAAGCTTCCAACTAACTTTGCTTGTATGGCGAAGATCAGTGATTCTTCTTCATCTGCTTGTATTGTTAAACAAAGCGAGATTAGTAATTCTAATTCTAACTCATCATGTGTTGTTTGTGATTATAACAAGTCTAAAATTGATTCATTAAAACTTCAAAATGACAACTTGCTGAAAGAGATTGTATCATTGAAAGATACGTATAGACAATCCTTGAATTCTCAAGTTAACTCAAGAGAAAAGATTGAGGCTTTGACTATAAGTAATAATGATTTGAAAGCCGAATTATCTGTGAAAATGACCAAAAGTTTCAAGGAATCTTGAAACATCGCTCTAAGATAACTGAACTTGAGAATGAGGTTCTTGAGTTGAAGAACAAGTTGGGTAAATTTCGAAATTCTTCATTTTTGTTGAATGAAATTATTGGAGTTTCTGGGAAACAAAAGGACTCTAAAAAGGGTATAGGTTTTGTAGAAATTCCTCCACCATTTCACAACGACTATAAAATGAATCCTTTTGCTAGAAAGGAAGAAGTGGTAATTTTGAAAGAATCTGTAATTTCAAAAAATGTTGAATCTGTTAAATCTAAAGATGTTAAAACCCAATCTATTCCTCAAAAATCTCATGTCCAAAGCAAACAGGTGTTTGTTGAACACAATGACGAGGTCATTATCGAGGATGTGTTTGAACCAGAGATTATACACAAGAATAAGAACATTCCCAGTTCTAATCATATTCTGTGCGAACCTCACGAATTTGAGGAAGCAGTGTATGGTTCACACAAACCTCAAGAGAAAAAGGAAAATTCAAAGAAAGTGAACTCTATGAAGGCAAAGAAGTCAGTTAAACCGAAAATTTCTGATGAGGATTTAATGCGTTTCATTAATCCTTCTAGTTCTAAGCCATCTGCTGCTAGAGTTTTTAAGTTAAAGGGAATGGACACAATGTTCACTGAAAAAGATATTTCAATTAGTATCATTAAGCCTGAGCTAATTGAGAGTGTGTTTTACAATGAAACTTCCAAGGTTCGTGAAATTGAACGTGTGTATGCTCAAGCGAAAACATCAGTCTCATCTGATCCATTGACTATGGCAAAACAATTTTTAACACAAGAAAAGAAGATTAATTTTGTGAAATCAACTGGAACAGATACACTAAAAGGCTTTTCAAACTGTTCTAATTTAGATTTCTATTTAAAGAAGAAAGCTGAATTGACTGATGAGTTTGCTAACTGCATGACTAAAAATGTGAGTCATCATCAATCATCTATTCCAGTTTCTTCTAAACATCATCATGTGGACATGCGAATGTGTTTTTTATGCGGTCAACAAGGTCATGTTGTGAGGAATTGTAGTCAGCAAAACTTTCAGAATCTTCATCCATTTATCAAGGACAAATCTAAGCCAATTCCAGTGGTTAAGGAGATTCTGTAACGACCTGTGTCATATGCTGATGATACTCATATTTTATTCTCTGATGTGAATCCTCGGAAGGTGTTTCATATCAATGAGACACACGGTCAAGTGAAACCAAAATTCATTCCAACTGAACCTATATGTCAAAACAGGAATTCAAACATTGTTCAGGAAGCATACTTAAGACGAAAGTCTAAGAAGCCAGTAACTTATTCACAAGTGGCTGAACAACAATTGAAAACTGTTAAAGTTAATGATCAAAGAGAAAACCAAAAGGTGCCCAAGACTGAGGCCTGGGCTGCCTTTTTGAACTAATCACTTTTGTTTATGTGTAGGGTCCATCCAAGACCATTTCTGGTGAAAACTGGATCATGGATAGAGGATGTTCTCGTCATATCACCGGAAATCTCGACCTATTAACCAACGTAAGAAATATTTAAGGGGGTTATGTAGCGTTTGCTGGGAATTCTGGGGACATGATCACACAAGAGGGTGACGTTTCAAATGGTCATATTACATTTGAAAAAGTAAATTATTGTGACAAGGTTGATCATAACTTATTGAGTGTATCGCAGATTTGTGATAAAAAGTACACTACACTATTTACTGACAAAGAGTGTCTTATCTTGAAACCGGGTTTTATTATTCCCGAGGACATGGTTGTCATGCGATCACCACGATCAAATGATATTTATGTCTTAAACATAAGTTCTAAGATATCAACATCGATCGAAACATGTTTTGTCTCGAAAGTAACTGAGAAAGACTCGATTCTATGGCATCGAAGAATGGGTCACATTCATGTTAGAAAGATGAATTATTTAATGGCAAATAATTTAGTTGAGGGTTTTTCGTTAAAGAACTTTAAGTTATCTGATCACTGTGTTGCATGCAAAAAGGGCAAGCAGAAGAAGAAGACACATCCTTCTAAGTTATTGAATTCCATTAATACTCCTCTTGAACGACTTCATATGGATTTGTTTGGTCCAGTGAATCGTGCGAGTATATCTGGAGACTGGTATTGTCTGGTAGTGACAGATGATTATTCAAGATATTCATGGGTGTTATTTATTAGTTCAAAAGATCAAACACCTGTTTTGGTGCAAAACCTTATTACTAAGATAGAATCATTGTACAAACAAAAGGTGAGGAGAATCCGAAGTGATAATGGTACTGAATTCAAAAACACTATTTTGGATTTCTTTTGTATTCAAAAGGGAATTCACCGAGAATATAATGCACCTTATGTACCACAACAAAACGGTATTGCTGAAAGGAAAAATAGAACTCTGATTGAAGCTGCACGTACAATGCTTGCTGATTTAAAGCTTCCTATTCAATGTTGGAATGAAGCAGTGAACACAGCTTGTTATACACTTAATCGGGTTCTAACAGTAAAACGACTCAAGAAGACAAGCTATGAAATATTAAATAACAGAAAACCTAATTTAAAGTACCTGGAACCATTTGGGTGTCCGTGTACAATGTTGAAGAAGGAATCAGGTAAATTTGATGAAAAGGCTACCGAAGGATATTTCTTGGGATATGCGTCTCCGAAGAAAAGAGTATTTAATTTTACATCTGGCTGTGTTGAAGAATGGTACCATGTGGACTGTCAAAAGTACACAACTCCTCCTCAAGGGAAAGGTCCAGACTGGATGTTTGACTACGATAGTTTATTTAATTCTTTTACTCCTTCGGCTGAACACATCGATGAAGATCTGGTTAGAGCATACTTTGAAGAACATTTGAACATTCCAAGCTCTTCAATTTCAAATGCAGTTGAAGTTCAACCAGATGTTCCAACTGAAGACTCCCAAGTTGTTCCTCCAGTTGTTATTGACAGTGCTTCTACTTCTTCCGATGATGATCAAGCTGAGATTCAAGTTATTGATCTTGATAGTGATAATGCTTCATCTCCCGAATTGGGTGAACATTACACTAATTTATTTGATAATGTTGTTGTTCCTGAAAATCCTACTCTTCGGATTCATGGATATCATCCACAGGACAATATCATTGGAGAACTTGATGTGGGCGTTCGTACACGTCATCAAGTTGCTTCGTCAAGCGACAATAACGTATTGTGTGCTTACACTAATTTACACTCTTTGGGAATTGTGAATATTGCTAAATTCAATTGCTTTCTATCTCAAGTTGAGCCAACGACAGCTCGTAAGGCACTTGATGATCCTTCTTGGGTAGAAGCTATGCAAGATGAATTACAACAATTTGCACAATTGGGTGTTTGGGATTTACTACACAAGCCTGCTAGAGTCAAAGGAATGAATTCATTACAAATAAGTTAGTGATATGGCTAGTAATAGATAATTAATATGAGTTATTGTTATACAGTTAGCCGCGCCCAACTGAAGAAAGGAATAACAATTAACGGTGAACGTAACCAACTTCAGGTGAGTTTCTAGCCCCACTTCTGTGTTATGTTTTCGGGGCTGTGTGCATACTCGATATGTTTGTTAATACACTTATCCTAAGTGATAAGTGTATGCCTTATATGAATGATGTGAAATGTATGAGTGATTGCTTGTTAGTACGTGAACGATCTTCGGAATTGCACGTACTGTCAGGTTGTAGTGTTACGTATAAGGTAAGTATAACGTATTTTCTTATATGTATGAATGCGATAAAGTTAATAAACGAAGGAAAGGCATGGTTGTATGGTAACGAAGAGGGACCAGACCCTAATAATATCTGTGATGTTAGGGACCAGACCCTAATAATATCTGTGATGTTAGGGACCAGACCCTTATAATATCTGTGAGGTTATAGGGCGAAAGACTCTTTAAAACGTATGATTATGTATGTAAAGAAAGTATGAAGGTAAGAATGAAAGTATATGCACTTATGTGTGTATGAAAGAAAGTTAAGAGGTTAACTATGAAATGTAAGAAGGTATTGTATGATTATGTGATTAACTAGAACTCACTCAGCGTAGCTCACTTTTAGTATGCACGCAGGTGAGTAGAACGAGGCAGGTAGCTTGAGGAGGACACATGGCAGAGTTGGACGAAGCTGGCATCTGAAGATTTTGCTATGATGTTTTATTTTAAAAGACTATGTTTTGTTTTTAAATGACTATGAATGCTCGATAAGACAAGAATTATGGTTATGGAATGTAATGGTTTGAATGTTATTAATGTTCCGCGAATTTTTTAATTAACTCTGATATTTAGAACTACGTTTATGAGTAAATCCAACACGAAAGTAGGGCTACCGGTAACGGGGCCTTACATGGTTGAAGGATGGATGATCCTTGTTGAAATAGTGAGGATCCTTGAGCCTGTGGACCCATGGACCCCTGTTGAAGGATAGATGATCCTGGCTGAAACAGTGAGGATCCTTGAGCATATGGACCCATGGACCCCTGTTGAAGGATAGATGATCCTGGCTGAAAGAACGAGGATCCTTGAGTTTGTTGACCCACGGACCCTGGTTGAAGGATGGATGATCCTGGCTGAAAGAACGAGGATCCTTGAGTTTGTTGACCCACGGACCCTGGTTGAAGGATGGATGATCCTGGCTGAAAGAGCGAGAATCCTTGAGTTTGTTGACCCACGGACCCTGGTTGAAGGATGGATGATCCTTGCTGGAAGATCGAAGATCCTTGAGTATGTTGACCCACTGACCCTGGTTGAAGGATGAAGGATCCTTGAGCATGTTGAGCCACGGGTCCTGGAGTAGTGAAATCCAGCACCCTAGGCATCTAGGGAGTCTGATCCTCCGCTGGCCTCTTTCTTTTCTTGAGATCTTCAATCTCACGTAGGATCCTCTGGTTGGTTTTGTTCTGCTGCTCCATGTATGTCTTAACCTGTGAAAACATAGCAGAAACATCATTGTTAGATTTGACCACCGAGGTGGCAGCAGTGGTTTTTGAGCTCTAGAAGACTGGAATTTGTGTCTTGTTTCCAGCCGCGGTGGTCCTTGGTGCTCCCGTAATTGGAGGAGGCATCGGCGGCAAAGTTCTTGATGAGAGAGAAACCGAGGATGGCATGGTTGATGAAGCAGAGGTTGATTGAGAGGCCATTGATGGTGATATGGGTATGAAAAGTTGAAAATTGATAGGAAATAATCTGGATTATAGCACCAACTGCCCCACGGTGGGTGCCAAATTGTTTTGGACAAAAATCACTCAAGGATAATGTATCCAAATCTGTTATGTGAGGAATAGTGCTATGACGAAAATATTGAATGTGTAATCGAAATCTTGGTGAACACAATGATTTGATCACGAGGGAAAAAGCCCTTGAATACGATAATCGCACTTCGGTCAAAACTTAACAAGGTAATCTTTGATCGATTGACTTCGGTCAAGGATTCAGGAGGTAATCTTTGGTCGAATCACTTCAGTCAAGGATCAACAAGGTAACCTTTGGTCGGATAGTACGTGATTATAGTAATCTCCGGCACAAAAAACCCCCGGACGGTGAAAACTATCATCGTCGAGTTTATTAATGGTAAAAGGTGATTACAAATGTTGTGGAGTTTATGATTGAGAATACAAGATAAACTAGTGAGTAGAGAGAATGTTTGCTTCTGCTCTAGTGTGTGTGATAGTACATGTGTGTTCTAACTTATCATAATCTCCCTTATATATCAAAGATAGTAACTCAATGGAGTTATTAATATTAAAGACTATTAACTAATAATCCCTAAAAATCCGCCATTGCCTTCAATATAATCGTAACTGCCACTTTGACCACGTGCTCCATCACTCAGGCTGCGAAATAGGGGGTAGACCAGGTCTTGGAGCCGTTGCACTTGATAAATATCAACCTTCATATAAGAAACAACTGTTAACAACACCAGATACGGAGGATCCATGATCCTGACATAGCTCTGGAACTCTTCAGAAGGATAATTGATCTAGACACCTCAATATCTTCTTGACTGCAAGTTAGTGGATATATTGAGTCTTCTAACCATTATACCTGCTAAATATTAGACTACACATGAGATCAACCGTTAATTAGTAATAAGTACTGAGGATCCTTGATCCTGATACGATCTGGAATACATGCTAAGGATAACTGATCCAGACATATGCCAGGATAACATATCCAAAGTGTCAAATTTCTGTGCACTAACAATCACTTCTACACCAGTCCATCCACAAGCTAATGGTCAAGCAGAGTATAGTACACAAATCATCATCAACAACTTGAAGAAGAAGCTAGGATCCAAGAAAGGCAAGTGGGATGAGGAACTTTCTTATGTTCTTTGGGCTGATAGAACAACACCCCAAGAATGAAATAGGTCAAACACCCTTCTCATTGGTGTTTGGATCAGAAGGTGTGATCCCTATGGAGATGGTGGTTCCTACTGCCAGAACAAGTATTCGTGATCCTGAAGCAAACAACAAAAGTCTTATCCAAGATCTAGACATTGTTGATAAGCTTAGAGACTTAGCAAAGGTCAAAATGGTTGCATATCAACAAAGAATGGCTGGGGCATATAACAAGAACATCAGGATCCGATGATTTCAAGAAGGAGATTTGGTACCAAGGAAGGCTTTCCAAAATACAACTAATCATGCAGATGGAAAGCTAGCACCTAAGTGGGAAGGCCCTTACTTGATTGAATCAGGAGTAGGAAAAGGGGCATATCACCTACTTACTATGGAAGGTGATCGACTATCAAGAGCCTGGAATGCCATCCATCTTAAGAAATACTTTATATAATCAGGATCAAGGAACCTTAAAGGATCAAGGATCCTAAATTTGGTAAAATCTTATCTTATTATTTATTTGTTTCAGATTTATATAACTAACCAAAAGAAACAAAATTCTTAACATTTACTTTTACCAAGCTTTAAGTTTATGCAGACAATGCAGATTTCAATAGAGAATACAACGGTTAAGGGGTTGACCACCTCTCTCCAACGTTTAAGGTATAATCTCAATGATTATACCTTCTAAGGTTTAAAGGTTTCACATTTCTTACGAATTAGAGTTTTGATACTATTACCTGTAGCGCACGCTATCCAAAGTATACTTTGGGGCAATGGGACCAGTACATGCGTTGTGGCTGACAAATTCATTGCTTTCGGCTATATGGAGGATCCTATAAATTAATGGTAGACGTACCATACACAAGGTTTTTAACATTTTCATGTTAGCTAAGTCCAAGGTTTCTAACATTTTCATGTTAGCCAAAGTTTTGGCGTTTTCACGTCACTTACGTTTACGCTAGATCCCGGTTTGGGCAAGACCCTAGTTTAGCATTCGTATCTTTGGGCTTGACCCTAGTTTCCTTAAGTTTTGGGCTTGTCCCAATTTTGTTGGGCTTGTCGCCAGTTTGTTGGGCTTGTCCCGAGTTTCTTGGGTTTAACCCCAATTCATATGATTATTTGACTTGAAATCCTACGCTATTTGCATCAGGTATCCTAAGTCTATCTACGAGCATCATGGAAGTATTTGTGGTAACTTAGGTCTAATCAGACCTTATGTTATGATCTTTACTTATCATGTTATATTCATTCAGATTATATCTTTGGAAATCATTATATTCAAGGATCCAAGATCCTTAATCTATTTTTGAAATGATAATTTATCTTTAAAACTTTTCATAAAGCTAAACTATAACAACTATGCTTTTATTACGATAAACAGTACGCAAATAGTCAAAAGATTAAAGTTATTATTAAAATCACCTGGATTTACCAAAAGCTTTAACCCGGATTTCACCATATAAACATGGACCATCAACCCAGGTTAAACAGGTGTTACTAACAGTTTATGAAGTGAAGGAAAGATAACATAAGGGGCATCAAAGGCTTTATCCCCGAAAAAAGAGGATCCATCCACCTTTTCTACCCCCCCCCCCCTCCATAATCGTCTAAGGATCACAGATCCTTTATCCTAATTATCTATTTTCTTGTTACAAACCATCAAACATCCTAAGACACAAACAAATAAAAAAGCGGGCTCAGACCTAGTCTCATCATCCTTCATTGCCCACCTTTGCAGCCTCCTCCTCTGCTGCCACACCCTTTCTTGCCTCGGTCATCTCAGTTTCGTTCCCTTCGGCCACCATGTTGTTAGTGCACGGTTTTGGTCGTCTCGAATCTTTGTAATCGTTTGTATTTATCATTATTATAATACAAGGGTATTTTGGTAATTACTAGCCCATTTGTTAAGTTATATGTACTCATTTGTTAAGTCTGTTTAACGAATGATAGCTAAGTTCGTGTCCATTTGTTAAAGATGTTTGAATGGACCTTAATCGTTATTGATACGTATCCATTCGTCATGGAATGTTGACGAATGGGGTATAGAGAATGAGTCAATCGCTATACCATTTGGTTACTTACTGTAATGAAGACGAATGAAGGCCATTCGTTACGGGATGTGTAACGAATGGCATTCATCTTCTATATATAGGCTGTTTAGCATGTTCATAATTTAAGTGTGTTTAACGTATTTTCAAGCCGCTACTCTGTTGAATTACTCACTCACACACTTCGGTCAATAATATATTACATACATATATATATCAAATAACTAGATCCATGTTTGATTAGGTCACTATGTGTTGATCAATTAATATATTGTAGCTCTATAGATTCGTGTTTCTACACATGTCGATACTCTCAACAGCCTCGTCCTCGGCACCTCCAAGATCCACCAAGGCTTTCTTCCACTTAGCCAGATCCTATGTTGATTTGTCAAATGAGGGGTCACCAGCCTCTGTCTCCATCTTGATCCTCGCCTGAAGCACGGACTTCGCAGCCCACATTTGGGCTCATTGGCAGCACGAGTCACCTCTTCTTGCAGCTGGGCCTCGACTGAGGATGCATGATCCTCCGCCTTCCTTTTCTCCTTCGTCAACTTGGAGATTGTCTTATCCTTGTCGGTGGCCATAGCCCACATCCCGGAGAGAGTGTCTTTTAGGTCCTTGACGTTCTTATCATAATAGCTCTTGGCAGAATCTATGTATTTTCCAAGGAGGATACTAGATCCACAGCAAAAGACAGACATGATAAGGGATCCTTACCGTGGTGAGAATATACTTCCTAGCTTCGAAGGGATCTCAGGCTCGTTAGTCTTCTTCCATTTTGAAGCTCTAGATTTGGCACAGGTAGTCACATGATGTGGTTCATGAACATGAGTGGACTTGGGAGTTTCTTTCTTCACGATAAAATAATCAATATCCTTCAGAGAGAATTGGGATGTTGATTTGCTGGAATTTTGAGCACCTGCGGAACATATTAAAAAGATAAGTTTCCTATTATTTTTCTTTATTATAAAA
This sequence comes from Bidens hawaiensis, assembly GCF_021521415.1. Lineage (NCBI taxonomy): Eukaryota > Viridiplantae > Streptophyta > Magnoliopsida > Asterales > Asteraceae > Bidens > Bidens hawaiensis. Next base: position 247,690 of record NW_027491996.1, on the reverse strand, counting down.
TGTTAATAAATCTTACTTGACATGTCGCTTGATGACTCAAAAGGATTCTTGAATAGCTTCAGTAGTCTTGGCTCTGAATGTTCTAATCTTAGGATCCAATGCAAGAAACTTTTTCACCTTCCACACGGGGGAGTTCAGCGACCAGCGCGAAGTTATCCACTGAAAGAGAAAAACAAAAAGAAATTCATTAGAATAAGGATCAGTTATCCTTACCAACTTATCAGAGGATCCAAGATCCTACCCTTCCTAATCCACCTTAGGGGTAAATCAACCCCACCAGAAATTGAGTCTCTTTTAATGAAAAAGAATTGTTCCAAAATGAACCGTTTTGGGTTGTTTTATGGATAGGGGTAACTAGGGTATAAAGGTACGCCAATTCCGACAGTCCGAGCTCAATATTTTCTTCTTTGATGATTCTTTCTACAATATGTAACACCATCTAAAGCATCGGCATCGCTTGGATATAACTTATGCCGGTTATAGTAAAAAAATTATGGGTGAACTCTAGGAAAGGTTACGAGTAGTCGTTCAGAACTGGGTGCGCCGGAAAACACACCCTGGTCTTTGAATAAGAGTCGCCTTCTTGTAGAAGAATCAAAAGGTCGGATTACAACGTCGGTTGGAAATAAAGGGGCCAAGTCATCGATTTCTGGATCCGTAAACTTACAGATGTCAGAGGAAGGAATAGTAAGGAAATATTGAGAATGCAGGTCGTTCGATTCTGATTGCTCGGAAGAAGAAGAAACGTAAATAGAAGACATATTCTAAAAATCTTTATGAAAGAGAGAAAGTAGAAAGGATACATGGGTTCCGCTGAAGTGTGATAATAAAAGGATGAGAATGGTCAAATATATAAGCCGAAAGGAGTATTCCAATGTATTATATAGATATATGATCAATATATCTAACATGTCACATATAATATATTTTTTGCAGGCAATTTGAATTCAAAATGACAGTCGTAATCTACTCACAACCGCCATTTTGGGGGCAGTTGTTAGGGCACAAATATTTTGTGATGATGATATGTTATCCTTACATTACTTCTGGATCAATTATCTTTAATATATGCTCCATATTATGTCAGGATCAAGGATCTTCAGTATTTATTATATACTAACGGTTATTCTCTTTATATGGTTTTATGTTAATAGGTACAACAGCTAGTGACTCGGTCTACCCGCTAATTCGCAGTCCTAGAGAAGTGGCACGTGGTCAAAAATGGATGCAACGTCTCTAGTGGAATAGTGGTGGATTTTTAGGACTTGTAGTTAGCTTCTATTTGTATCTATATCGAGCTATGATCAGTTAGGAAGACACAATACACAGAGCATACGAATTACTCTAGGAGTTAACACACACTTAGAATCTTTGTATTTGATGATCATAGTCTCCAACCTTGTAACCTTATTTTCTTGATTAATATAGTGGTGATAGACATTTGTTATCACCCGGGTTTTTGTGCCAGCGATCATCATCTGATCAAGGGCTTTTCCTCGTAACAAATCTCTGTGTTCATTCTTTCGTTTATATAATTATCATTATAGTACAAAAACTCTACCTCACAAAATCATATTTGGTTACATTATCCTTAAATTGATTTTTGACCAAAACGGTAGCGACCTCGACCCATTATATCAAAGAACTTAGTACGTATATCATCCCAAAATTCGTGGGTGTGTTTACCGTCACCTACGATACATATAAAATCTTAGTATTAGTTAAAAAAACACGAAATATATATAATAATTTTATGATTTACCTTGAATTGAGTCTTTGGATGAGTCGATCCATGGTTGCGCCAACGCCGCTTCCTCATCATCTTCCCACTTTTTTCTTTCAACCCTTTCGATAATTGTTAGACTATCATCAACCTTCTTTTTATGACTTCGTTTGCGACGAACTTGCGGTTCGTCTACTTGGGTTTCAGGAACTTGAGTTTCGGGTATTTGGGTTTGGGGTGTTTGTGTTTGGTGTGTTTGCGTTTTGGTTACTTGCGGAGGCATAAACGGCATTGTCATTCGATAGAACATATCGTTGGTAAACAGTTGTGTGGTTTGAGGCATTACGGGTAGATGTTGGTTGGCATAGAAAGGGTTATTAGGGTCGTTTTTGTTTGTGAGCACACTAGCCCACCACCTTTGAGACGGATTCCACGGGTTCGGGTTTGGATTCGGGTTTGAGCTCGAGCTTGTGTTCGGGTTTGGGTTCGGGTTCGGGTTCGGGTTTGAGCTCGAGCTTTTGTTCGGGTTTAGGCTTGAGAAAGGATCCATGGTTGTAGAAAGTTGAGAATACTTAGAGTGAATTTGAGAGTTGTTTGAGTGAAATTTGAGATTTGTTTGAGTAAAAATTGGAAATATTGTTTGCATTATATAGAAAATAATTAAATTAATTTTTTTTAAAGCTCACGTTACTAGCCGTTGGAGGGGGGGGGGGCACCTCCACACCCATTATCGCGCCCATCGTTGGAACGGTCCTAGGCTCGGCACCCCACCTCCAAGGGCGCCCCTTGGTGGTGTTCCGTGCCCAACGGTGCCCCGCCAATCATTCATCCACGCCCCCACAACATCAAGTCTTAGTTGTTGACCTTTCTTATCTATTTTCTCCATTTATTATACGCATATTATGTACATTATTATTTATTTTTAATAATAAAAATACAATAATTTGACTATAGTATTGCATATACTTAAAAAAAAGATTTTTTATTTTGTTGATACATTGTCACACCCCAACCTACGGCGGAAATGTCGGGGCGTGAACTGATTGTCACGGCTCACAAGGTTACTATCTTGCAACGTTATAAGTTTCAATATCTATTTAATAATTTCAAATAAAAAAATTACAGTTAAGTACATCAAGTATAACGAATTTACAACAATAATTAATTAAGTTTGTATCCTAAAAAGCGTCTCTACGTGATCTTCATCTTGCTAAACAACAAAGCTGATAACCTGCAAATGCGTATAAATATATTTGGTTAACAACACATGTTGAGTGAGTAAAACACCAGTTTAAGACACAACAGTAATAGTATAAAATATATAAAGAAAGATGCAAACTGTTCCTGTGAGATAAACAGTTAAACCATAGCACATACACAAACAATCAATCATAAAGAAAGGGCTAAACCGTTGCCATGCGAATGGGTATTGGTTACCAAAAATGAGGTGTCGGTGAGACCATTGTCAATGCGTCAGACGCCGGCCACTACGACGGTCGTATAATCATACTAGATTGAGAATATGTTGGACCTCTCCGAATGCGGTTCAAATAAAGCAAGTAAGCAAATAGCAAGTTAGGCATAAACTGATATACACAAATGGATTAAACAGTTGCGGTTTTGAATACTAGATAATAGATAAACACTGTAAATACGCATAAGTCCCCAAAAGGATTTAAAATAAGTAAAAGGGGGAGTGATTACTCACCTGATCAGGTGAACGAAATACAAATAAGAACGATGAGAAAAGTAAACCCTTGGGGATACACCGTCAAGGATTCCTAGTTAAATAATATTAATATGATTTAATTATAAATGATATAACATAATTTAATGAATTAAGATTTCGATGCAATTTGAGTTATGTTGCGATTTAATATGTTATTGATTGAACGATTGATCTCTACGGTTATTGTTACTGCGAAAACAATACTATTATTATCCACCCTTTATTTATTTTGCTATTATTATTATTGTTATCAAAATTTATGATTATATAATATAAACAATATATGCATAAAATAATTAAACAATTAATCATACTTTGACAAATTATATAATAATTTTTTATTTAAAAATTATTTTACATATTTACCGAACTCTTCCTAATAAGATTGATAAAAAAGTATTAAATACGTTTATTATATTTTTGTTTAAAGAACATTACATTTAATATATATATATATATATATATATAAGAAATTTGCGAAAAAACATTCAACGATGAGAAACATAAGTACTGGTGTCGGGTTTTATAAAATATATTTTTTTAATACTTAATATTAATAAACATTGATTATATAAGCTTTAAAACATTAAAAAGAAAAGAGAAGCTAAAAAATCAAGGTTACGAGATTCGAACCCGCGACCATAAGAACTTTAACCCACGCACTGAGCTACCAAGTTATTTAAGATTTAACTGAAAATAAACGATTATAAAGCTATAACCAGATTTCCCCCAAATCCTTGAACCCTAGAAATCTGAATTGATGAATCTGTTGTTTGTTTGGTTAATTAACCATAGGGCTTTGATAAAAAGAATTAAAACGATCACAAATATATATTTTATTAACTTTAGCGACGACAAAAAGGCAGTTAATTTAATCCAGTTCAGGCCGATATAAACACGAACAGGAACATGCAGTTGCAGGCTTCTTTAATGTAATTGTTGTTAGGGCTTCAATAGACGATGTGGTAAAGGTCGTGCACGAAAGATTAATTACTTTGTTATTGCCTCTAGATAGTATACCGATAAAATGTAGGAGGCGGATTGTATGTATATCAATTCGTATCATAACAGCTTGATATTACCTAATTAAGGGTGTCGGTGAGGGCGCGATATACCTAATTATGATTTGACGAAATCAATTCCAAAAATAATACGTAAAGTAGGGCTCAAAAAATCGATATGGGTCAACGTTTTACGGGTTACGGGTTGGATGGGTGGGTTATTGGATCCAGGTTACAGATTTTAAATAATAATAATATATATAATTTACATTCCAGTCCTTACAATATAAAGGGGGATACAAAAGTAGATAATTGTTTAGTTTATGGTAGTTTTTTCCAAAATATGAAAGTTATATATATTTTAAATAAGTAAATAAACAATAATACTATTATAATTTTTTTATTCGATAAACGCGATAATTATTTATGAAGTTTCCCGAATATAAAACAGGTCAAGTAACGATTATTGAAAAAAAAATCCGAGTTGTCACATACATTGTGCGTAATCTAGTGGAGTTAATCTTGTCAGACTGATGGGTCGATGGGTTTCGAATTGACAGGATGACGTACTAAGATTATTCAACTCTATCTCAACCCATATATTTATTATTGTCATGTTCTGTTGAATCTATTTAAATTCATGGTGTGTTTAATGTGGATGTGTAAGGCCCCGCACACGGAAGCCCTACCTTAGCGTCGGATTTACTCATAAACACAGTTCTCACAATCAGAGTTAATTAAAACTTTCGCGGAAACGTAAACTTAAAACATTCGTTACAAAACATTATATCTTTTCTTTGATACCACAAAACATTATATTCAAAACATCATTTCTTCCATCTTCAGATGCCAGTCGTTCAATCCATGCCATGTGCTATCCTCATGCTAGCTCTTCAGTCTGATCACATGCGTGCATACTAAAAGTCAGCTACGCTGAGTGACTTCTAGTTAATCAGGCAACTTGTCATACAACCACTACACACAACATATGTGTATCCGAAGACACATAATCCACTGTCTAACCTGCTACTGCTTAACCACTTAATTACCCCTACAAGTTAGCCTCTTAATTACCCCTACCGCTTAGCCACTTATGCCACTTTATGCCACTTTAATAACGAATAACGTTATGCCACTTTGCCACTTTAATAACGAAGTCACGCATAGGCTTACCCTACCACGTACTATCGTCATGCCACTAACACTCTTACTAGACCCTTGCCACTTCTATCACAACCTACTTCTACTTGTCTACAACACACTTTATAACATCACATCATTCATATAATAATCAAGTTACATCACAACATTTATATACACACTAATAACCACTTGGGGATCATTCCCGAATGACGGTAAGCGCAATATCCGAAGATCGTTCCCGCACCAACAGACATCCATTCATAACATACATAAATATATCACATCAAACATTATAGCATACACTTACCACTTAAGGTAAGTGTATTCACACTTCACATCGAGTATGCACACAGCCCGAAAACATAACAAGGAATGGGGCTAGAAACTCACCTGAACTCGATTAACAGTTACTCCTTCTATAGTTGTGCGTGACTAACTGTATAACAAATACACATATCAATTAACTATTACTATCCGTATCTCGTTTCTAGTCTGTTTAAAACCCTCAACGAACGGGGGTCCGGGGGCAGCGCCCCTAGCTAGGGTCGAGCTGGCAGGTCAGCTTGGAAAATTTTTATTTCTATTAACTGTCTTATCACATTTTCCACTAGGATTTTAAATTATTATTTTATTCACCATCTTATTCTCTATAACGAATTAAGCCTAATTCATTATCAGATCACAGTCTAATTCGTTATCTAACACACGATCTGATTCGTTATCTTTTCCTTAGTTGATTCGTTATTCTAGTTCGTCATCTTTCTTAACGAATTGGACCTTTATAACGAACTGGTCCGTTAACGAACTGAACCATTAACGAACTGGGGGGTTCATTCGTCAGTTCTTCCTTAACGAACTACTTAACAAATTGGAGTTAGTTCGTCATCTTTCTCCTTAACGAATTGGATACGAACTAAGGCTAGTTCGTTAAGCTTTCGTTAGCGAATCACCTTGACGAATTACTTCTAATTCGTTAACTCTCCGTTAACGAATTAACTCTAGTTCGTTAACTTCCCCTTAACGAATTAGGGTTAGGTCAGAATGTCAGAGAAAATTCTCTGACATCCTTACCTCGTACATCCAACTCCGGCGCCGTCTTTCCGGCGCCGCCTTCGCCGGAAAACCGGAATATCGCCGGAAAAACGATATCTCAGCCGTTTCACCACCGTTTTCACCGTTTTTAGTCCCGTTCGATCCAGATCTGAGCTAGGGTGATCCCTAAGCTCATCTTAGGTTCGGTTTATACCCCATTCTACCCGAATCTCGTGACTTCAACGATTTAACAGTGTCGGCTCGTCGTTTCGTGACTAAATCTAACGGGTTTGGATATCTACAATATCATACTATCATTACTTCAGGTCGGGATCGATTTTTATTCTTGGTTTCGGCTAGAGAGAGAAAGTAGGATGAGAGAGAGCTAAGTGTGTGTTTTGGTGGTGTATGGAATATGAGAAATGAAAGATTAAATGGTGATTTAAGGTTTATATAATTATAGATCATGGGCTTAGGCCCATGGTCCTTCCCTCTTTCCTTCATAACCCAAGTCCATAACCCATATCCATTACCCAACACTAGCCCGACCCATACCAACTCCTACTCTATTTATTTATTTCCCGTTAACCCGAGTAAACTTTCTCTCCAATATTAAATAATTTAATTAATATTATTTTGGAAATTTCGGGATGTTACAAGTCTTCCCCCCTTAAAGAGGTTTCGTCCCCGAAATCTAACTTATTCCTCGTAAAAGAAACACTTCTTATATTCGCACACTTTATTGGATCGCCTTTGCTTTCTGGGTTATCCTTCTTACTCCTGACTTGTAGTCATCAAGCGGTGATCATGTGTTTTAGCTATTAGGGTAGCTTGTCCATGAGGCCCTCGATGTACCAAGTATCGTCTCGTCTTCCCGAGGAACCTTGTTTTATATAATAACGCTAACTCCTAAGGGGACGCTTTACCACTACACAACTATTTATCATAACCAACATGCATTCAAGATAATTCATAAGTCATTCATACCAAATCACAAGAAGTCACAGGTAGTTCATAACATAAAAGGAAATCATTCAAGTTTGCTAAACAAACACAGGTGCAACTGTAACTGCTGTGCGAAAATATATATAAATATATATATAAATAAAACACAAGTCACAACTAAGCTTTAAAAACCAAACAATCTATCCTAGTTCACACAAACGGCAAGTGTACCGGTCGTGTATAGCACAGATGAGGAAAGTCCGGATATTGAACTCGAAGACACGTGAAAACGTTTATAATCACTAAACTCTAACCAAGACTCACCAAAATATTTAATTGATTTTTTTATTTGATTTAACTACTTAACTTAACTAAGTGAAAACTTTTGACAAAACTTCGGAAACTTTGACTGCAGTGATAAAAACGTCTACCTAGGTAAGAATCATATTGAAGGAGATGACAAGACAATGGATTGAAAACTCTCACGACACCGGTTCTAAAGGATGACACAACTAAGGTTCGCTCAAGAAGGTCAGATCACCTCTCGGTCTCACTAACAAACTCTAACTTATCTTAGTTGATTTTAAGAACAAACCGGGAAAACAAATTATTAACGTGTTCTAATGCCGACTCACCTCTCGGTCTCACCGACACACTAGCCTAATGGAAACGAATACTACGCAACCAAGGATAGAGGAACAATTCAACTTAACTTAAACTAGACCAACTAATCGCTCAAACACCCAAACCCGACAAGAACAAAACCCGCTCTCGCGCGATCTTAATTCTAACAAGTAAAAGTAATGAGACGAGTTTACTTCTTATCACCTCTCGGTCTCTAAGAAGGTGTTTCACAACTGATTTTATCTAATTAATTTACCCACTTATCCCTACGGTTGTACTTCCCGCAAATAAACTCTAAACACAAAGTAAAGAGCCTTAAACATGCAACAACTAATCAAAACCGATTCAATTAATTAAAGCACGAGGTTATTAGGTATAATCAAACAAAACATAGCCACTAAACACAATCTAATTTACTATTAAATCAAACTTTACATTAACAATCTAAGCCATGATCATTAACAATCCATATTACTAGTCAAAACCTAACAATATTCATCAAACCTAGGTAGAACAAACAAGATTAGCTACTCATTAAGTTTGGACAGCCATTAACATTCAAGTAAATCATCATAAACATCAACATAAACATAATCAAACTCATTCAAAATCCAAGAATAACTAAATCAAAGTCAAACAATCAATTACTTGCGAAACAATCCAAAGAAAAAGATCAATTCAACTAGTTAGGATTCTTGAACAAAAAGTAAAGTTTATGAGAGTTTAACTTAGAGTATATGGCTGATATAAATGATGAAAAACGAGTATAGCTGTTGTCCCAAGTCACCCAAGCCTTCTTTTCTCCTTCCCTAGCCGCCACCTAGCCACCACAAAATTTTCTTTCTTTTTCCTCTTGCTGCCGATCGGACTAGGTAGTAGGAGTTAGGGTTCTTTGATTTCGGTTTTTTGGCTGGATTGTGGCAGAAAATTAAGTTAATTAACTTAATATAATATCTTGTAAGGCTTCTAACTTGTGGGCTTGGGTCGGGCCTTGAGTTGTAGTTTTGAAACTTGACCAAAAAGGCCCCTAGAGTCTTCCAACTTAACTCTTTTTTCACCATCTTTCATAAACCTACAATTAACATTTAAACTTTGTAAATTATTGCACTTAACCCCCAATACTTTCATAAAATAAACAATTAAGCATAAAAACCATGATAAAATCATAAGGAAAGTAAGTGTGTTTTACAACACATCAAACATCCCCACACTTAAGACTTTTTCGTCCCTGAAAAAGATTTGACTGCAGTTGGATCAGAATCGGAAAATCAAAGTCAAATCAAACATATAGGTTAGATTTTAAAGCTCAGAAAAACGCAAAAACCGCGATCATCGATATTGTTGTCCAGCTAAACCCATGCCTTAATCTTTACCGGGACAAATAAGATCTGACAATAATATTACTTAGTGGTTTACACAATTAAGACCCGCTTATTTTCAGCTTTTACCGGACCAGACCCCCCCCCCCCAACTTGACTTAAACCTCAAAGTTAGCAGATTTAAAACTTTGTTGCTCAATATTTATGAATAGTTAAGACGATCAAGGGTATTGTTTATCCACCTAAGCTTAAGCATCAAAGTCTACCAAGCATGTCACACCCGGCCCTAAACGGCGGAAACAGCCGGGCGCACGCGAGTGGGGATTGATAGTCAAGCACGGGTCATTGCAAACATTTAAGAAAAATAAAATTTCCATTGCGCATGAAATGTCTAGTACAAAATACATTACATTGTTTAGAATTACATAAAAACATCCAAGTATGAAAATCATTGAAGATTTCCGCGCCATATCCCCTTACGTGGCGGGAACAACCGCGCGCGTCGAAGGGATAGAACCAAAATCTTCCAAAAAGCTAATTTTAGATGTTCTGCGTGAGGTGCTCTATGTGTGACTCCATGCGCTACCTAGTTGTCTCCTGAAAGACACGTAAAAACATTTGAATCAGTATAAACTGAGTGAGTTCACAAGTTTTAGTAACTTGATAAATCGTATTGCATCATAATCTTGATACAACCATACTAAAACATATTTCTGATAACATCATAAAACACATGCTTTGTGAATTCGTATTGAAACATAGTTCTGATAACATATTCCTGATAAAACCGTTCCGCGGGTTACGCGCGAACATTTCTGGAAAACGTGCTCGTCTATGCAAAGTGGCGCTGCCACTACGAGCAAAATAAAGTAATACCGTCCCGCGGGTTACGCGCGGACATCTCTGAAAAACGTGCTCGTCTATGCAAAGTGGCGCTGCCACTACGAGCGAATTAATAATACCGTCCCGCGGGTTACGCTCGGACGTTGTGCCGGAAAAACAAGGCGCTCGTCCATGCAAAGAGGTGCGACCCCTACGAGCGGGCTCAATCCCATAGTACTGCCCCATGACCATACTAGGCACTCGTCCATGCAAAGAGGTGCGACCCCTACGAGTGGGTTGATCAAACCAGCAGTCCCTATCCTTAGAGTTCCAATGGTAAAGTGATCACTTACTCGTATCGCACTCACATCGAAAACCATAGATAACCGTTTGCATTGCTCGAAAAATATTCCATAAAGAAACATAATTTAAACACATAATCACTTGCATTACTTGTAAGAGTACCATGATAAAACATAATTTAGGTACGTGTCCCTCGCCCCGAAAACAGTTTAAAACAGTGAAAATAGTGAAAATAGGGGCTGTGAGACTCACCTGTGGTTCTTGTTAAGAGACTAATCGAGATTCGGGTTTCTTGGTGTTAGGCTCGAAATTGAAAGTCTAGAATATGATTAAATAACAAGAAATACATATATTATGATCAAGAAATCGGAGAATATAAGGGTTGGAAAGTAGATCTCAAGGTTATAATCTCGGCTTACCTAGTACAGGAACGGAAATGAAACGGATGCTGATTTGCAGTTTTAAGAGTTTGTAGTGTGTTTGGGTGATAATTTAGGTTACATATTTATAGGCAAACTCAAGGGAACACAATCCCTTGCTTTAGGGGGTTGAAATCCTTTCATATCTAGGTGTAATGATGATAAAGTATGGAAATTATTATTATAAATTTAAAAGAATGGAGGTGATTGGTCCTAGGGAGTGGTTAGAAAGATTCTGATTGATTTTGACAGGACATGCAGGACTGTGGTTGGTGGGAGTAGGTATGGCTGACAGCTGACATTTTGTGTTACAGTATACTTTTCCTGGTACTGTTGTCAGTGTGCAGTCAAAAGGTAAAAATCTCTGAAACACGTAACTGGTTCCTTCTGGGCGGGGGAAATCCCCATACATTTGAGAAATAGACTAAGTGTTTTGTGCGTGTAGCCTTGCGCGTATAGCCTTCTGCGTGTAGGCTATTTCTTTGCTGCGGGTAGGTGTGTAACCTTCTCGCAGTCAGGGACGTTGAGTTTCATTTGTAGATTCTCCATGAGGCCTTGGTATTTCAACATAGTGATCAGTTATGTTGAAGTCAATTCCATCCTGGAGCTTCAGACAAACTAGCTCTCAATGTTCCCGCCATGCGGGGAGGTTAGTTCCCTTTCCGCACGCGCATAAATGATTTGGGATGCACCCGCCTTAGCATCAAGCGGGGTGGTCAACCCATTAGACACTATGAAATTAAGTTATGAAAACATAAAGCCAAAACATTCGCGCATGGCGCATACAACATATGCCCGCGCTGATTCTAACATGGCGCGCTCGCGCAGGGTGCATACAACATATGCACGCGCTGATTCTAACATGGCGCGCTCGCGCAGGGTGCATACAACATATGCACGCGCTGGTTCTAACATGGCGCGCTCGCGCAGGGCGCATACAACATAATTACCTAATAATTAGGTTGATTACTTGGTTTATGGGATTGGGAAATTACCGGGTGTCACATTCTCCCCCTGTTAGAAGAATTTCGTCCCGAAATTTAGGAGACGTTGCTGGCAGAAGCCATGCTTTGAAAGAGGTGTGGGTATTTCTTGCGCATTTGGCCTTCTCTTTCCCAAGTGAATTCAGGCCCACGCCTCGAGTTCCATTGAACCTTTACTAACTTGATTCGACTTCTTCGCAACTTTTGTTCTTTCCAATCGGTTACTGCTATAGGTTCTTCTATGAAGTGTAGTCGTTTGTCGATGTGAATCTCGTCCAACGGTAAAATTAACGTTTCGTCGGATAAGCACTTCTTGAAGTTGGACACATGGAACGTATCATGAACTCCACTAAGTTCGGCGGGTAAACGGAGTTTATAAGCAACCGGACTGATCCTTTCCAGAATCTCAAATGGTCCAATATAGCGCGGATTTAATTTTCCTCGCTTGCCGAAACGGGGGACTCCTTTCCATGGAGAGACTTTCAAAAGCACTTTATCCCCTACTTGAAATTCCAATGGTTTTCTTCTCGCATCAGCATAGCTTTTCTGTCTGTCGCGCGCTGCCTTAAGGCGATCCCGTATCTGAAAAATCTTATCCGTCGTTTCTTGGATCAATTCTGGACCAGTCATTTGTTTGTCACCCACTTCAGCCCAGCACAGTGGGGATCTACACTTGCGCCCATATAAGGCTTCAAACGGCGCAGCCTTGAGGCTTGTGTGATAACTGTTATTGTATGAAAATTCAACCAATGGGAGATGAGTATCCCAGCTACCTCCGAAATCGATTGCGCACGCGCGCAACATATCTTCTAATGTCTGAATTGTTCGCTCGCTTTGTCCATCCGTTTGGGGATGATAAGCCGTACTCATGTCAAGACGAGTACCTAAAGCCCCTTGTAACGATCTCCAAAATCTTGAGGTGAACCGACTATCTCTATCAGAAATGATGGACACCGGGACTCCATGTTTTGAAACTACTTCTCGAATATACAATCGGGCTAACTTCTCCATCTTATCGGTTTCCTTGATCGGCAGGAAGTGTGCTGACTTAGTTAGCCGGTCAACTATAACCCAAATCGTGTTGTAACCCCCAGGTGTCCTTGGCAGTTTGGTAATGAAGTCCATAGAGATTTGTTCCCACTTCCACATGGGAATTTCTGGCTGTTGAAGCAACCCCGACGGTTTCTGGTATTCAGCCTTCACCTTCGAACACGTCAGGCACTTACTGACATACGTCGCGATGTTGCCCTTAAGGTTGGGCCACCAATATAGCGCTTTAACATCTTGGTACATCTTGTCTGCGCCAGGATGAGAATACCGCGTTTTGTGAGCTTCGTTTAACACTTGCTCGCGCAATCCTCCCTTGAGGGGGACCCATATGCGGTTAGCAAAATATCGAGTGTCGTTCTCTTTGCGCTCCAAATCCTTAACCATACCCCCAAGGGATTCGTTCTTGACAAACTCTGGTTTCAAGGCTTCTTGTTGGGCTTCTCGGATGCGGGTAGTGAGGTCTGCGCGAATGGTCAATCTTAGAGCCTTAACTCGTAGCGTCCTTGCGCGCTCTTTCCTACTTAGAGCGTCTGCTACCACATTCGCCTTTCCAGGATGATACTTTATTTCACAATCATAATCATTCAATAACTCAACCCATCTTCGTTGCCTCATGTTTAAATCCTTCTGATCAAATATGTGTTGGAGGCTCTTGTGATCCGTAAAAATCAAACACTTAGTACCATAAAGATAATGGCGCCAAATCTTTAGCGCGAAAACAACTGCTCCAAGTTCCAGATCGTGCGTGGTATAGTTCCTTTCATTGACCTTGAGCTGACGAGAGGCGTACGCTATGACTTTGTTTCTCTGCATAAGGACACATCCGAGTCCTTGATGTGAAGCGTCGCAGTAGACGACGATATCATCCGTCCCCTCGGGCAGAGACAAAATTGGCGCACTACATAACTTTTGCTTTAACATTTGAAACGCTGCTTCCTGGTTTTCGCCCCAATCAAACTTCTTATCTTTCTGGGTTAGCGCAGTCAGAGGTAAAGCTATCTTGGAGAAGTTCTCAATGAAACGTCGATAGTAGCCAGCTAGTCCTAGGAATTGCCTCACCTCAGTTGGGGTTTTTGGCGCCTCCCAATTTTCGATGGCTTTGACCTTGGAAGGATCGACGTGTATTCCTTTCTCATTTACAACGTGACCGAGAAAGTGAACCTCTCTAAGCCAAAACTCACACTTGGAAAACTTCGCATACAACTTTTCTTTCCTCAACAATTCCAAAATCAATCTCAGGTGTTGCTCATGCTCAGCTTCGGTTCGGGAGTAAATCAGAATATCATCTATAAACACAATCACAAACTTATCCAAGTATGGTTTGCACACACGGTTCATCAGATCCATGAATACAGCCGGCGTATTAGTTAGCCCGAAAGGCATCACTAAGAACTCATAATGGCCGTATCTAGTTCGGAAGGCTGTCTTCGGCACGTCTTCCTCATGGACCCTAAGTTGGTGGTATCCTGACCGTAGATCTATCTTCGAATAATAAATGGATCCCTGCAATTGGTCAAATAAGTCGTCAATCCTCGGTAAGGGGTACCGATTCTTGACTGTCAGCTTGTTCAGCTCCCTGTAGTCAATACACATTCTGAATGAACCATCCTTCTTCTTTACAAACAGTACTGGAGCTCCCCAAGGTGAAAAGCTTGGGTGTATGAAACCCTTATCCAATAGTTCCTGCAACTGGTTGGATAGCTCTTGCATCTCAGATGGAGCTAATCGATAAGGCGCTCGAGCCACTGGCGCAGCTCCTGGGACCAAATCAATTCGAAACTCGACTTGTCGCGGCGGCGGTAATCCGGGCAAATCTTCAGGAAAAACTTCTGGGAATTCGCGCACCACTGGTAAGTTTTCAATCTTTCGCTCATCTCCTTTCTTCTCTACTACGTGCGCCAGGAAGGCATAGCATCCTTTCCTCAGGCACTTGCGCGCCTTTAGACACGAAATGAGTTTTGTCACAACTCCACTTCTTTCCCCTTGAATTACCAAGGTTTCTCCGCTCAACAGTGGGATCCGAACCTGCTTCTCATGGCAAATAACCTCCGCGTGGTTCTCGACTAACCAATCCATACCTACCACAATGTCAAAACTTCCCAAGTCTATTGGCAACAAGTTAATATTGAATCCGTGACCTCCCATGACCAATACACATTGCTCAGTCCTCTCGTTTGCGCATATCTGCCTACCATTGGCTAGTTCTATAGTATAAGGTATGTCTAGCCTACGGGTCGCTAGGCCTAGGGAGTTTTTAAACTCAGTGGATATGAAACTTAGGTCAGCGCCAGTATCAAATAAGACATATGCAAAATGGTCGTTAAGTAGAAACGTACCAGTTACTACATTCGGCTCTTCTTTTGCTTCGCCCGCGCCGATCACAAAAGCTCTCCCGCGAGCTTGGTTTCCCTTTTGCGGGCAATCCCGACTAAAATGCCCTGGCTTCCCGCATGCGTAGCAGTTGTCGCTCGCTCCAGCTTCTCTGATACGGCAATTCATCGTCTTGTGCCCTGGTCTGCCACATTTGGCGCATTCGATTCTTGCGCATTCACCCTCGTGGTGATACTTGAATCTGCTGCACCATGGGCGAGGCCCGCTGTACCCTTTTCGCGGTGGCTCCGCGGCTTGAATCGCGTAAGCCCTTACGCTCTCTTGCTTCTTGAACGGTGGCTGCTTGGAGTCGGACCCTCGGTGGTGAGAGTTCCACTTCCTCTTGGGATCAGAGGTTCGCTGCTCGATTTCGCGCGCAGTTAACATGCCCGCACGGACCGTATCCCTTGTAAGGGTGATGGCCCGCGCTACTGCCTCATCAAAGGTTGGAGGCGCTGCGGCGTTGAGCGGAACCCTAACAACATGAGGTAACCCAAAGATGTACCTCTCGATCTTCTTTTCCTCCGTGTTTGCCATGTCTGGCACCAACTGGCAAAGCTCGTTGAACCGGTTGTTGTAGGCGTCGATATCAGTTCCGACCATGGTGTGGTTCCAGAATTCCTGCTGCAGACTCTGAATTTCTGCGCGAGAGCAGAACTTCCTCATCATCATTTCCTTCAGCAACTCCCAGGTCTTGTGGAGAGCAACTTCTCGCCCCAATGTCTTCACTTGGAGCTTCCACCAAGACGAGGCCGCTTCTTGGAACATGCAGGTCGCGTAAAGGACCTTTTGGTTTTCACTACATCCACTAATGGAGAGAACTGTCTCCATCTTGTCGATCCAGTTGTAGAGCCCAATGGCCCCTTCTGTGCCCTTGAATGGCCAAGGGGCTTACAGGCCATAAATGTCTTATAGGAGCATCCTTTGTCCAAAGCTCCTGATTCGGGTTCTGGGGTTCCGGTCTCTTGACGACCCTGACTTGATTCGGCCTTGCTGGCCTCATGTGTCGCGATCGCCTGCGCGATTATTTCTGCGAGTTCCTCGGGTGTCATGGTAATTCCCTTGGCTCTGGTTGGAGGCATTCTCGTTTTTCTTAAAAAAAAGAGAATATAACAAACTTAGCGCATGTACCCTGAGCACATAGTGTTTTTATCCTTAACGTTCACTAGACATTGTGTGACCCGTGTTCCTAAGTGCGTGTTTTTTATTTTATTTTTTATTTATTTATTTATTTTTTTTTTTGAAAATATTCTTTGAAAAATATTTCATGCGATTCCCCTACGGTTATAGTCTAGGTTAAAACTTCTTTTCCTAGTTCGCTATAACCAGTGCTCTGATACCAATCTATCACACCCGGCCCTAAACGGCGGAAACAGCCGGGCGCACGCGAGTGGGGATTGATAGTCAAGCACGGGTCATTGCAAACATTTAAGAAAAATAAAATTTCCATTGCGCATGAAATGTCTAGTACAAAATACATTACATTGTTTAGAATTACATAAAAACATCCAAGTATGAAAATCATTGAAGATTTCCGCGCCATATCCCCATACGTGGCGGGAACAACCGCGCGCGTCGAAGGGATAGAACCAAAATCTTCCAAAAAGCTAATTTTAGATGTTCTGCGTGAGGTGCTCTATGTGTGACTCCATGCGCTACCTAGTTGTCCCCTGAAAGACACGTAAAAACATTTGAATCAGTATAAACTGAGTGAGTTCACAAGTTTTAGTAACTTGATAAATCGTATTGCATCATAATCTTGATACAACCATACTAAAACATATTTCTGATAACATCATAAAACACATGCTTTGTGAATTCGTATTGAAACATAGTTCTGATAACATATTCCTGATAAAACCGTTCCGCGGGTTACGCGCGAACATTTCTGGAAAACGTGCTCGTCTATGCAAAGTGGCGCTGCCACTACGAGCAAAATAAAGTAATACCGTCCCGCGGGTTACGCGCGGACATCTCTGAAAAACGTGCTCGTCTATGCAAAGTGGCGCTGCCACTACGAGCGAATTAATAATACCGTCCCGCGGGTTACGCGCGGACGTTGTGCCGGAAAAACAAGGCGCTCGTCCATGCAAAGAGGTGCGACCCCTACGAGCGGGCTCAATCCCATAGTACTGCCCCATGACCATACTAGGCACTCGTCCATGCAAAGAGGTGCGACCCCTACGAGTGGGTTGATCAAACCAGCAGTCCCTATCCTTAGAGTTCCAATGGTAAAGTGATCACTTACTCGTATCGCACTCACATCGAAAACCATAGATAACCGTTTGCATTGCTCGAAAAATATTCCATAAAGAAACATAATTTAAACACATAATCACTTGCATTACTTGTAAGAGTACCATGATAAAACATAATTTAGGTACGTGTCCCTCGCCCCGAAAACAGTTTAAAACAGTGAAAATAGTGAAAATAGGGGCTGTGAGACTCACCTGTGGTTCTTGTTAAGAGACTAATCGAGATTCGGGTTTCTTGGTGTTAGGCTCGAAATTGAAAGTCTAGAATATGATTAAATAACAAGAAATACATATATTATGATCAAGAAATCGGAGAATATAAGGGTTGGAAAGTAGATCTCAAGGTTATAATCTCGGCTTACCTAGTACAGGAACGGAAATGAAACGGATGCTGATTTGCAGTTTTAAGAGTTTGTAGTGTGTTTGGGTGATAATTTAGGTTACATATTTATAGGCAAACTCAAGGGAACACAATCCCTTGCTTTAGGGGGTTGAAATCCTTTCATATCTAGGTGTAATGATGATAAAGTATGGAAATTATTATTATAAATTTAAAAGAATGGAGGTGATTGGTCCTAGGGAGTGGTTAGAAAGATTCTGATTGATTTTGACAGGACATGCAGGACTGTGGTTGGTGGGAGTAGGTATGGCTGACAGCTGACATTTCGTGTTACAGTATACTTTTCCTGGTACTGTTGTCAGTGTGCAGTCAAAAGGTAAAAATCTCTGAAACACGTAACTGGTTCCTTCTGGGCGGGGGAAATCCCCATACATTTGAGAAATAGACTAAGTGTTTTGTGCGTGTAGCCTTGCGCGTATAGCCTTCTGCGTGTAGGCTATTTCTTTGCTGCGGGTAGGTGTGTAACCTTCTCGCAATCAGGGACGTTGAGTTTCATTTGTAGATTCTCCATGAGGCCTTGGTATTTCAACATAGTGATCAGTTATGTTGAAGTCAATTCCATCCTGGAGCTTCAGACAAACTAGCTCTCAATGTTCCCGCCATGCGGGGAGGTTAGTTCCCTTTCCGCACGCGCATAAATGATTTGGGATGCACCCGCCTTAGCATCAAGCGGGGTGGTCAACCCATTAGACACTATGAAATTAAGTTATGAAAACATAAAGCCAAAACATTCGCGCATGGCGCATATAACATATGCCCGCGCTGATTCTAACATGGCGCGCTCGCGCAGGGTGCATACAACATATGCACGCGCTGATTCTAACATGGCGCGCTCGCGCAGGGTGCATACAACATATGCACGCGCTGATTCTAACATGGCGCGCTCGCGCAGGGTGCATACAACATGTGCATGCGCTGGTTCTAACATGGCGCGCTCGCGCAGGGCGCATACAACATAATTACCTAATAATTAGGTTGATTACTTGGTTTATGGGATTGGGAAATTACCGGGTGTCACAAAGCAGCCATTAGATACGATTAAGGTTCAATTTATTAATAGCTAGTGTTCCCCACAACATGACATACCCCCGTTATCAAGCAATACCCCAAATCCATCACCATAGGTGAGTATGCAAAATTTCATCTGTAGGGCTTACATGTAGCGTGTCCCTTGTGGTCCGTTTCTTAATGGTAATGAGACGCGAGCAAGGGGACCCCACATGGCTAACAGCGTAGATGATCAAGTCTGTAGTGTATTTGTACTTTTGTACTTTTTGTGGTCATGTTTATAGACTTATAAGGGTTTGCTCTTTGGCTTTATTTTAAATATCCACAACCCCACTTAGGAATTGTGAATACCCAAATGAATAGATTGCATACAGACCCATGGTCTCCGGACCCGAAGGATCCCATCAATACAGGATTTAAGGTTATAAAACCATACGCCAATGAGGTGTAAAACACTAAACTAGCAGTTTAAGATTTATATCACAGGCTACACGGCATACTCTAACGTTAAACCTACCCAAGCATCATATGATAACGTATTCAAATTTTCAAAAACTCATGATACTTCCACTTTTTTATACCAAAATTTGAGGCTTGAGTATGACCCGACCTTTCATTGCTTATTTTCCACGGACAAAACGCTTTACCCACAAAAGATTTCCGTTTAACCGTTTTATCAAATTTGCCCTTTCATTTTCAAGGCTGAGCCTACCGACACATCCCAAGTTAAGTGCGTTTTCTTTTATTTATCTCATATTATTAGTAGTTTGAAAAACCGATTTCCGATAAATATCATCATCTCCCACTTTAATGCAAAAGAAACTAAAAATAAGGGACATTTTTTTTAAATCAACGTACGAAAACTAAAAACAAGGGACATTTTTAAAAACAAGTAGTTTGAAAACTTTTTATTTTTTTAATTTTTTTCTACAACTAAGTAAAATAAATTCCCATCCCCACACTTAGAACGAAATCGTCCTCGATGAGAACAAGGAAAAGAAATAAAATAAAAATAAAACGTAAAGCATAAAATTAAAACTTGAAAGAACATAAATTAAAATAGAGAACGGGTTACTCCCCTGGTTTAGATGCAGATTCTTCATCAGATGTGTATGACTCGAACGAACGACCGTATAGCATTTCATTCGCGGCCGCAACCTCGGGTGAACCAGTTTCAAAACGCCATCAGAGCTACCATGCGCATAATAATACCTGTAAAAACTCAAACTCGCTCGCATGTAGCGGCGTACAACACAGAAAACAAAAACATAAAAAATAAACATATTTTTGTGTTTTTGATTTTTTTGATTTTTTTTTATTTTTTTTATTTTTATGTTTTTATAAATATAAATAAAAATAAAACAAATAAAAACAGATAATAAAGAGAATCATAATACAAACTCTACAACTCGGGCTGTCTCCCGAGTGATGCATCCATCATGCCTATTCCTCGGTGAATGAGTCAAGGTAGAACACCTCGACTGTCTGATCAGTTATCGGCTCTCCTATGTAGTGCTTCAATCTATGACCGCTCACCTTAAACTTCCCGCTTCGATCTTGTATCTCAATCGTGCCATACGGGAAAACCTCAGTGACCGTGAACGGTCCCGACCATCGGGATTTCAACTTTCCCGGGAATAACCTCAACCGTGAGTTATACAGTAAAACCTTATCCCCACACTTAAACTGCTTATTACCCTTCAATTTCCTGTCATGCAGTTCCTTCATATGCTCCTTATACCGAAATGATTGTGCGTATGCGTGATCCCGGAGCTCCTCTAATTCGTGTAATTGATGGAAACGATTACCCTCTGCGGCGGGTAAATCAAGATTAACCCTTTGAAGGGCCCATGAAGCGCGGTGTTCCAATTCAACAGAAAGATGACAGGCCTTCCTATAAATCATCCGAAATGGTGTGGAACCAGTCGGAGTCTTGTAGGCTGTACGGAAAGCCCACAGAGCGTCATCTAATTTGTCGGACCAATCCCGATGATTTGAACCAACCGTTTTCTCTAGAATACGTTTGGTTCCCCGATTACTCACTTCTACCTGCCCACTAGTCTGTGGGTGGTAGGTGGTCGCAAGCCGATGGGTGACCCAAAACGCTTCAACGCCTTATCCATCTGCGAGTTGCAAAAGTGAGTACTTCGATCACTGATCAAGGCTTTCGGGACTCCAAAACAAGCAAATAGACTTTTTAGAAAACGGACTACCGCTCGGGCATCATTGGTGGGTAGAGCTTTGGCCTCAACCCACATAGACACGTAATGGAAGGCCACGAGTATGTATTTGTTTCCACGCGAAGATGGAAATGGTCCCATGAAATCAATACCCCAAATATCAAAAACCTCACAAACTTGAATGACATTCTGGGGTATTTCGTTTCGCTAAGAAATGTTGCCGACACGCTGGCAACGATCACAACTCTTAACGAACAGATGAGCATCCTTAAAGATAGACGGCCAGTAAAAACCAGAATCAATGACTTTCTTTGCCGTAGAACTCACACCGTGGTGACCTCCAGTCGGTCCCACATGACAATGGCTCAAAATTTGCCATCCTTCCTTGACATCTACACACCTATTAATAAGCTGATCAGCACCAATGCGGAAAAGATATGGATCGTCCCAAAGGTAAAATTTGATGTTAGCAAAGAATTTCTTCTTTTGCTGGTAAGGCATCTTTGGGAGGTATCCGTCAGCGAGATAGTTCGCGAAATCATCAAACCATGGAAAACCTTCCTCTTGTGCAGTAACAAACATCAGACTCTCCGTCGGAAAACGATCGTCGATCCTAACTCCCAAATCTCCTAAATCAACTCCCTCTAGACGTGAAGGATGATCAGCTGCCACATTCTCGGCCCCTTTTTATCACGGATCTCTATATCGAACTCTTGAAGCAACAGGATCCATCGGATAAGACGAGGCTTAGCATCCTGCTTGCTGAAAAGATATCTAATAGCGGCATAATCCGTATAAACAATCGTTTTGGACAAAACTAGATAGGACCTAAATTTGTCGAAAGCGAACACCACAGCTAAAAGCACTTTTTCGGTGGTGGTATAGCTTTCCTGTGCGCCATTTAAGGTCCGGCTCGCGTAGTAGATTGGATGGAAGTGTTTATCCTTCCGTTGTCCAAGAACTGCTCCGACTGCGAAGTCGCTCGCGTCACACATCAACTCGAATGGTAACGACCAGTCGAGAGCAACCATGATTGAGGCGTTAACGAGTTTGTCTTTTAGAAGATCAAACGCCTCGATACACTGCTCAGAAAAAACAAATGGAGCATCCTTCTCCAAAATTTTGGTCATGGGTCTCGCGATTTTAGAAAAATCTTTGATGAACCGACGGTAGAACCCGGCATGACCTAGAAAGCTACGAATTGATCTCACAGAAGTAGGCGGGGGAAGATTAGAAATGGTCTCGAACTTTGCCCGGTCAACCTCTATCCCCGCACTTGAGATCCGATGACCTAGAACAATGCCTTCGCGAACCATGAAATGACATTTTTCCCAGTTAAGGACCAGGTTGGTGTCAACGCAGCGGGACATCATCCTCTCGAGATTTGATAAACAATGATCGAACGAACTCCTAAATACGGAAAAATCGTCCATGAACACCTCCATGGAGTCCTCGATCATATCATGAAAAATGGCCACCATACACCTCTGGAATGTGGCCGGAGCGTTACAAAGTCCGAACGGCATACGTTTGTAAGCAAACGTTCTGTAAGGACAGGTGAAAGTGGTTTTCTCCTGGTCGTCGGGAGCTATCGGAACCTGGAAGTACCCGGAGAAACCATCTAGGAAGCAGTAGTACTGCTGACCTGCTAAATACTCTAACATCTGATCAATGAATGGGAGAGGAAAGTGGTCTTTCCTGGTGGCATCATTCAGTCGGCGATAGTCGATGTAGACTCGCCATCCCGTCACAGTCCTCGTGGGAATAAGCTCGTTCCTCTCGTTGGTGACGACAGTCATGCCACCCTTTTTAGGAACCACTTGGACTGGACTCACCCAAGCACTATCAGAAATAGGGAAAATGATCCCCGCATCAAGGATTTTAATGATCTCCTTCTTTACGACCTCTTGCATTTTCGGATTAAGCCGCCGTTGCGGCTGGACAACAGTTTTGAAATTTTCCTCCATGAGGATTTTATGAGTGCAAAACGAAGGGTTGATACCCTTGATGTCGATAATCTTCCATGCAATAGCCTCCTTGTGCTCTCGTAGCACCCTCAACAACTTCTCCTTCTCGACCTCGGTCAAAGCAGATGCAATGATAACCGGAAGCTTCCTCTCTTCATCTAAAAATGCATACTCAAGGTGGGAAGGTAAATCCTTAAGCTCTAAGGAAGAAGGAGGACTCTCAACCGAAGGTCGGTCCATCGGATCGTCTCGTACGATCTCAGCAGACACTCCAGATACAGGGGTATGCGACTCGGTGTCGTCATTTAAGGACTGATTGGTTACGGCAACCATTTCAATCTCCGGAATCTCCCTATCGAGAATCTGGGTGTCGGAGGCAGATCCTCCACAAATTTCGCTCAGAAACTCTCCAACGTGCTCCATGATGGTATCAATGAAGTATAAGGAGTCATCAGCAGACTTGGGGTGTTTCAGAGACTGTCGAACGTCAAAGGTGGCATTCTCATCCCCAACTCTTAAGATTAATTTACCCTCGAAGACATCGATCAATGCCTGTGCAGTGGCAAGGAATGGTCGGCCCAAGATGAGTGGGACACTATCGTCATTGTTCATGTCCAGGATGACAAAGTCCACCGGGAAGATGAACTTGTCGATACGAACAAGCATGTTCTCGACCACCCCTCGGGGGTGTTTCACAGAACGATCAGCAAGCTGGATACTCATACGGGTAGGCCTTGGTTCGCCAAGACCCAACTTGCGATACACGGAATACGGCATGAGATTAATACTGGCACCAAGATCTGCCAGCGCATGGACGACTGTATTATCACTCAAGATGCAGGGAATTGTGAAACCCCCAGGATCGGACGTCTTTTCTGGTAACTTTCTCTGCAAGACTGCAGAGAAACCAGCACTCAGAGGATTGGAAGAGACTTCGGCTAACTTCTCTTTGTTCGAAAGAATATCCTTAAGAAACTTTGCGTATTTGGGCATTTTCGTAAGTGCCTCAAGGAATGGAATATTAAGATGAAGTTGTTTCAAAAGATCAAGAAATTTGGAGTTCTGCTCCTCGTCTCTATCCCGACGTACTCTCCCGGGATATGGGAGTCTAGGTTTGTAGACTCTCGGTGGTGTGCTGGGTAATGGTTGGTTATCGGCCTGTGCTAAACTTCCGGGGCTGTGCCTCTGATGCACCTTGGCCGGTGGAGACTCCAACTGAATATCCTCGTCTACCTACTCCTCTACATCTACCGCAGGCTCGTTAACGACTCCTCTCGTCGCCTCTTGAATCACGGGCTCGCTACGTGCTCCTGCACCGCTCCTTGTCATCACAGCCTTCGCGAACGCCTTCGGATTTTGTTCAGTGTTACTTGGAAGTGTACCTGGCGACCTCTCATTTAGACGACTTGCTATCTCTCCTATCTGACACTCAAGATTTTGAATTGACGCTCCTTGATTTCTCATGAATGACTCGTGCTCCCGGAATTTCTCTTGAGTTTCTTTGTGACGGGAGTCCTCTCGAGTCATGAGTTGCGACAGCATCTGTGTCTGCTGTGCCATCATCTCCTCTAACATGGGCTTCTTCTCCCCACTACTCGTTCCCTCACCGGAATCCTGGAATAGGCTCTGACGTTGCTAGAAGTCGGACTGATTTCCGTTCCTCCAGTTGGAATTTTGGTTACCTCTCCACCCCGAATTATAAGAATTGAAAGAATGTTGATTTCGGTTTGGATTATTAACGAAGTCGACTGCCTCCTCCTGGAAACCTACGGGGCACTGAACAGTATCATGTCCCCCTCTACAGATCTCGCATAACTTACTTTTCACCTGCAAGTCCTTCACGATCTTTGCTAACGCTTCAACTTGTGCCGCAAGTGTGGTGCTCGTGTCGACCGAATGCATGCCACGTGATAGGGAATCGACGGTTTTGGTACTCTTAACTGGTGGTCGCTGGTATCCACTCATGGCTAAACCGTTAAACAAGGCAATGCACTCATCCGTATCCTTCGTTGTCAGTAGGTTACCTCCTGCAGCTGTGTCGAGCATACTCTGAGTTGCGTACGTCACTCCGTTGTAGAACTTCTCAACAACCGCCCAGTCTTGTAGACCGTGGTTTAGACATAACGCAAGTAGATTTTTGAACCTTTCTCACGTCTCGTAGAAGCTCTCGGTGTCCTCCATCTGGAAAGAATGAATTTGGTTACGCAAACGAGCGGCCATATCCGGAGGATCGTATTTTTCAAGAAATTGGGTCTGCATGGTAGCCCAAGTAGCAATGGATCACTGTGGGAGGGACTCAAGCCACAGACTCGCATGACCAACGAGTGAGAACGGAAAGATTCGGAGTTTGATGGCGTCTTCGGATATGCCGGCAAGATGAAACGTGTCGCAAATTTGTGTGATGCGAGTGATATGAGCATGTGGGTTCTCATGGAGTAACCCGTGAAATTGAGCAGAATGAGCAATCGTGTTCAGAACATTAGATGGAATTTGCCAAGTCGTTTGAACTCCTATAGCTGGTGGAGCAATGTTGGATCTCGCGCCAGCATCGACCGGATGGGCCCGGTCTACAACTGTCCTCCTCGGTGGTGGATTCGCGTCGCCCATAATCCTATCCCTAATGACGGGTTCAGAAAAAGTAGGAGAAGAGAACGTATTACCGACGGATGTAGATGAACTGGAAGACGGTTTTGTACGACGTCTCTCAAAAAGCTCTCTCTCTGGTTCGGGAAATCCTTCAATTTCTGGTGGTTCTAGAGATCGAGTACGTCGCATACAACTATTAAAATAAATAAAAGAAACTATAATTAGTTAAACTATTTTAAACTAACAAACAAAACAAATAAGAAAGACAAGTAGTAAACAAGGCAAGTCCTAACTCGAGTCGTTCTTAATACACCTCAAACCGTGTCCCTGGCAACGGCGCCAAAAACTTGTTGTGCGAAAATATATATAAATATATATATAAATAAAACACAAGTCGCAACTAAGCTTTAAAAACCAAACAATCTATCGTAGTTCACACAAACGGCAAGTGTTCCGGTCGCGTATAGCACAGATGAGGAAAGTCCGGATATCGAACTCGAAGACACGTGAAAACGTTTATAATCACTAAACTCTAACCAAGACTCACCAAAATATTTAATTGATTTTTTTTTATTTGATTTAACTACTTAACTTAACTAAGTGAAAACTTTTGACAAAACTTCGGAAACTTTGACTGCAGTGATAAAAACGTCTACCTAGGTAAGAATCATATTGAAGGAGATGACAAGACAATGGATTGAAAACTCTCACGACACCGGTTCTAAAGGATGACACAACTAAGGTTCGCTCAAGAAGGTCAGATCACCTCTCGGTCTCACTAACAAACTATAACTTATCTTAGTTGATTTTAAGAACAAACCGGGAAAACAAATTATTAACTTGTTCTAATGCCGACTCACCTCTCGGTCTCACCGACACACTAGCCTAATGGAAACGAATACTACGCAACCAAGGATAGAGGAACAATTCAACTTAACTTAAACTAGACCAACTAATCGCTCAAACACCCAAACCCGACAAGAACAAAACCCGCTCTCGCGCGATCTTAATTCTAACAAGTAAAAGTAATGAGACGAGTTTACTTCTTATCACCTCTCGGTCTCTAAGAAGGTGTTTCACAACTGATTTTATCTAATTAATTTACCCACTTATCCCTACGGTTGTACTTCCCTCAAATAAACCCTAAACACAAAGTAAAGAGCCTTAAACATGCAACAACTAATCAAAACCGATTCACTTAATTAAAGCACGAGGTTATTAGGTATAATCAAACAAAACACAGCCACTAAACACTTTGCATGTTTCCCTGTCTGCCATCTTCTGTGTCTTCTTCCCCGCATACTCCATGACATCTACAGGCCGTTTGTTTTCTTTCCCTCCTTCCTTATCTTCCATTTCCACATCATCCGCCGCCAGATCATCATAAACCATCTCTGCTAACTCAACTGCAGACTCAAAGGTAGCAGGTTTGTTAGCCCTGACTAACATGCGGACCTTCTGGGGAAGTCCTCTAATGTAGCACTTGATCCGTTTCACCTCAGTGCTCACCATGTCTGGCACCAACCTAGACATACGGTTAAATTCAGTGGTGTACTCGCGATGTGTCATCTTGCCCGCTTTCAGATTCAGAAACTTCATCTCGGCCCTCTCAACCTCAGCATCTGCAACCTTTTCATTACTAACTCCTTCAGGTCATTCCACCTCATTTCCTTAATCTCTTCTTGGGTCTTCCTTTGTTCCACAGTTTCCCACCAGTACATAGCCTCATCTTCAAATGACTGAGTGGCATAACCCACTGCTTGGTCGGGACGGCACTCGCTAATTCGGATAATCTTGTCCATAGTGGTTATCCAATGGAGAGTAGCGATTGCGTCTCCTAGACCAGTCAGCTTTGGCGGGTCACACCCTTTGAAGGACTTGTAGTTGCACCCACCTCGGCCTTTCCTCCTATCGTCAACCTTCACTGACTTAACCACACTCGACTCCTCCTTCTCTCTTTCATCATCTTTCTTACCATTCTCCCCTGATCTCTCTGCAGTTCTTACATGACCTTCAGCAGACTGCTCAGGATTCTGATCCTTCATGGCAGTTGCCACAGCTTGGGCAATGGCATCTAGAACAGCAGGGTCGAGTTGATGTCCTTCGTTGTTGCTCGGATTTCGCTCAGCAGCACTTTCTTCTCCCCTGGCGTTAGCAGCTGATTCAACAGAAGGTTCTCAGACCACCCGCGGCCCACCACGATGTCCGGTACGTCCTCCCGTTCCAGCAATCTCCCTTGCTACAGCCATCGTATTCTAAAAGGAAAAAACACAAACGTCATCACTCAAGGAATTAGTTAGCACTTGATTCGTAAGGTAAGTAGCTAATGACATTGATCAAGTGTAATTAACTATTTGCATTACTCCTCAGGTTCTACATTCTTCCTTTCATGATTTCACTTGTGCTAGTTTCTACTTTTAAACAGTTAATCAACCAAACAATCAATTAATCCTATACCTAACTTGCATATATTCTTCCTTTAACAATTAAGAGAACATCCTTATACATTATTTAGCATACTTTACCGTTACTGAGCTTGCTAGAGTGACACATGGCTATCTTGAACTGGCATATTCTTTCTTTTCTTACTAAAATCCCATTCTCTGTTCGAGTCTAAGCATGTAGGATGCTTAAATCTCTCAAACTTTGCTCTGATACCAACTTGTAAGGCCCCGTACCCGGTGGCCCTACTTTAGCGTCGGATTTACTCATAAACACAGTTCTCACAATCAGAGTTAATTAAACTTTCGCGGAAACGTTAACTTAAAACATTCGTTACAAAACATTATATCTTTTCTTTGATAACATAACACAAAACAATATATTCAAAACATAACTTCTTCCATCTTCAGATGCCAGTCGTTCAATCCATGCCATATGCCATCCTCATGCTAGCTCTTTAGTCTAATCACCTGCGTGCATACTAAAAGTCAGCTATGCTGAGTGAGTTCTAGTTAATCAGGCAACTTGTCACACAACCACTACACACAACATATGCGTATCCGAAGATACATTCCCGAATGACAGTAAGCGAAATATCCGAAGATCGTTTACGCACCAACAGACATCCATTCATAACATACATAAATATATCACATCAAACATTATAGCATACACTTACCACTTAAGGTAAGTGTCTTCACACTTCACATCGAGTATGCACACAACCCCGAAAACATAACAAGGAATGGGGCTAGAAACTCACCTAAACTTGGTTAACAGTTACTTCTTCTTTAGCTGTGCGTGACTAACTGTATAACAAATACACATATCAATTAACTATTACTTCTTAATTGCTTTAAACAAATTTGTTGCTTTGGGAGTTAAAGGACCTTACACTTGGTAGTCATTTTATACACGACAACAATTCTCTACATCAAGTATTCACTGATGTACTCTGAACAAGTTATAATGGACTCGTCTCTTCCTCTAACTAGTTGTAAGCTGAACACCTCACATAGATTATACTTGTTGATTTTCATGCATAAGTTAAGTACCAAAATTATACAACTTGATAATCGAAACAAACACATAAAATGATTGATTAAAAAGGACCAGACCATTAAAGTAAGATCTAGACTAGTGTTTTGGTTGGATTTGTCACCCGATTTCGTGGCATGGACGCATGACTAATAGTTGGTACCGGTTTCGTAATTACATTAGAGTTTCATTCTTTTAGAGGGGGGTCTTTCAATAAAATGATTTGTTTTGTAAAATTCCAAGTTTTAAATACTTGTTTGATATTACAAACATATCTTTTGAAAATATAATTTACATTATTTCTAATTTTCAACATTTGAGCCTTTAGATAGCATTTAGATACCTATCATCAATATTCTTCATGTCTTACCTAACCTATCTGTTTTTTAGTAAAGCAGTTTTGAAAATATGTTTGCACACAATTGGTGAACAACGTTGACTCTGTTTCAAACATTTTCAACTTCTTTATGAAATCAATAATAATACTTTTGTGACTACCCATAAGGTACCCAACTTTACTGGGAGTGACTACCCTAAGTACTCAGTACAATTGAACCTATACACGAAATCACTACTCTTAAAGGCATGTTTATGATTTGCATGGTCTTAGTGACCTGCTAAGGCACCATGCATGAATGGATGCATGCACACGTATACTTTCATT
The DNA here is from genome assembly GCF_021521415.1 of Bidens hawaiensis. Lineage (NCBI taxonomy): Eukaryota > Viridiplantae > Streptophyta > Magnoliopsida > Asterales > Asteraceae > Bidens > Bidens hawaiensis. The sequence goes on along the minus strand of NW_027491996.1, from coordinate 217,687 downwards.
TGAGTGTCCGTTTCTTATAATTGTATCACAAAGTTTTAAGGATATCCTACGCAAACGTACTAACTCTTAAAAGTCTGTAAAGACATCGTATTCACCTTTCATATCTATTTTGGTGAATTTCTGCATTTATGATGCTTGGCCTATCATTAATAGGTGCACATAAAATATCTAGATCTTATTTTTATCTAGCTACATACCCTCATTGGTCTGGTTTTATAGTTTCATACTTTTTTAATAAAATATTCATTTATTTTATAGTTTAAAAATATTTCTGAAAATTTTATTTCTATTTGAAAAGGACGTTTGTTCTGTTTTAAGAAAGGTTGGTAGTATACCTTGTTTCTTTTCTTGAAAAGACAGTTCTTCCTGATGAAGTAACATTAATGTGTGTCAAAACATTTGAATTAAAATATTGTACTTTTGATTGTTTTTGCTTAGGTTTGACTATTCTCCAGACTATGGTTCAGCTCGATAATATAACAACTAAAGCAATAACCTATGCGTAAGGGGTTACATTTCTTAGTGATTCTAATAGAACCTCGACCTACAATAAGTCTGGTATTGGTAGTTAGTCAGACTTTTGCTTAGATTAAGTGTCAGGGATTGATACGTCAAAATTCCAGAATGACGTCGGGACTCCAACTTGATTCACGAACTTTGAGGCTCGGAGACTCTTCGAGTCAAGGTAAGGGGTCCGAAATAGGTTACAAGGTAATATGAGAGTGTTTGAACGAGTTTGGAATTATTTTAACACCATTAATGAACACCTCATTTATAGCTGAGGTCGGGGGTCTTCACAAACAGCAAGGATGGTGGTGGTCTATCACCGGTCCTCGAGCCGCCATCCAAGACACGTGTTGACACATGTGAATCTTCTTGTAGTGTATGTTCTATGTGTCAAAACATGGTGGTTAGTCAGCATGCACGTGTAACATATGCGTTGGACACGATCTGAAATGTGTGGAAAACCGTCATGTTTCTTAGCGTTCCTCCATGGTTCTTGGCAACATATCACGTTTCTTGGCCGTCCTCCATGATTTTTGATTTCAGAGTTTTCTTTTTTAACACTGGACTTTACTTTTGCAGAATTACATGTAACAATCTGAATTTTTTGTTTATAATTTATATACCTATTTACCACACCCGTTTTCGTTTCGGGACATTAAAACAATAATACCGTATTTATCAAATTATTATTATTATTATTATTATTATTTATCTTAATTATTCAATTATCCATTTTATCTTTTATTTTTGTACAAACTATATACCTTAACCTTAAGTTTTAACCTATTTTGGTTCCACATTTAAACTTTAAGGACTAACCTGCAAATAAATTAAAAGATTTAAATATAATTCTTTAAACCAAACCCAGGAACCGATCCAAACCCGTTTTACCCAAGACTCGTGACCCGTTTATGTTTTCTTGCACCCAAATATTCGTTTATAATCTAAATTAACTCGTGCATATCGTTCAAACGTATTAAACCACCCTTATACCTCAATTAATCAAGAAAACAAATCCTATTTGATTACAATCCTAAAAATAAACAAACAGCCTTAGCTATAATCGGGTTTTATTATATATACTTCATAATAATCTAATTAAACCTTGTTGCACTATCTCTTCAATCTTGCGATCATAAGCCTAGAAGTAATTGAAGTATAACAACCTGTGGATCATTTTCTTGTTCGTCGTTTAAGCCATCATCTGTCATTCTAATTAAGCCAGCCATTCAACATCGTTAGAGGTAATTAATATGTGGTTTCAGTTCGTCTATAATCCACAAACATCAATCCTAAGGTTAATTGAACCAACAATAAACAGATTGATCAATTGTAATTATTAGGGTTCATAATAAAAAAACTAGTTTAATCAGTGATGTATATATTATTTTGTTTTTGGTTCTAACCAACTGACACACCCTGCCAGTTGGCCGGGTGTGTGTGTGTGTGGTTCTCCTAAGACGGCCATTGGCGCGGGTTAGAGTCCCGACTGTGACAGTTTTTGGTTTTTATTTTGTTTTTAATTGTTTTGATGGATGTAAAAGGTTTTATAAATTAAATATAGTTAACATTAAAAATTAAATAAACGTTAATCTACTAAACCGACAATGTTGAGAGGACGTTTTTCGAACCTTCTCATAAAACCGTATATATGTATATGTATGTGTGTGTGTATATATGTATATATACAATTCGTTTATAAATTAAAGATTTTTAACAAATATATATATATATATATATATATATATATATATATATATATATATATATTATAAATGTATATATATATATATATATATATTATAAATGTATTTTTATTTTGAAATAAATATTTAAAATAAACTTTTTATAATCTAATCCTGAAACTATTATAAATATTTATTTTAGGATTTTATTTATAACTTTAATTTTATATAATAAAATCCTATTACATATTATACACTTTGATAAATACATGTAATGATACAAAATAAATAAAATTAATAATAAATTAAATAATAAATATTTTTCCACAAAACAAGCCCGATTATCGTCATCAAATCCCGAGTTTCTATCGAGTTAAAGGATCCATTAATCAATTCGTATTTAATTTCCGCAATTATTGTAATTAGGATTTCTCGTCGGTAATTCCCGAGGAAAGTGATTTATCGCTTTCTTATCGAATCATTCCTGCTTTGCTTATTTACTAAGGTGAGTATTTCACTCCCCTTTTTTTTACTCATTTTAATATTTTGGGGACGTATGCGTATTTATAGTATTTACCTATTATATAGTGTCCACAATTGCCATTGTTTAATCCTTGTGTGTGTATCAATTTATGTCTAACTTGCTATTTGCTTACTTGCTTTATTTTACCGCATCCGGAGAGGTCCATCATAATAGTATGATCACATGACTGTTGTAGTGGCCGGCGTCTAATCGCATGATAATGGTTTCACTGACAACTCATTTTTGGTAACCAATGCCCGATTCGCATGGCAACTGTTGAGCCCTTTCTTTATTATTTGATTGCATTGTGTACATGCTATGGCTTAATTGTTATCTCGCAAGAATAGTTTGCGTTTTATTTTATATATTATATTGTAACTCAAATTAATTGGTGTTATACTCCAACATGTGTCGTTGACAAAATTATTTCTATTTTGACAAAATTATTTCTCCTCAAGATGATCTTCTTCTTCTTTGACGGTTTCTTCATTAAATATAGGAGCACCCTGAACAACATTGGTAGGTTGAAACATTTCAGGGTATTCCTCAGCAGTCACATCCTCAACCTCAACCTCCTCATTCTCATAAATAAAACCCGTACTCATCTCAACATTTGGATAATTTAATATCTCATCATCATTCAATATCTCAATGTCCTCCTTGGCCTCTAACACGGTCAATTCGTCTTCATTCAGATCAAGCAAGATAGAAATCTGCTTTCGTGTTAGCGATTTCTCAACAAATTGCCCCACAGCTATCTTATCGGCATTAACCACGCTTCTAATTACCCCCTCTCCATCAATAAAAATAACAGTATCGGCCTCGATCATCTCAATCGGTTTGGCAGCCGTATAATCATGATAAATAATGACCTGCTTGCCTGAATCATCAACAGAACTCGTACCTGCACCAGAGGCTGGGTCTTAAGTTTGTTTAGTCTCACCACCAGCACCAGACTCATCAGGATCCTCATCATCATTCTTGAGCTTTTTCAGCGCATCATCTTTGCACGTAAGTTGCAAAATAAGCTCCTCTTGTTCTTTAATTTTCACCCCCTGAGAGTCAACAATCTCACGAAGGCCGTTTGTTTCCTTTTGACAGAAGGAAACATAGCTGAGTAGCTTCCTATGGTTCTCCATCATACGTTCTTGAGTCATACGATCCGCAGACATTTTATTTTCATACAAATGTAGTAGACTCAATACCATGCTCATCTGCTGATCGTGAGGTGATGCAGCAAAAGAAGGAGGAACAGACTGAACTGGACCCATAGGCCGACTGAGCCTCAGAAATGAAATATCTAGTGGAGGCATCATTGTTGGTGGAACCACCGAAGTAGCAGTCGTTGGCCTTGGTATAGTAGATAAAACTGAGTGAGGAATCATACCAAGTTGTGGATCCGAAGTAAGCGTAGTCGTCAATGTAAGATCCGGGGTGCAAGTAGTGAGCGCCACCTCCGGGCGCTGAGGTGTGGACGACCTTGGAGGTTGAACTCCAAACGAGATGCCAGCCCCAACCGACACTCGACGCTTTGAAGAGCCTTCTTTCACCAATGCCTTTCCCTTTCGTTTGTGATGAGCGGCAATAGCACCAGCTAAAGCATCAACCTCAGCAGGTTGTAAAATAGGAGCATCACCAATAACATTATCATCACCACCATTTCCACCATCATCACTATCATCACCTCCATCATTCCCACCTGGTCCCTCCTCACGATCAGAATCCGAATCGTCATGGATCCAGCGATCATTGTCAGGACATATATAGTCTGGATTCACCAAATGACCAGTCAATCATTTGGTCCTAGGTGTCTCCTTTCGATAGATCTTCATTCTTCGGACCATATCTGCCGACATGTGATCGAGTTCCAACACATCATTTACCAATGTTTGATCGATGACCAAATTTGGAATCAAGTCTTGAATAATTAACCGGAGGAAACGTGGATACATTAAGAACTTCTTCTTTTGAACCGTTTAAAGACACTGTTCCTTAAAATGATAGAAGATCATCTCTGAGAAGTTAAACGGCTTGTTAAGTACCAATGAAAAAAAAGCTGACTGTAACATGATCCGGAACTCATCAAAACCTCCTTTACGACCTCCCAAGCAATGGATCAACACATGCATTAGATACTTGTAAGTTGGACACAAGCCATTCTTGTTGTACATAGAATCCCCAATATCACGTCCGTAGAATACACGACTAAATAAACCCTTGATCAATTCCTTGTTAAATTCACAAGGATTTTCAATGTTATCTCCAAGTTGAAGTACACGTCGGATCACATCAATATCAACGGTGATAGGCATTTGGTTGATTGTGGCTTTGATGTGGTTCTCAACTTCAATGTATCTCGCCGTATTCCAGAATTGACGAATGATGCTTAGATAAACCTTAGGCCGAGCAGTCACAGCAAAGTTGATAACTGATCGTCTAAGAAATGCTAACAAATTCCCAAACACATCTTCATCGGCAAAGTTTGTACGGACAAAGGCACAAACATTATGACGTGTATCAAATGGAAGCAAAGGAACATCCTGAGCCTGTTGATTTTGTGGTGCATCAACAGGCGGATTTTGAGCTACGTTATCAGCCATGATACTGTATAAATAAACCCGAAGAATAGTGAGAATTATAAATAATAATACTATAAATAACAAATAAATAAAAATTCTATATTTTAACTTAATAATTTTAAATTAAAAAACCATGTCATTCGTTAAGAAACAGTCCGATTCATTAAATAATATAACGAATCATCTGATTCGCTACCAAGTAAATAAATGATGAATTAAGAATTAGCGAATTACTATTGAAAGATAACAAATTAAAAACTAGTTCGTTATAATTTATCGAATACACATCTGATTCGTTAATAAAATGGATTCGCTATTCTAATTCGTTTGAATTGCTTAATGAATTGGACAAGAATTAGTTCCAATTCACTAAGCATAACGAATGGCCTTCACAGCTTAATCTTTGACTTCTCTAGTCAAGGTCAAAAAAGTCAAATGTGCAAGTCTGGTAACAATTAACATATAATTATCGATGAATATCCAAACAAAAGATCATAGAGATCTTGGAAATCCATTGAGAATCAAATGGTATCGAATTGATGACCCAGAACCTGGTACAAGTCAGTTTAATTGGGGGTTTGAACAAAGCGTAAAACCCCAATAATAATCAGTTAATCATTAACCCGATAATCAATAATCAAAAACATGATAAAAGATCACCATGGAACTCAGAAAGACATTCCGATGATAATGACATCAAAATAAAGTTATTTAACAGAGTATTAACCACTCCGATGAAGGTTTATGTAAACCTCAAAAACCAGATAACAAAACATCATAATTAACCTATCAAATCTGTGTTATTTTTGAAGAAACCCACAAAGATGTGATCATCTATACCTTATAAACACACTGGTATAATCAAAATACCGAAAACCAAAGGTTGATAATTCTGAAAATTTTTGGTAGGGTAACAGTATAAAGTGAAGAAGAATAAGAGTGAATAGTAGGACTGTCACACCCCGATCAAAAGCGGCGGAACATGACGGGGTGCAACGTGATTGGACAAATACACAAGACACTATTTAAAGTGACAATATTTATTTAACTCATATTATTTCAACCAAATCAATAAACAACACATATCGTTCACACAAACAAGTTGAATACAAGTAGCAATTATGTTGTTCATTTTACTAATACCCTAAAACTCTTTGTAACGTTTTCGTCAAGTCCTCGAGTCAACAAAAGTCAAACCTGTAACATTTCATAAAATAAAGTTTGTCAGCACAAAGGTTGGTGAGCAATTCATATGATTGAGCATATAAATATATAGTAATAAAAAGCCACAAAACTTATATACAAAACAATAAATAATAGCAACAATTTAGATTTGCAAAAGATAAATAGTTCGAACCCTTTTTAAATGGTAACAACCAAGTATACTCGGATCATAGTGTCCATGAGGCTACCCGCCTCATGCTAAAAAAGTGTCCATGAGGCTACCCGCCTCATGCTAAAATAGTTATCGTTAATAAGAATACATTAACGACACCCTCCATAAGAGAATACCAAATTGACTCGGGATTTCGATTCGGATCGCGATACCGTCTATAAGGGGATGCCAAATAGATCGGATTTTGTGAGGCCAACCTGCCTTAGCATTCAAAGTTTAGCATTCAAGTGTGGCTACCCGCCAAAGCAGTAAACAATTAAGCATGTAAGCATATAGCACCAAATTGAGCATTTATTTAAGTAAAGTATACAATCACGTTTGTGGGTTTAAAGATTCAAGTAAATAAAGCATTAAGTTTGATAAGTATGAAATATCACCCCAAAACGGAAGATGGAAAAAAGGGGTATGAAAGTACTCACCTCGATTGATGAATTGAGAACTAATTAATGATCGACATATAAAAAGCTTGTGAACAAAACGAACGAATACAAATTCAAACGATAAACACCTTAGCTAAAAATAAATAATGTAATATATTAATGAACTTGAAACCATGATGAAAACTATATTTGAAACATTAGACGAGCAAGTTCGGTTGTTAATCGGGTTACCGGTTAGTTTGTTAATGATTAGGGACTCGTACATAATTAATAATTAGAATAAAAATAATATTATTTTATTGGGATTTTAAATAGCTAAACTAATATTAAAAGAGACAAGACGGGTTTAAATCAAGGGTTCGGTTTTATAAAAATGAATTGTTAATAAAGTTTATAATGATATTATTAATGATACGATAGTAAAGATAATAATAATGCTAAAAGATATGTCGGATATATATATATATGTATATATATATATATAGGATAATGATGTTAATAATAATAACAATAATTATTTTTAATAATACTAATACAGTATAATAATTATAATAATATTAATATTAATAATACTAATATTAATAGTTGTAGAATAGAAATCTTGGTATTAATTAAAATGTTGTTGACAAAAAAATAATAATAAATAATATTGAATGATACTATACCCGATATTGGTTCGATTTCTAAATTAGTTCACAAAATAAATATAGTTATATTATTTGCTAGTAATTAATGGTAAAATATGATTTTAATAGGAAATAATAACATGACTTTTAATAATATTAATAACATCTTTAATATTTATATTAATAATGATAATCCTAATAATAATCATATTAATTATAATAATAATACTTATAATAATCTTTTGAAAAATATCAAAAATAATAATAGTAATAATAGATTTGTTAATAATAATAATAATAACAATAATAATAATCGTTAAAAATAATAAGTTTTATATATTTAAATAGTTTTATACTGATTATATGACTTTTAACAACTAACACAAAATCGGTTTTAACATGGGACTCGAACTCGGGTCTTGACGAGACGACTCAACAATCTAATCCCGAAACATAATTTATTAACAATCTAAATCTATATTTTATATAACAATTTATAACCAAACTTTTCCCCAATACAAAACAACATTATATCCAAATCCAACTCGTCTCAAGGTATATAACCAAACAAATATGTCTGATCATTAACAATTTAGATATGAAAAGATATATGGAAATTAATAACACCAACACCCAAATTAATGTACCTATTATATGTTCACGTGTCGTGGTTCTGTTTCGGGAAGGAACCAAGTCGAAACTGCCGAAGATTTGAAGACGACAACCGGAGAGGGAGAGAGAGAGCAACGAGATAGATGGCGAGAGAGAGAGAGAGAGCAGAGAGAGAGACGGAGTGTTAGAGAGAGTCGACAGAGAGAGATGCACGGCGCCGGAGCTCTTCGCCGGAGATCCGGAGTCGCAGGAAAAACGGCAGGGGGTGGGGTGGCCGGAAAATCGTGGGGAGAAAGGGAGATGGCCGGAAAAACATATGAGGGGGGTTATGGGGTTGCCGGAAGTACGAGGGGAGATGTGGTGGTGTGTCGGAGGTGGAGAAGGAGGGGATGGTGGCCGGATTTCGCGTCGCCGGAGATACACGGCAGCCGGAAAACGCGAAGGGGAAAGGGGGCGACTAGCATGTTTATGTTAGGTTTAGGGCTTGGGGGTTTATATACATATTACATATTTTCAATAATGGCCTCTCAAGTACCAAGTGTTTTACAAAAAGTGTATAAAAATTAATAAATGTTAATATAGATTCAAAAATGGCAAATATTACCCCTTACAATTTATAAACTAATTTTATGTTAAATGAACAATGATTTGCACACCCCGACATGCCGGGTTCGAGGTATAGCTTATTAAAATAAAGTGCGAAAAAGAAATCAAAAACCCGAATTTGACGAATGTCACAGTATCCCCAACTTTTTGGAAATTTCGTCCTGAAATTAAAATAAACTCAAAGAAACAGTAATTATTAACGAATATCGTCTTTAGTAACATAATTGCATGAACAAATTTTAAAGAAAAAGAATAACTTCAAATCCTCGCATGACTCGAAAAACGCTACAAATGAGAAACATAATAAAGACACTTATATATAGGAAGTGCCAGCGGCGTATCCACCATGCCCTTATCATGACTCGCATTTCTACCGTCTTTCCGCTATCATCCTCGGACCTAAGTTATCTCACACAAATGTACTTACTATGGCTTCCATACGGGGATTTCGATAATTAAGTGTGCACCCATAATTATTTCGATCGTCGTATGGTCCACATGGTTCGTCCCATTATGTGGTTTAAAAGACATATGTATTTTGAAATATTTAAATAATATATGTGTAAATAAATTTGTTAAATTTTACCAATATTGACAAAACAGTACTAGCGGTTGAGAATTTTGGGATAGACTTTTCAATAAGTAGGAAAATGGAATACATAAATGAAACAATTTACAGTCTTGGAATATAAACAAATGCAAAAATAACAATTCAGCTTAAATTAAGTAACGACGATCAAATAAATAATAAAAAATTAGGATAAACAATATGAAATAAGATTAGAAGTCAAAAGTCATAAAGATAATTGCCAAAGTCTATAAATCGAGGTACTAAATAAAATTAATAAATATAGTTATATTATTTGCTAGTAATTAATGGTAAAATATGATTTTAATAGGAAATAATAACATGACTTTTAATAAAATTAATAACATCTTTAATATTTATATTAATAATGATAATCATAATAATAATCATATTAATTATAATAATAATACTTATAATAATCTTTTGAAATAATATCCAGAATAATAATAATAATAATAGATTTGTTAATAATAATAATAACAATAATAATAATAATCGTTAAAAATAATAAGTTTTATATATTTAAATAGTGTTATACTGATTATATGACTTTTAACAACTAACACAAAATCGGTTTTAACGTGGGACTCGAACTCGGGTCTTGACAAGACGACTCAACAATCTAATACCGAAACACTGTTTATTAACAATCTAATTATATATTTTATATAACAATTTATAAGCAAACTTTTCCCCAATAGAAAACAACATTATATCCAAATCCAACTCGTCTCAAGGTATGTAACCAAACAAATATGTCTGATTATTAACAATTTAGATATGAAAAGATATATGGAAATTAATAACACCAACACCCAAATTAATGTACCTATTATATGTTCACGTGTCGTGGTTCTGTTTCGGGAAGGAACCGAGTCGAAACTGCCGGAGATTTGAAGACGACAGCCGGAGAGGAAGAGAGAGAGCAACGAGAGAGATGGCGAGAGAGAGAGCAGAGAGAGAGAGACGGAGTGTTAGAGAGAGCCGACGGAGAGAGATGCACGGCGCCGGAGCTCGTCACCGGAGATCCGGAGTCGCCGGAAAAACAGCAGGGGGTGGGGTGGCCGGAAAATCGTGGGGAGAAAGGGAGATGGCCGGAAAAACATATGAGGGGGGTTATGGGGTTGCCGGAAGTACGAGGGGAGATGTGGTGGTGTGTCGGAGGTGGAGAAGGAGGGGATGGTGGCCGGATTTCGCGTCGCCGGATTTTCGCGGCCGCCGGAAAACGCAAAGGGGAAAGGGGGCGGCTAGCATGTTTATGTTAGGTTTAGGTTTGGGGGTTTATATACATATTACATATTTTCAATATGGCCCCTCAAGTACCAAGTGTTTTACAAAATAGTGTATAAAACTTAATAAATGTTATTATATATATTCAAAAATGGCAAATATTCCCCTTACAATTTATAAACTAATTTTATGTTAAATGAATAACAATTTGTACACGCCTACATGCCGGGTTCGAGGTATAGCTTATTAAAATAAAGCGCGAAAAAGAAAACAAAATCCCGAATTCGACGAATGTCACAAGGACGGTTCGTATGCACGCCGTCCTATATACACTGACATTGCACGATTCCCAAAGTAACGAATCAGATGATTCTTTCAAAATTTGAATTAACGAATGAGGTGATTCGTTAGTTTTACATTAACACGTGTCATCACGAATTAGATTTTATTCTTAGTCTAATTTGTTAACTTATGCATAACGAATTGAAGTCATTCGTTACAGAGTGCGGAAGCGAATTAGGGTAACGAACTTGGATGTAGTTCGTTAGAATGACCTAATTCGTTATTCATAATTAACGAATCACTCATAAAAACAAATTTTAAATGGAAAAATTTAAATAAATGAATTAATAAATAATGAATAAAAATAATTAATAAATAAGGAATTAAATAATTGTAAATTTAACATAAAAGAGTTACCGAGAACTTTTATCTCGATAATCGAATACCTTAAAGACGTTTCAAATTTTGAAACACTTAACTTAAAATAAATAAATTTTCATAAATAATGTTAGAGTAGAAGGCTGCTCTCGTTGCATCGTGTCGGGTCCATATTTGGTGGTTTGTACTTAGTTCTATGTTGGTTGGGTTTCGTTTTGGGCTATGTGTGTAAACCGAGATCACTAAGAGACCTCGGTGGGCTTTGGGCTTGATAGTTGGCTACTCTATAAATAGATCTTATTGTATAGGGTTAAGTGGTTGTTCACATTGAGAGAGGTTGAACACTTTGAGAGCCACCATCTAGAGAGCATTGTATGGTTTGGCTAAGTGGTTTATGTATCTGACGATTGATAATATAATCGTATGAATTGAAACTATATTACGTGTTTATTATATTCATACTGTTCATCATTGTTCTTGAATCACCACGTTAACTAGATTCCGCATATTTGACGTGTGTTGGTTGTTATCATATTGTAGTGATCCAGAGTTGGGACTTACAACTGGTTTCAGAGCCTTGGACGAATTCAGGCTCGTTATTATGATATTAACAGATTCAAGATCTTGATTTCTGGTGGTTGTGTTCGTTTTTCCGGCGAGTTTGTAATCGGAGAAGAAGAAGAAGGAAACTGTTTTTGGTCAAGGATCTCATTATCTTAGGAAAGAATTTAGATTGATTTTGGATTTAAATTCAAATCCCATAGATTTCGGATTTTATTTAGTTACCAAAATCAGCTGGTCAAATAAGTGTTCTCTGCCAAGAAAAGGTGTTCTCTACTAAGAAAGAAGGGTTTTCGGTTAACAGTTCAGTATTTTCGGCCCAAGCAACAAACCAGTTTGTTTGTTTTCGGCCAAAACCAAGTGTTTTCGGCCAACTTTTGATCATTCTCTGTCAAAATCAAAGGTTATCGGTTAACGCACTTAGTTCGCGGTCAACGCATCTAGTTGTTCTCGGTTAGAGCTTGTTCTCGGTCAAAGCTTGTTCTCGGTCAAAGCTTGTTCTCGGTCAAAGTTCATTTCGGTCAACATTGAGTTCTCGGTCAACTGAGTTCTCGGTCAAGGAGTAAAAAAAAAAAAAATTCTTGAACAAAATTTTTCCAGAATACTCCTTATAAGCGAGAATTCATTTTCCAAATTTCTGACGAAAACAATTTTTTTCGGGTGATTTTCGGCGAAATTTTGGCGGGAAATTCGAAAAATTTTTCTTGAACGAAATTTTTCCTGGACGCCTCTCTTGAGTGGGACATCTTTCTTGAGAATTTTGACGATCATATTTTTTCGAAAACTTTTGGCGGGAAGATCAGATTAATTCCTTTAATTACTCAATGTATTCTCCAAATTCATCTGAGATAAGGTTTCAACAATGTTCTTTAAATTGTGGTGAGAAAATAGAAATGTATAAGCTTCATAACGACAGTCTTATTAGAGATATGGAGAGAATAAAATCAGAAAATTTTAAACTTAAGAAAAATGAAAAGGGCTTTCTAGACAAAAAAGAAGCACTGAACATGGACATTAAAAAACTTAAGTCTGATTTTAGTATAAAAAGTTGTTACCATCTAGATGCTAAACAAGAAATTGCTGTGTTAACTGCTAAACTAGAAGCCTCCAAGTTAGAGATCTTGAATCTAACTAGTAAGTTTGAAAAGGCTGAACTTGATTTTAAAAAAATTCGATGGTTCTAGTAAAGTAGTCAATTCAATGATTGAGAACCAATTATGGTGGAAAGAAAATGAAGGTGAGGGAATAAGATACAGTCAAGTTCCCCCACCTTACAACCACAATTATGTCCCTACCCCTGTTACCAAAGAAAAGGAGGAAAAGGTAAAAGACATGAAGTATGGTAAACAGGTTCAATCTGAAACTGTTGGATCAGGATCCCTAGAGGAAATCAAGCCTGATTTTAGATGTGTGAACAATTTTGACGCTTCTACTTCATGTGCAGATATAGTAAATGATGTTGCTTCTGATAGTAAAGGGGTTCAGGCTAGTGAAAATGAATCTCATTCTAACGTGTCATCAAACTCAGATGACACCATAACTCAAAATTGTACTAATAATAATACACAGAGTTGTGGCAACAAAGGGAAGGCACGTAAGAAATCAGCACAACAAAGACATTCTCGTCCTCATAGATCCTATGGATCTCCATGTGTTGATAAATCATCGGGTGCTACTTATATCATGAGGCAAACATGTTACCACTGTGGCACGCCAGGACATATAGCCAGATATTAGGTCCATCGTTTATATGTTCCATACTACAAGCAAAATCAGAAGGCTGTGCCAAGGGGCAAGAAGAATGGAAAAACCTTTCCTAAGAAGGAATTCCAACATGAGGCTAGTGCTTACGTTGACATTAGAAGAAGGATGAAGGCGTGCTTCGTCTGCGGGAACGGCGGGCATTTGGCAAAGGAGTGTCACCGTGTTGTTAATAGACAAGCCCCTCAGGTGAAAGGTAACAAGTTTCAATCGAATCCAGTGGTTAAACAAAATGCTTATTTTAAAAAACCACAAGTATCTGTACAACGGGTCACATATACTCAAGGATTCAAAGCTAATATGACAGGTTTGCACTCAAATGATTTAGAAACTGCTAAAAGAAGAATAAATTTTCAATAATCAAAGAGTGTTGAGAGTTCTAAGAATTCGAACTCGAATTCGGATTTCTACACTCCAAAGTCTGTTCTTTCAAATTTCACTAAACCAAGACAGACTTGGAAATTTAAAACTCAGCAAACAGAATCTATAATGACAAATGATTCTGTTAAAGATGGGAAAGATATGAGTTGGCAAGAGGTCACATATGTTGATACTCAAGGCAACCCCAATACATTTATGACTTGGGTTCCTATGTCCAACTGATCCCGCTATGCGTTTAGGAACAACCACAAACTCTTTGTTTATTATATGGGTTGTTCTAGGCACATGACAGGGTTAATATCCATTGTTTTTAAATCTTTAATCCATGAAATGAATTATTTGTTGGCTAGACGGGATTTTAGGGTGATAGAACGTTTTGAATATGCTATCTAAGTGTGTAGGAACAAATCAGAGAATACATTGCATATTAAAAGGCTTGTTCCAGGCATTCAACTCGCATGGATGCAGAATCTCAAAACAAGCTTATTCCTAAGGGGAGATTCTCACAAATGAAAACTGATGTCTTGAAGATAAAAGGTAACCATATCACTTTGGTATGAATGATTGATCAGTCAAAAAGATTTTAAAATTTTAACTCTTTAAAAAAATACACAAAAATATGTTCACGTATAGTTTTTCAAATACAATTTTATTTAAAAATGAAAAAATGACTTGAATGTACATGAGAAATGATAGTACATCAGTTGGCTGATTATCAGACTTTATTTTTTTATTAAATACTAAGTTTCGATGATTGAGTCTTTTTTAGGTTTAATTTGTACCTAAAAGTTTTTGCACAAATTTAGGGGGAGAACTTAAAATATTCAAAAATAGTGTGTGTGTGCGTTTAATAAAATTTTTTTTCTATGTCTTTCAAATTTCACTTTCGCTTAAAATTATGTCGGTTGCGCAAGTTTGAAGAACATATACTTGTATATGTTTGGTCCGGTGATCTACTTGTAGATTCACCGGATAGCCATTCATCTAAATATTGAAAGCAGCCGGGGAGATTGTGATGTGTTTTTGTGTTTTGAATTCTTTCACTTAAAATTATGTCGGTAATTCCAAGTTGGAGGGACACGTATTTTCATATGTGTTTTGGTCCTGTTAACCACTAGTGGTCATACGAGATAACCATTTACCTGAAAACTGAAGAGTGACCGGGGTGACTGAGTTCTTAACATGTGTGTCTTCTGTAACTTTTGGGGAAGTGATATTATTATTCAGTTAACAGCTTTTAGAAGCGTCAAAATATTTTCAAATGAAAATTGATCCAACCTTTGGAAAATGATAGATAAATTGTTTCTGTGTGCCTAATGTGTGAAGTTATTAAACATAAAAGACTCTAGAACAGTCATTGATTTGTATGGTAGCTTTCCATGATGCGTAAAAGTTGAGGTGATATAAACTAAATATGCTAAACTTACTGTGGAGAGTCATTTTGAAGAAATGTGCATGTCTCCATAAACATATCTCCGAATGATAGGCAAAAAATTAACTACCCAGTCATACACGAGCCCGTTAGTGTCTTGATCACCAAAAATATTGTGCTATTCTGTTTATTATTATAAAAAAATTGAAAAGATGAAAAAAAAATCATAAAAAAAACTTATTTTGAGTATGTATATAATTTGTGCTATTAAAAACTTGGTATTTCAAAATCTTAAAGGGTAAAACTAGAACTACAGAGATGGGGGCACACAAGTAAGTCCTGTCGTGTCTTGAATGAAAGGCTTGTCAGTTTACTGGCACTATGTCCAACGTTCAACCTTAAAGCTTAAATTTTATTTTTTATAAAATCTTTTGATCAAGCACTAGGGGGTTGGAGTCAAATTGGGGTGATCTGGGGAAAGCCAAATACACTTTGAGAAGAGATAGGAGGCATCACAGGTCGATGAGTGATGTCCATCTAAACTTTATGCCGAACTGAACCTAATCCATATCACTGATGCTATAAAAATCATGTTAAGTTCGTTATACCTGCTATCAACAAGTTTCTTTATGTCATGTAACATACCGAAATTTACAGGAATAAATAATTAATATATTATTTATTTAAGATGGAAAAGTTTACTTGAGTTATTAGAAAAATAGCAAAATAATAAAGATGGAAGGATAAGTAGGCTATTTAGATGAATTAATTATGGACCAAAAAAGAAAGATGAGCCTAAGGTCCATGGGCTTAAGGTAGTATAAATACCCCTTAAAACCCTAATCCTTTCCATTTTCATACATCTCCACACCATAGCCTACACCATCAAAACACACACTTAACCAAATTCCCGTTTTTGAGAAAGTCACCGACAAAGACACAAAGATTCATGGAGATCTAGCCGTCGGATCGGTCTCAAATTTTAACTGAGTGTTTACGGTATATAAATGAAGATACCCATTGATTAGATATTCTATCATAGGTCGGGAAGTACGCTTTTTATTAGCAAAACCGTAGCAGCTCAACATGAAGATTTCCGGCCACTGTTCCACTATTCCGACGACTGCATCGGCCATTTCCGGCGAAGTTGAGCTGATGAGTTTTTAGATCGGGACAAGACGGTTCCGTGGCCACTTGAATCACTCGAATCGGAGTTCGTTTGATATTGTTTTGAGCCTCTCGAGTGATTTCAGACAAAAACCTCAAATGTACGTTTTTGTTAAAAAGGCTTACTTTTCATGAACGGATTTACATGAAAATTGGTAAGATGATAGCTCGGGTCTAGACAAATCTTAAAGTTGCAAACTTGAAGATTAAAATGGACTTAACGAACTCATGGTTATGAACGGCTCGTTTAAATAAACTCTAGATCTAGTTTTGTACATTTTAAGCCTAAAGGTCCAAACTTTATGGTTCCCCGGGTTAAGACTTATCCGGAAATGGATGTGGGAACGTTTACGGGAATGGTTAACATCATATCAAGGTTTGAATGTTGTTAAAACCAAACCCGTAGCTGCTTCTTGTTAAGTTCGCTTGCTGAATAAGTTCGCCTACTAGTTAAGTTCGCCTGCTGGTTAAGTTCATCTGCTGGTTATGTTCGCCACATATAAGTTCGCCTGATAACAAGTTCGCTTATATATACAGGTTCTCTTATATATAAGTTCGCTTATATACAAGTTCTCTTATATCTAAGTTCGCTTATATACAAGTTCGCTTATACCTAAGTTTGCTTATATCTAAGTTCGCTTATATATCTAACTTCGCTTATATTGAGACTCGGATATCTGGCGACTTGTAAATGTATACATATACGTGTATACACTTGATGGCATGCATCGTAAAGACCTAAGGAGATAAAATACATGAATGTTAAAATAAAGGAAAAACCGTAATAATGCTAAGTAAGAGTAAGCTAATACTAGGCCACTAGATTAGATCAGACGAGTATTGATACGTGTAACTTATATACAGTTAGCAGAGCTCAACTAAAGAAAGGATTAACTATTAACAGAGAAAGAAACAGGATCCAAGTGAGTTTCTAGCCCCATTTTCTTGTTATGTTTTCGGGGCTGTGTGCATACTCGATGTGATAGTTAATACACTTACCATAACTGGTAAGTGTATGCCTTATATGGTTTATATGTTATGTATGTATATCTTAAATGTGAATGAAAGCTTGTCGGCATGTGAACGATCTTCGGATATTGCACATGCTAACAAGGGAGGTATGTTTATGATAGAAGAATGTGTATGATAGATATATGTACAATATATGAATATGAATGAATGATTAAAGATAGTATGTATGTTATGGGTATGTAAAGACAGTATGTACGAAAATGAAGAAAGAGGGACCATACCCTAATAATATCTGAGATAGAAGGGACCAGACCCTAATAATATCTGAGATAGAAAAAGGAAAGAGGGGTCAGGCCCTAATAATATCTGAGATAGAATGGACAGTAATTATATAGTATGAAAGTAATAAAGTATGAATGTATGTATGAAATTATGTAATGAAAGTAAGTTAGTAAGGTAATTATTATGTATCTTCGGATGCATGATTGAAGGTAAGTGTATGTATTATATGATATGTGATTAACTAGAACTCACTCAGCGTAGCTGACTTTTAGTATGCACGCATGTGAGTAGGATGAGACAGCTGGCTTGAGCGGGGACACATGGCAGAAGATAAGAGTCTGGCATCTGAAGACTTATGACGTTTTAATTTTAAAGCTTTAATGTTGAAAGACAAAGGATGTTTGAGACAAGTTATGAATTACGTAATGCTTTATGAAAGTTTTATATTCCGCGTAAAGTTTTAATTAACTTTGATATTTAGAACTGTGTTTATGAGTAAATCCAACACCCAATGTAGGGCACCGGTAACGGGGCCTTACAAGTTGGTATCAGAGCAAAGTTCGAGAGATTTAAGCATCCTAGATGCTTAGACTCGAATAGAGAATGGGATTTAAGTAAGGAAAAGAAAGAAGATGCCAGTTCAAGATAGCCATGTGTCACTCAAGCAAGCTTAATAAAGGTAAAGTATATGGTTAAATAATGTGTAAAGATGTTAGCTTAATTGTTAAAGGAAGGATATGTGTATGTAGGGATAGGATTAATTGATTTTTTTAATTGTTTAAAAGTAGAAACTAGCACAAGTGAAATCATAAAGGGAAGTATGTAGAACCTGATGAGTAATGCAAATAGTTAATTACACTTGGCCACTATCATTAACTACTTACCTTATGAATCATGTGCTAAATAATTCCTAGAGTGATAACGTTTGTGTTTCCTTAGAGATAAGATAAATGACCGATACAAAGGAGGTCGTACTGGTCGCTATGGTAAGATACGTTCCAACCAGACACCCTTTTTGAAGAAGGTGTGACAAAGTAATATTCGAAAGCAATAGGACTTCGACTTTAGGAATTAAAGAAGAAGGATCACGCCTAAAGCTTGTAATCATATACACCAAGGGAGTTGCTCAAATTTTTCGAACTACAATGCCAACAATGTTCGCCGAAGAATCAAAGGTAGCCCGAACTGTGAAGTCCAAATGGAAGTAGCATGGAAGAAACAGAGATAAACCAACTAGAATGAGTCAAAACAGGTAGTACGTGTGCAATAGTTAACTCCATAAAGGAACTTGCTGGGATCATGATTAACGAAGCGAATGACGAGAAAGTAGAGATGATCGAGAAGGACGGGTGAGAGTCGAGGCATACTAATTGAAAAGGAATGAAAGTATGAGACTGCATAGTTTAGCAAATATGAAAGAAGACGTTAAGAAGAATGTAGTTGTGTACCTGATACTTTATGAAAGAGACCAATAGCCATACTTTCGTCAAAGTATGAGAATGGTTAAGAATTGTAAGGTAGAACTTGAGGGACGTGAGTTCCTTTCTACTCTTTATGATTGACCTTAAGAGAGTTCGATGTCGTTTGGGAATGGATTTGACGTCTGAGTTAAAGATCGTATAGCATGTAAGAGTAAGTTGATAAGGTTTAGACAAAGGAAAGAGGGATCAGACCCTAATAATATCTGAGATAGACAAGAAAGGGATCAGACCCTAATAATATCTGAGATAGACAAAGAAAAGAGGGGTCAGACCCTAATAATATCTGAGATAGAATGGACATTAATTATATAGTATGAAAGTAATAAAGTATAAATGTATGTATGAAAGTATGTAATGAAAGTAAGTTAGTAAAGTAATTATTATGTATCTTCGGATGCATGATTGAAGGTAAGTGTATGTATTATATGATATGTGATTAACTAGAACTCACTCAGCGTAGCTGACTTTTAGTATGCACGCAGGTGAGTAGGATGAGACAGCTGGCTTGAGCGGGGACACATGGCAGAAAAATAAGAGTCTGGCATCTGAAGACTTATGACGTTTTAATTTTAAAGCTTTAATGTTGAAAGACAAAGTATGTTTTGAGACAAGTTATGAATTATGTAATGCTTTATGAAAGTTTATATTCCGCGTAAAGTTTTAATTAACTCTGATATTTAGAACTGTGTTTATGAGTAAATCCAACACCCAATGTAGGGCACCGGTAACGGGGCCTTACATGTCATAATAATGCTGAACATGAATCTTTGTAAAATCACCTTAAACAATATGATTCCATGTTCGGATCTTTTCATAAAGGCGACAGTTTTATCAAAAACTGAAACTTGATCCCAAATTTTTAGCTAAATTACAAGAAGACCGGGTGATTAAATTTGTTTTATTTGTTGTTTGAGTTTTATTTTAGTTCATTTATTTTATTCTTTACTTCTTGATTACTCTTGTCGAAACAAATGTGTTAAGAAATCGTTTTGAAGTTTTCAGCTCATGAAATATGATATCAGTTATTGTGTTATAGTTGGTTTAGCTGGTATGATCTCATTTCAAGTCTTTTCAAGAAATTCATAAAAATTAGAAAAATTAAAAATTAAAAACATGTCTCTCTTATTTTTTTTTGATTTAATTGTTTTCAAAATATTATGGTTGATCTTTCTATCAAAGTTGATTGTTCTTTCAAGACTGATTTCTTGCAACGGAAACATATGAAGTATCTGAGATTCAAATTGGATGATGCTGTCAAAGAAAGGGGAGATGATAGATTACTGGATGCAGATGCTAAAGTTGCTGATCACTGAAGTTGCTGATTATGTTCTAGTAAAGATTCTGAAGATCTTGAGAGCATCAATCAATGGGCAAAATTGTTGGGTCACGATTTGGTTAGACTGACGCATATCAAAAGACCATGACATGATCAAGACTAAAGTGATGCAAACGAAGACGAGTTGAAGAATTACATTGGTGCTATACCGAAATCCCTATGGATTTCGGTTAGGCTAGTTTGAAGTAAAATAAACAAGAACGAAGCTACAAACCAAGGGGGAGATTGTTGGGTCCACATTTGGTGGTTTGTACTTAGTTCTATGTTGGTTGGGTTTTGTGTTGGGCTATGTGTGTAAAACGAGATCACTAAGGGATCTCGGTGGGCTTTGGGCTTTACTTTTGGCTTGATAGTTGGCTACTCTATGAATAGATCTAATTGTATAGGGTTTAGTGGTTGTTCACATTGAGAGAGGTTGAACACATTGAGAGCCACCATCTAGAGAGCATTGTATGGTTTGGCTAAGTGGTTTATGTATCTGATGATTGATAATATAATCGTATGCATTGAAACTATATTACGTGTTTATTATATTCATACTGTTCATCATTGTTCTTGAATCACCACGTCAACTAGATTCCGCATATTTGACGTGTTTTGGTTGATATCATATTGTAGAGATCCAGATTCGGGACTTACAACTGGTATCGTTGCATAGATTAATGTAAAATAAAATATTTAAGTAATATGTAAACTAGAAAAACATAATCTTTTTGATATTTTTGAAATTTTGTTTAAAAATGAAATATTTACCAGAAAATTATCCGAAATTTTAAAACAAGAAAATATTTTTGTGTCTTTGTATGATTTTCAAAAGCATTACATATTTTTTTTTTTGGATTTTTGTCGAGTTTGAGCATAGAATCATATTGACCAAATTGCCCTTCCATCACAGCTTTATATTTCAGCTATATTGTGACCGGCGTTAAGTCGGTCATAGGTATTGTTGTCCACTTAAATCTGATAACAAACATTCAAGTGTTTTTGTGATATGATTAATGGTTCAATTAAAGCACAAAATATCAGAAACTATCAGCCTCTAATATCGGTTCAAGCTTAATTTCATTTTTTCCATATCACCCCAACTTGACTTAAACCATTATATTGTTGATCAAAATTTGAATTTTAAAGAAATTTCTTTGCAATGCATTCAGTTTCTTTTACTATGAGTGAATATGCACGAGTCCATCTGTCGGCTTACATACATTGTATCCCCTAGGGTCCGTTTCTTAATGGTATTAAGGCGCGCGCAAGGGAGGAACAATATATGACTAACAGCGGATTTTGATCAAGTCAGTAATTTGGATTTGTACGAAGTACAACAGTGATCAAGTTTAATGACTATGGGTTTTCTCTAAAAGCGAGTGAAATATCCATGCATATGAATACCCAGATGATTAATTCGCATAAAGGCTCACAGTGTCCAGAACTTCAAAGCTTGTTATTTGCTTTATTTTATTTTTGGTGATCAAACAAGTATAAGGCTTGAGTATGACAGGTTATTACATTTCTACCATCCTCACCGAGATTTTTCTAGAGACTCAACCTCTTTCAATTTGGCGTTTCTTTATGTTTATATCACACACTTTACTCTACTTGTTTGTTTTAAGACCTACCAATGCACCAATGTAATTAAGCACACAGTCTTTTAAGCATATTTTTTGCTGGATTTGGGGTCAAGATAGTCAATGTACTATCATTTTCTCTTTTTGCTTCAAAAACTCAAAATTTTGAGGAGCATAAAACAAAATAAAGATAAGTTTAATCGCCCCAGTTAACTTAAGTCTATAAATAAATAGTTAACCTATCAATTCAACAAGTGAATAATAGGACCAAGACATGCAAGCATGCTTCACAAACTTAAATAACCGACATAATTTTCAGTGAGAAAATAATCTAAAACGTATAACGAACGCCCCAGCTACTTTCCATTATCAGGTGAATGGCTAACCCGATCATTTACAAGTAAATGTCAGGACCAAACATATACAAGTACATGTCCTTCAAATTTGGGTAATTGACATACTTTTCAGCGAACATATGCAAAAATCCTTTTTTGGTTTTTCTTTATGCATACTTTAAAAACACAATCTTTTTGTCTTTTTCAATTTTCATATAAACAAAATAAACTTCACAATCTTTGTGTCTTTTCGAATTTTTCTGTACAAACTGAAAACACAATCGTTTTGACTTTTCAAATTTAAAATGTTTTTGGATTTTCAAAATATTTTAAGAAAAACAATAAAGAAAAGAAATCACAATATTTTTGATTTTCCAAAATTTTCTAATGTTTTTGGATTTTAAAATTTTAATGTTTTTGGGTTTTATCTATACAAACGAAAAGCACAATATTTTTGTATTTTCTAATATTTCACCCCCTAAAACCTAAAACCAAAATAAATTTTAAAATAAAAATAACAGAAAAGAAAGATAGTCATCCTTGTTTCAGGATATCAACGAGGGTATTCAATCCATTTAAACCAAGCAAAAATTGAAAACGTGTTTTATCAAAGTCTTTGGTAAGTAGATCGGCTTTCTCAAAGTCAGTATGTACTTTCTCAAGGTCGATATGTTGAGTTTTAGAATGTTGTACGGGATTCTTTGTGATAGATATTGCAGCAGAGTTATCAATTAAAATAGGAGTAGTAAGAAACTTCAAACCGTAGTCACGAATATGTTTTTGTATCCACAAAACCTGGGAACAGCAACTCGAGGCTGCAACATACTCAGCTTCAGCGGTTGAAGTGGAGACCGTTGTCTGCTTCTTACACTACCAGGAAACAAGCCGGTTTCCTACAAATTGACACCCTGCCGTGGTTGATTTGAAGTTGATCTTGCAACCTCCTTAGTCTGAGTCAAAGAAGGCAGTTAGGTCAAAGTTATCATCCTTGGGGTACCACAACCCGATGTCTGGATTTCCCCTCAGATACTGAAGTATTCTCTTAACCGCAACTAGGTGAGTCATTCGTGGACTTGCTTGAAACCTAGCACAAAGACAAACAACAAACATAATGTCGAGGCGAGAAGCCGTTAGATACATTAAAGATCCGATCATTGCACGATAGAGGGTAGGAACAACAGTATCATCCAATTCATCCAGTGATAAATTGTGACCCACGGGGAGAGGAGTTGAAGGGATTTTTCCGGCATATATCTTGAATCGGCTCAAGACATCTTTCACATACTTGGTCTGGTGAATAAAGATTCCTTTCGCAGACTGATGAACTTGCAACCCTAAAAAGAAATTCATCTCTCCCATCGAGATCATCTCGAACTTCGTTTGCATGGACTTCTCGAACTCCTTAAATAACGTGTCGTTTGTAGACCCAAAGATAATGTCGTCGACATAAATCTGAACTAGGAGAAGATCATCACCAACAGTCTTATGAAATAAAGTGCAGTCGACAGTCCCTCTCTTGAAGCCGTTATCAGTCAGATGGTCGGCGAGCGTGCCATACCAAGATCTCGGGGCTTGATGTAGACCATACAGGGCCTTGTTTAATCGGTAAACCCGGTCCGGATAATCAGGATCTTCAAAACCAGGAGGCTGTAAAATAAACACTTCCTCGTGTAGTTCACCATCGAGAAAAACACTTTTAACATCCATTTGATAGACCTTGATACTCTTATAAGCAGCATATGCCAGAAAGATTCGAATCGACTCTAATATTGCAACTGGAGCATATACTTCTGTGTAATCAATACCATCTTTCTGATGAAAATCTTGCACCACTAATCGTGCCTTGTTTCTTACGATCACCCCATGATCGTCTTTCTTACACTTAAATACCCACTTAGTCGGAATAGCTTTCTTGACTCTAGCAGGTTTGTCGATTAAATCCCAAACACCCAAACATGCAAATTGTTGTAATTCTTCTTGCATGGCCTCTACCCAAGAAGGACCTTGAAGAGCCATACGTGGCGTCGTTGGCTCAACTTGGGATAGAAAGCAAGTGAATTTAGCAACATTTACAATTCCAGAGGAATGTAAATCTTCATAAGCACACAATACGTTATTCTCACTCTACGAGGCCACTTGATGACGTGTTTGAACGCCCACATTAAGTTCTCCATTGATGTTTTCCTGTGGATGATAATTATGAATCCGAAGAGTGGGATTCTCAGGAACAACAACATTATTAAATAAGTTAGTGTAATGTTCACCAAGTTTAGCAGATGAAACATTATCACTGTCAAGTTCAATAACTGTATCATCAGCTTGATTGTCATCAGAAGAAGTAGATACATTATCAACCTGATCATCATCACATGGATCTTCAGTTGGAGCAGGAGTTGTAGCTTCAACATCATTAGAACTTGAAAATCTTAGAATGGCCAAATGATCTCCAAAGTATGCTCGAATCAGATCTTCGTCTATGTTTTCCGTCATAGTCAAACATCCAGTCGGGACATTTCCCTTGAGGAGGAGTGGTGTACTTTTGACAGTCCACATGATACCATTCCTCAACACAACCATAAGTGAAATTAAATACTCTTTTCTTTGGAGACGCATATCCCAAGAAATATCCTTCAATGGTTTTTTCTTCAAACTTACTTGCATCCTTCTTCAACATTGTACACGGACACCCAAAAGGTTCCAAATACTTTAAGTTAGGATTTTGATTGTTTAGAAGCTCGTAACTTTTTTTCTTGAGTCTTTTAACAGTTAGAACTCGATTAAGCATATAGCAAGCTGTATTCACCGCCTCATTCCAGAATTGGACGGGAAGCTTAGAATCAGCAAGCATAGTTCTTGAAGCTTCAATCAAGGTTCTATTCTTCCTTTCAGCAACACCATTTTGTTGTGGTACATAGGGTGCACTATATTCTCGATGAATTCGTTTTTGAATGCAAAAGAAATCCAATACAGTGTTCTTAAATTCAGTACCATTATCACTTCGAATTTTCCTCACTTTTTGTTTGTATAGTGATTCGATCTTAGTAATAAGGTTTTGTACCAAAACAGGTGTTTGATCTTTCGAACTCATAAATAACACCCATGAATATCTTGAATAACCATCAGTGACAACAAGAGAATACCAATCTCTAGAGATACTAGCACGATTCACAGGACCAAAGAGATCCATATGAAGTCGTTCAAGAGGAGTATCAATGGGATTCAATTACTTAGAAGGATGAG
This sequence comes from Bidens hawaiensis, assembly GCF_021521415.1. Lineage (NCBI taxonomy): Eukaryota > Viridiplantae > Streptophyta > Magnoliopsida > Asterales > Asteraceae > Bidens > Bidens hawaiensis. The sequence continues at coordinate 191,841 of NW_027491996.1, read as the reverse complement.
ACTTTTTCTTCTGCTTGCCCTTCTTGTATGCAATGTAGTGATCAGATAACTTAAAGTTCTTCAACGAGACACCCTCAACTAAGTCATTAGCCATTAAATAATTCATCTTTCGAACATGAATGTGACCCATTCTACGATGCCATAGAATAGAGTCCTTCTCGGTTGCTTTGGGGACAAAACATGTTTCGATAGACGTTGATACCTTAGAACTTATATTTAAGACATAAATATCATTTTATCGTGGTGATCGCATGACAACCATGTCCTCGGGAATCACGTATCCCGGTTTCAAGATAAGACACTCTTTATCAGTAAATACCGTGGTGTACTTTTTATCGCAGATTTGCGAATCACTCAATAAATTATGGTCCACCTTGTCATAGTAATTGACCTTTTCAATAGTAATGTGACCATTTGAAACTTCACCTTCTTGTGTGATCATGCCCCCAGAATTCCCAACAAACACTGCATAACCCCCTTGAATATTTCTCACATTTGTTAAGAGGTTGAGATTTCCAGTGATATGACGAGAACATCCGCTATCCATTATCCAGTTTTCACCAGAAATGGTCTTGGATGTACCCTACACGCGAAAGAAAATGATTAGTTCAAAAAGGCAGCCCAGGCCTCAGTCTTGGGCACCTTTTGGTTTTCTTGAGAAATTTTAAACTTAGCCGAATTCAATTGTTGTTCAGCAACTTGAGAATAAGTTACTGGCTTCTTAGACTTTCGTCTTAGATAAGCAGCTTGAACAATGTTTGGATTTGTGTTCTTACATATGGGCTCAGTTGGAATAAATTTTGGTTTCACTTGACCATATGTTTCATTCATATGAATCACCTTTCGAGGATTCACGTTTGAAAACATAATGTGTGTATCATCCTCACATGAAACATGACGTTTTAGAATCTCCTTTATCACAGGAACCGGTTACGAATGGTCCTTGACAAGAGGATGGAGATTTTGATCAAAAATAATCTAAAACGTATTGCTATGAAATTTCTATAAAATTAAAATTTTGATCAAAAATATAATGGTTTAAGTCAAGTTGGGGTGATATGGCAAAAATCAAATTAAGCTTGAACCTAGATTAGAGACTGATAGTTTCTGATATTCTGCTTTAATTGAACCATTAATCATATCACAAAAATACTTGAAATTTTGTTATTATATTTAAGTGGACAACAATACCAATGATCGACTTACCACCAGTCACAATATTGATGAAATATAAAGCTGTGATGGAAGGGCAATTTGGTTAATATGATTCTCTGCTCAAACTCGACAGAAATCCAAAAAAAAATATGTACTTCTTTTGAAAAATCATACAAAAACACAAAAAGATTTTCCTGTTTTACATTTTATTTTTCGGATAATTTTCTGGTAAATATTTCATTTTCTAACAAAATTTCAAAAATATCAAAAAGATTTTGTTTTTATAGTTTACATATTATTTAAATATTTTATTTTACCTTAATCGATGCAACTAGAGCAGCCGTCTGCTCTAACATTATTTATGATAATTTATTTATTTTAAGTTAAGTGTTTCAAAATTTGAAACGTCTTTAAGGTATTCGATTATCGAGATAAAAGTTCTCGGTAATTCTTAATTATGAATTAATTATTTAATTCCTTATTTATTATATTTTTTTATTCATTATTTATTAATTCATTTATTTAAATTTTTCCATTTAAATTTTGTTTTTATGAGTGATTCGTTAATTATGAATAACGAATTAGGTCATTCTAAAGAACTACATCCTAGTTCGTTACCCTAATTTGCTTCCGCACTCTGTGATGAATGACTTCAATTTGTTATGCATAAGTTAACGAATTAGACAAGAATAAAATCTAATTCGTGATGACACGTGTTAATGTAAAACTAACGAATCACCTGATTCGTTAATTCAAATTTTGAACGAATCATCTGATTCGTTACTTTGGGAATCGTGCAATGTCAATGTATATATGACGGCGTGCATACGAACCATCTTACTATTCACTTTTCTTCTTCAATTTGTATTGTTATCCTGTCAAAAATTTTCAGAATTATCAACCTTTGATTTTCGGTATTTTGATTATACCAGTGTGTTTATAAGGTATAGATGATCACATCTTTGTGGTTTTCGTCAAAAATAACACATATTTGATAGGTTAATTATGATGTTTTGTTATCGGGTTTTTGAGGCTTACAAAAACCTTAATCGGAGTGGATAATACTCTGTTAAATAACTTTATTTTGATGTCATTATCATCGGAATGTCTTTCCGAGTTCCATGGTGATCTTTTATCAAGTTTTTGATTATTGATTGCCTGGTTAATGATTAACTGATTATTATTAGGGTTTTACGCTTTGTTCAAACCCCCAATTAAACTGACTTGTACCAGGTTCTGGATCATCAATTCGATACCATTTGATTCGCAATGGATTTCCGAGATCTCTATGATCTTTTGTTTGGATATTCATCCATAATTATGAGTTAATTGCTATAACGCTTGCACATTTGACTTTTGGTGTTCTTCGTTAATTTTGACCTTGACCAGAGAAGTCAAATATTAAGCTGTGAAGGCCATTCGTTATGCTTGTGAATTGAAACTAATTCGTGTCCAATTCGTTAAGCAGTTCAAACGAATTAGAATAGCGAATCCATTTTATTAACGAATAATATGTGTATTCGATAAATTATAACGAACTAGTTGTTAATTCGTTATCTTTCAATAGTAATTCGCTAATTCCTAATCCGTCATTTATTTACTTGATAGCGAATCAGATGATTCGTTATATTATTTAACGAATCAGACTATTTCTTAACGAATGACATGGTTTAATTTAAAATTATTAATTTAAAATATAGAATTTTTTTTTATTTATTATTTAAAGTATTATTATTTATAATTCTCACAATTCTTCGGGTTTATTTATATAGTATCATGGCTGATAACGTAGCACAAGATCCGCCTGTTGATGCACCACAAGATCAACAAGCTCAGGATGTTCCTTTGCTTCCATTTGATACACGTCATAATGTTTGTGCCTTTGTCCGTACAAACTTTGCCGATGAAGATGTGTTTGGGAATTTGTTAGCATTTCTTAGACGATCAGTTATCAACTTTGCTGTGACTGCTCGGCCTAAGGTTTATCTAAGCATCATTCGTCAATTCTGGAATACGGCGAGATACATTGAAGTTGAGAACCACATCACAGCCACAATTAACCAAACGCCTATCACCGTTGATATTGATGTGATCCGACGTGTACTTCAATTTGGAGATAATATTGACAATCCTTGTGAATTTAACAAGGAATTGATCAAGGGTTTATTTAGTCATGTATTCTACAAACGTGATATTGGTGATTCTATGTACAACAAGAATGGCTTGTGTCCAACTTACAAGTATCTAATGCATGTGTTGATCCATTGCTTGGGAGGTCGTAAAGGAGGTTTTGATGAGTGCCGGATCATGTTACAATCAACTTTTGTTTCATTGGTACTTAACAAGCCGTTTAACTTCTCAGAGATGATCTTCTATCATCTTAAGGAACAATGTCTTCAAACGGTTCAAAAGAAGATGTTCTTAATGTATCCACGTTTCCTCCAGTTAATTATTCAAGACTTGATTCCAAATTTGGACATTGATCAAACATTGGTAAATGATGTGTTGGAACTCGATCACATGTCGGCATATACGGTCCGAAGAATGAAGATCTATCGAAAGAAGACGCATAGGACCAAACGTTTGATTGGTCATTTGGTGAATCCAGACTATGTATGTCCTGAAAATGATAGCTGGATCCATGACGATTCGGATTCTGAGCGTGAGGAGGGACCAGGTGGGAATGATGGAGGTGATGATGGTGATGATGGTGGAAATGGTGTTGATGGTAATGTTATTGGTGATGCTCCTATTTTACAACCTGATGAGGTTGATGCTGCTTTAGCTGGTGCTATTGCTGCTCATCACAAACGATCAGCAGATGAGCATGGTATTGAGTCTACTACATTTGTATGAAAATCAAATGTCTGTGGATCGTATGACTCAAGAACGTATGATGGAGAACCAGAGGAAGCTACTCAGCTATGTTTCCTTCTGTCAAAAGAAAACAAAGGCCCTTCGTGAGATTGTTGAGTCTCAGGGGGTGAAAATTAAAGAACAAGAGGAGCTTATTTTGCAACTTACGTGCAACTTATTTTGCCACATCGGATCGATGATCTTGATTAGCTCGGTCTTTAACCCTTTACCCATGACAATGACGGCCTCGCCAGTTCGGTTGTCATAGTACCAGCGGTTGAAGGATAAATTTATGTGTTGGTTCATCGTCTTCACTGGCACACGCTTCATCATCTTCGGCGGCATTACCTTAAGAACCAGCTTTTTCCATCCTGTTTTTGGATCGATCTCATCGATACGCTTGCGGATGGGAATTTGTGGTTTAAAATACTTAAAACCGTTGTTCACCTCAAACAACAAGTGTTGATGAAAACGTTTTGCATGGTAGTCCTCGCCACGATTAATAAATGAACGATACGCCAGAGTGTGTACATCCCATCTCGGTAATGAGAGAAGATCAAACATTCTTTCATAGTACTGAACGCCCTTCTCCCATTTAACAATACATACTTTCAGATCAGAATCATAAAGCCAAGAAATAATATCACCTTGCACTTTCGACACGGCCTTGAACGTAGTCTTCTGGTTGGCTTTGGCGTGTGCAACAGCTTCTTCTTTCTGTTCCTGATCCACATACCGAAATGCCTCGATGATCTTACGAGCTTTCTTATTTCTAAACCATCTAAGAATGTCATTATCAGTTGGGTTTTCAAGCGAGTCAAATCTTGTATCAATGACATTCTTTCGTTTGGACGTCTTCTCAAGATGATCTTCTGCTTCTTTGACGGTTTCTTCATTAAATATAGGAGCACCCTGAACAACATTGGTAGGTTGAAACATATCAGGGTATTCCTCAGCAGTCACATCCTGAACCTCAACCTCCTCAATCTCATAAATAAAACCCGTAATCATCTCAACATTTGGATCATTTAAGATCTCATAATCATTCAATACCTCAATGTCCTCCTCGGCCTCTAACTTGGTCAATTTGTCTTCATTCAGACCAATCAAGATATCAATATGCTCTCGTGTTAGTGATTTTTCAACAAACTGCCCCACAGTTATCTCATCGGCATTAACCATGCTTCTAATCACCCCCTCGCCATCAATAATTATAACAGTATCGGCCTCGATCATCTCAATTGGTTTGGCAGCCGTATAATCATGATAACTAATGACCTGCTTGCCTGAATCATCAACAGAACTCGTACCTGCACCAGAGGCTGGGTCTTGAGTTTGTTTAGTCTCACCACCAGCACTAGACTCATCAGGATTCTCATCATCATTCTTGAACGTTTTTAGCGCATCATCTTTGCACGTAAGTTGCAAAATAAGCTCCTCTTGTTCTTTAATTTTCACCCCCTGAGACTCTACAATCTCACGAAGGGCCTTTGTTTCCTTTTGACAGAAGGAAACATAGCTGAGCAGCTTCCTCTGGTTCTCCATCATACGTTCTTGAGTCATACGATCCGCAGACATTTGATTTTCATACAAATATAGTAGACTCAATACCATGCTCATCTGCTGATCGTGAGGTGATGCAACAAAAGAAGGAGGAACAGGCTGAACTGGACCCATAGGACAACTGAGCCTCAGAAATGAAATATCTGGTGGAGGCATCATTGTTGGTGTTGGAGGAACCACTGAAGTAACAGTCGTCGGCCTTGGTATAGTAGATAAAACTGAGTGAGAAATCATACCAAGCTGTGGATCCGAAGTAAGCGTAGTCGTCAATGTAAGCTCCGGGGTGCAAGTAGTGAGCGCCACCGCCGGGCGTTGAGGTGTGGACGACCTTGCAGTTTGAACTCCAAACAAGATGTCAGCCCCAGCCGACACTCGACACTTTGAAGAGCCTTCTTTCACCAATGCCTTTCCCTTTCATTTGTGATGAGCGGCAATAGCACCAGCTAAAGCAGCATCAACCTTAGCAGGTTGTAAAATAGGAGCATCACCAATAACATTACCATCACCACCATTTCCACCATCATCACCATCATCACCTCCATCATTCCCACCTGGTCCATCCTCACACTCAGAATCCGAATCGTCATGGATCCAGCGATCATTTTCAGGACATACATAGTCTGGATTCACCAAATGACCAATCAAACGTTTGGTCCTAGGTGTCTCCTTTCAATAGATCTTCATTCTTCGGACCGTATCTGCCGAAATGTGATCGAGTTCCAACACATCATTTACCAATGTTTGATCGATGACCAAATTTGGAATCAAGTCTTGAATAATTAACTGGAGGAAACATGGATACATTAAGAACTTCTTCTTTTGAACCGTTTGAAGACACTGTTCCTTAAGATGATAGAAGATCATCTATGAGAAGTTAAACAGCTTGTTAAGTACCAAAGAAACAAAAGCTGACTGTAACATGATCCGGCACTCATCAAAACCTCCTTTACGACCTCCCAAGCAATGGATCAACATATGCATTAGATACTTGTAAGTTGGACACAAGCCATCCTTGTTGTACATATAATCACCAATATCACGTCCGTAGAGTACACGACTAAATAAAACCTTGATCAATTTCATGTTAATTTCACAAGGATTGTCAATGTTATCTCCAAATAGAAGTATACGTCGGATCACATCAATATCAACGGTGATAGGCGTTTGGTTGATTGTGGCTGTGATTTGGTTCTCAACTTCAATGTATCTCGCCGTATTCCAGAATTGACGAATGATGCTTAGATAAACCTTAGGCCAAGCAGTCACAACAAAGTTGATAACTGATCGTCTAAGAAATGCTAACAAATTCCCAAAACACATCTTCATCGGCAAAGTTTGTACCATAAAGGCACAGACATTATGACGTGTATCAAATGGAAGCAAAGGAACATCCTGAGCTTGTTGATCTTGTGGTGCATCAACAGGCGGATCTTGAGCTACGTTATCAGCCATGATACTGTATAAATAAACCCGAAGAATAGTGAGAATTATAAATAATCATACTTTAAATAATAAATAAATAAAAATTATATATTTTAACTTAATAATTTTAAATTAAAAAACCATGTCGTTCGTTAAGAAACAGTCTGATTCGTTAAATAATATAAGGAATCATCTGATTCGCTATCAAGTAAATAAATGACGAATTAAGAATTAGCGAATTACTATTGAAAGATAACGAATTAACAACTAGTTCGTTATAATTTATCGAATACATATCTGAGTCGTTAATAAACTGGATTCGCTATTCTAATTCGTTTGAATTGCTTAACGAATTGGACACGAATTAGTTCAAATTCGCTAAGCACAACGAATGGCCTTCACAGCTTAATCTTTGACTTCTCTGGTCAAGGTCAAAATTAACCAAGAACACCAAAAGTCAAATGTGCAAGTCTGATAACAATTAACTCATAATTATCGATGAATATCCAAACAAAAGATCATAGAGATCTCAGAAATCCATTGCGAATCGAATGGTATCGAATTGATGATCCAGAACTTGGTACAAGTCACTTTAATTGGGGGTTTGAAGAAAGCATAAAACCCCAATAATAATCAGTTAATCATTAACCAGGAAATCAATAATCAAAAACTTGATAAAAGATCACCATGGAACTCGGAAAGACATTCTGATGATAATGACATCAAAATAAAGTTATTTAACAGAGTATTATCCACTCCGATTAAGGTTTTTGTAAGCCTCAAAAACCCGATAACAAAACATCATAATTAACCTATCAAATATGTGTTATTTTTGACGAAAACCACAAAGATGTGATCATCTATACCTTATAAACACACTGGTATAATCAAAATACCGAAAATCAAAGGTTGATAATTCTGAAAATGTTTGGCAGGATAACAATATAAATTGAAGAAGAAGAGTGAATAGTAAGATGGTTCGTATGCACGCCGTCATATATACATTGACATTGCACGATTCCCAAAGTAACGAATCAGATGATTCGTTCAAAATTTGAATTAACGAATCAGGTGATTCGTTAGTTTTACATTAACACGTGTCATCACGAATTAGATTTTATTCTTGTCTAATTCGTTAACTTATGCATAACAAATTGAAGTCATTCGTTACAGAGTGCGAAAGCAAATTAGGGTAACGAACTAGGATGTAGTTCTTTAGAATGACCTAATTCGTTATTCATAATTAACGAATCACTCATAAAAACAAAATTTAAATGGAAAAATTTAAATAAATGAATTAATAAAAAATTAATAAATAAGGAATTAAATAATTGTAAATTTAACTTAAAAGAATTACCGAGAACTTTTATCTCTATAATCGAATACCTTAAGGACGTTTCGAATTTTGAAACACTTAACTTAAAATAAATAAATTATCATAAATAATGTTAGAGCAGACGGCTGCTCTCGTTGCATCGATTAAGGTAAAATAAAATATTTAAATAATATGTAAACTATAAAAACAAAATCTTTTTTGATATTTTTGAAATTTTGTTAGAAAATGAAATATTTACCAGAAAATTATCCGAAAAATAAAATGTAAAACAGGAAAATCTTTTTGTGTTTTTGTATGATTTTTCAAAAGCAGTACATATTCAAAGGAATCATTTTTATGCTAGTTGTCGATTTTAATTGTTAAAATCCAAACATGATAAAACAATAAACATAAATAAACCATTTTTTTGGATTTTTATCGAGTTTGAGCAGAGAATCATATTGACCAAATTGCCCTTCCATCAGAGCTTTATATTTTAGCGATATTGTGACTGGCGTTAAGTCGGTCATTGGTATTGTTGTCCACTTAAATCTAATAACAAACTTTCAAGTGTTTTTGTGATATGATTAATGGTTCAATTAAAGCACATAATATCATAAACTATCAGTCTCTAATCTCGGTTCAAGCTTAATTTGATTTTTGCCATATCACCCCAACTTGACTTAAACCATTATATTGTTGATCAAAATTTTAATTTTATAGAAATTTCTTAGCAATGCATTGAGTTTCTTTTACTATGAGTTATGCACGGGTCCATCTGTCGGCTTACATACATTGTATCCCCTGGGCTCCGTTTCATAATGGTATTGAGACGCGCCCAAGGGAGGAATAATGTATGACTAACAACGGATTTTGATCAAGTCAGTAATTTAGATTTGTACGAAGTACAGCAGTTATCAAGTTTAATGAATTTGGGTTTGCTTTAAAAGCGAGTGAAATAACCATGCATATGAATACCCAGATGATTAAGCCGCATAAAGACTCATAGTGTCCAGAACCTCAAAGATTGTTATTTGCTTTATTTTATTTTTGGTGATCAAACAAGTATAAGGCTTGAGTATGACAGGTTATTACATTTCTGCCATCCTCGCCGAGATTTTTCTAGAGACTAACACCTCTTTCAATTTGGCGTTTCTTTATGTTTATATCATATACTTTACTCTACTTGTTTGTTTTAAGACCTACCAATGCATTAATGCAATTAAGCACACAGTGTTTCAAGCTTATTTCTTGCTGGATTTGGGGTCAAGAGAGTCAATGTACTATCATTTTCTTTTTTTACTTCAAAAAATCAAAATTTTGAGGAGCATAAAACAAAATAAAGATAAATTTAATCGCCCCAGTTAACTTAAGTCTATAAATAAATAGTTAACCTATCAATTCAACAAGTGAATAATATGACCAAGACATGCAAGCATGCTTCACAAACTTAAATAACCGACATAATTTTCAGCTAGAAAATAATCTAAAACGTATAACGAACGCCCCAACTACCTTCCATTATCAGGTGAATGGCTAACCCGATCATTTACAAGTAAATGTCAGGACCAAACATATACAAGTACATGTCCTTCAAATTTGGGTAATTGACATACTTTTCAGCGAACATATGCAAAAAAAAATTTTTGGTTTTTCTCTATACATACTTTAAAAACACAATCTTTTTGTCTTTTTCAATTTTCTTATAAACAAAATAAACTTCACAATCTTTTTGTCTTTTCAGATTTTTGTGTACAAACTTAAAACACAATCTTTTTTACTTTTCAAATTTTAAAATGTTTTTGGATTTTTAAAATAATTTTAAGAAAAACAGTAAAGAAAAGAAATCATGATATTTTTGTTTTTTCAAAATTTTCTAATGTTTTTGGATTTTAAATTTTTTTAATGTTTTTGGGTTTTATCTATACAAACGAAAAACAAAATCTTTTTGTATTTTGTAATTTTTCACCCCCTAAAACCTAAAACCAAAATAAATTTTAAAATAAAAATAAAAGAAAAGGAAGATAGTCATCCTTGTTTCAGGATATCAGCGAGGGTCTTCAATCCATTTAAACCAAGCAAAAATTGAAAACACGTTTTATTAAAGGCTTTGGTAAATAGATCGGCTTTCTGAAAGTCAGTATGTACTTTCTCAAGGTCGATTAATTTCTTTTCAATGCAATCCCGTATAAAATGATATCGAATTTCGATATTTTAGTTTTAGAATGTTGTACGGGATTCTTTGTGATAGATATTGCAGCAGAGTTATCAATGAAAATAGGAGTAGTAAGAAACTTCAAACCGTAGTCGCGAAGATGTTGTTGTATCCAAAAAACCTGGGAACAACAACTCGAGCCTGCAACATACTCAGCTTCAGCGTTTGAAATGGAGACCGTTGTCTGCTTCTTACACTGCCAGGAAACAAGCCGGTTTCTTAAAAATTGACACCCTACCGTGGTTTATTTTAAGTTGATCTTGCAACCTCCATAGTCCGAATATGAGAAGGTAGTAAGCTCAATGTTATCGTCCATGGGGTACCAAAACCCGATGTCTAGATTTCTCCTTAGATACTGAAGTATTCGCTTAATCGCAGCTAGGTGAGTCACTCGTGGACTTGCTTGAAACCTATCACAAAGACAAATAGCAAACATAATGTCGGGGCAAGAAGCCGTTAGATACATTAAAGATCCGATCATTGTACGATAGAGGGTAGGATCAACGGTATCCTCCAATTCATCCAGTGATAAATTGTGACCCACTGGGAGAGGAGTTGAAGGGATTTTTCTAGCAGATATCTTGAATCGACTCAAGACATCTTTCACATAGTTGGTCTGGTGAATAAAGATTCCTTTCGCAGACTGGTGAACTTGCAACCCTAAAAAGAAATTCATCTCTCCCATCGAACTCATCTCGAACTTCGTTTGCATAGACTTCTCGAACTCCTTACATAACGTGTCGTTTGTAGACCCAAAGATAATTTTGTCGACATAAATCTGAACTCAGAGAATATCATCACCAACAGTCTTATGAAATAAAGTGCGGTCGATAGTCCCTCTCTTGAAGCCGTTATCAGTCAGATGGTCGGCGAGCGTGCCATACCAAGCTCGCGGGGCTTGATGTAGACCATACAGGGCCTTTTTTAATCGGTAAACTCGGTCCGAATAATCAGGATCTTTAAAACCAGGAGGATGTAAAAAAAACACTTCCTCGTGTAGTTCACCATTGAGAAAAGCACTTTTAACATCCATTTGATAGACCTTGATACTCTTATAAGTAGCATATGCCAGAAAGATTCGAATCGACTCTAATCTTGCAACTGGAGCATATACTTCAATACCCTCTTGCTGATGAAAACCTTGCACCACTAATCGTGCCTTGTTTCTTACGATCACCCCATGATCGTCTTTCTTACACTTAAATACCTACTTAGTCGGAATAGCTTTTCTTGACTCTAGCAGATTTGTCGATTAAATCCCAAACACCCAAACGTGCAAATTGCTGTAATTCTTCTTGCATGGCCTCTACCCAAGAAGGATCTTGAAGAGCCATATGTGGCGTCATTGGCTCAACTTGGGATAGAAAGCAAGTGAATTTAGCAACATTTACAATTCCAGAGGAATGTAAATCTGAATAAGCACACAATACGTTATTCTCACTTGACGGAGCAACTTGATAACGTGTTTGAACGCCCACATCAAGTTCTCCAATGATGTTTTTTTGTGGATGATAATTATGAATCCGAAGAGTGGGATTCTCTGGAACAACAACATTATCAAATAAGTTAGTGTAATGTTCATCAAGTTCAGGAGATGAAACATTATCACTGTCAAGTTCAATAACTGTATCATCAGCTTGATTGTCATCAGAAGAAGTAGATACATTATCAACCTGATCATCATCACATGGATCTTCAGTTGGAGCAGGAGTTGTAGCTTCAACATCATTAGAACTTGAAAATCTTAGAATGGCCAAATGATCTTCAAAGTATGCTCGAATCAGATCTTCGTCTATGTTTTCGGTTAATAGAGTAAATGAATTAATAAGCCATCATAGTCAAACATCCAGTCGGGACCTTTCCCTTGAAGAGGAGTGGTGTACTTTTGACAGTCCACATGATACCATTCCTCAACACAACCATAAGTGAAATTAAATACTCTTTTCTTTGGAGACGCATATCCCAAGAAATATCCTTCAATGGCTTTTTCTTCAAACTTACTTGCATCCTTCTTCAACATTGTACAAGGACACCCAAAAGGTTCCAAATACTTTAAGTTAGGCTTTCGATTGTTTAAATGCTCGTAACTTGTTTTCTTGAGTCATTTAACAGTTAGAACTCGATTAAGCGTATAGCAAGCTGTATTCACCGCCTCATTCCAGAATTGGACGGGAAGCTTAGAATCAGTAAGCATAGTTCTTGAAGCTTCAATCAAGGTTCTATTCTTCCTTTCTGCAACACCATTTTGTTGTGGTACATAGGGTGCACTATATTATCGATGAATTCCTTTTTGAATGCAAAAGAAATCCAATACATTGTTCTTAAATTCAGTACCATTATCACTTCGAATTCTCCTCACATTTTGTTTGTATAGTGATTCGATCTTAGTAATAAGGTTTTTTACCAAAACATGTGTTTGATCTTTCGAACTCATAAATAACACCCATGAGTATCTTGAATAATCATCAGTGACAACAAAACAATACCAATCTCCAGAGATACTAGCACGATTCACAGGACCAAAGAGATCCATATGAAGTCGTTCAAGAGGAGTATCAATGGAATTCAATAACTTAGAAGGAAGAGACTTTTTCTTCTGCTTGCCCTTCTTGCATGCGATGCAGTGATCAGATAACTTAAAGTTCTTCAACGAGACAGCCTCAACTAAGCCATTAGCCATTAAATAATTCATCTTTCGAACATGAATATGACCCATTCTACGATATCATTTGATCGTGGTGATCGCATGACAACCATGTCCTCGGGAATCACGTACCCCGGTTTCAAGATAAGACACTCTTTATCAGTAAATACCGTGGTGTACTTTTTATCGCAGATTTGCGACTCACTCAATAAATTATGGTCCACCTTGTCACAGTAATTGACATTTTCAAAAGTAATGTGACCATTTGAAACTTCACCTTCTTGTGTGATCATGCCCCATAAATTCCCAGCAAACGCTACATAACCCCCTTGAATATTCCTCACATTTGTTAAGAGGTTGAGATTTCCAGTGATATGATGATAACATCCGCTATCCATTATCCAGTTTTCACCAGAAATGGTCTTGGATGTACCCTACACACAAAAGAAAATGATTAGTTAAAAAAGGCAGCCCAGGCCTCAGTCTTGGGCACCTTTTGTTTTGTTTTTGAGAAATTTTAAACTTAGCCGAATTCAACTGTTGTTTAGCAACTTGAGAATAAGTTACTGGCTTCTTAGACTTTCGTCTTAGATAAGCAGCTTGAACAATGTTTGAATTTGTGTTCTTACATATGGGCTAAGTTGGAATAAATTTTGGTTTCACTTGACCATATGTTTCATTCATATGAATCACCTTTCGAGGATTCACGTTTGAAAACATAATGGGTGTATCATCCTCACATGTCACAAGACGTTTCAGAATCTCCTTTATCATAGGAACCGGTTTCGAATGGTCCTTGACAAAAGGGTGGAGATTTTGAAATTTCTGTTGTCTACAATTCCTCACAACATGACCTTGTTGACCGCAAAGAAAACAACTTCTCATGTCCACACGATCATTTTGAGGTTTAACAGTAGAATATGACAAAGAAGGATGATAAGTCACATTCTTGGAAAAGCTTTTAGTTAAATCATCAGATGACACGGAATTCTTCTTTAGATAAAAATCCAAATTAGAACAATTAGAAAAACTTTGCAAAGTATCAGTTCCAGTGGATTTTACAAACTGAACTTTCTTAGCTTGTTTTAAAAGTTGTTTTGCTTTAGTCAAAGAATCAGATGTCATTTATATTTTAGCTTGAGCATACCGACGTTCAAGATCTTGAATCTTAGAGGTTTCATTGTGAAAAACACTTTCAATCAGTTCTGGTTTAATGATACTAATTGGAATGTCTTTCTCAGTGAACACCGTGTCAATCCCTTTCAACTTAAACACACGAACAGTTGTCGACTTTGAAACAGTAGGATTGATAAAGCGCATCAAATCCTCATCAGAAACTTTAGGCTTTTCTGGTTTCTTAGTCTTAACCGGTTTAACCTTAACATGGTCTTCTTTTCTCACATGAGGTTTGAATGAACCATACACAGCTTCCTCAAATTCATGAAGTTCACAACGAATGTGATAAGAACTTGGAATGTTCTTGTTTTTGTGTATTACCTCGGGTTCAAACACATCCTCAATAATCACTTTGTCAACATTTTCAACAAAGACTTTAGTGCTTTCAATATGAGGTTTTTGACTCGAAGATTGAGCTTTAACAGTTTCAGATTTAACAGGTTTAGGTTTTTCTGAAATCACATGTTCTTTTTCGATAAAATCCTCTTCTTTTCTAGCAAACGGATTTGGTTTTTAATCATTCTGAAAAGGAGGTGGAATTTCAACAAAACCTATACCTTTCTTTGAGTCTTTTTGCTTACCAGATACTTCAATTATTTCATTAAGCAAAAATGATGAATTTCTAAATTTACCCAATTTGTTCTTCAACTCGAGAACCTCATTCTCAAGTTCAGTTATCTTTGATCTATGTTTCAAGATTTCTTGAAACTTTTGATCATTAATTGTCATTTTGACAGATAAATCAGCCTTAAGAACATGGTTACTTACCGACAAAGCTCCAATCTTCTCTCGAGATCTCATTTGAGATTCAAGAGATTGTCGATAAGAATCCTTAAGTGAAGCAATCTCTTTTACCAAATTATCGTTATGATTCTTCAAAGACTCTAACTTAGGTTTGTTAGTTTCACATTCAACACAAGTTACTTTAATAGATGAAGTAGCAGAGATAGAATGATTAAACTCATTGATCATAGCCATGCAAGCAAAAACAGTTGGAGGCTTGTCACATGAGTTGTCAGAATCAGATTCAGAATCATTGTTAGAGGACAGCTCACTTCCACTTGCATCTTGAAAGTCTTTAGTTAGCTCAAACGTAGACAAATTAGCTTGATTATCATTACACAGCAGTCGTTGTGAACAATCATTTCCATCAACTAACATTGCTTGTGACCCAGAAGTAGACGGTTTCTTTTCAGCATCATTACCTCGTGATGTAGAATATATTTGATTTTGACCACGAGGACCAGTATACTCCTTTTTCGGCTTGTCACATTCTTTTGCAAAATGCCCGAACTCTTGACAATTGTAACATTTCACTTTTAACTTGTCAAACCCCAATTTCTTATTCAAGGAAGGAAGATCTTTGCCAGTCCTTTGCATGAATCTCTTAACCTTACGGACAATCATAGCCATGTTCCACTTCAAATCCATGATCTCTAAGTCATCCGGATCAATCTGATCATAATCTTCATCAGTCAGATCACTTGTGGCTATCTTACTACTCACCAAATTCTCATATGAAGACATGAAGGCTATCAGAAAAGCAAAATTTTGTTCAGCTTCCTTCCTGTTTACACTTGGTAGTGGAGCAAATGGATTTATAGCAGATGAATTTTCAGACCCAATAGAAGCACCAGGTGATCCAGAATTACCAACAGTGTAAAAACATGCTCTTTGATCATTATAGATGGTTGTTGCATTCTCACTTGCATAGTGTAAGAAATGCAGTGATTGGAGAAATAGTTGAACTTAGAGGCATACTACCACCATAGAAGCAGGATCTTGACTTTCCCTGGAAGACTTCTGACATTTAAGATCATATTCACTTGCTTCAATCATTTGCAAGAATTCAGTTGCAGTCAAGTCTTCATTCGTGAAATAGTTATTCTCTTTCAGAACCATTAAAAACGTAGAATAATAACTTGGTAGTACACTCTTAATAGTATCAATCTTATCAACCTCGGAAGTTTCCAATTTCATTTTATCCGCTTCAGCAATCAAGTGATTAAACCTAGTAGTCATCTCCTCAACTATTTCACCCTTCAATAAGTTAAAGTTTCGAAATTGAAACTTAAGCATTACCTTCTTACTCTCAGCTGTATTACCCATACTCCTCATACGAATATGTTGGAATAAGGAAGCATAGATCTTTATGCTACCCACTTGGTGAAAGATGTTTTCGGGTAAAGCCATAGTAAGAGCAGATGAAGCCTTTGTCTCAATCTCTAATGCTTTCTTCTCTTCTTGTGAATATTGAGAAATAGCTTTAGGAGTGTAACCAATAGTGTCATCTCCAATCATTGGAACAACATATACCTCATCTAAGCAATACGAGCAGTCATGATGAACTGAACCCAAATGAGCACAGAAACGGGGTTCCCATTTAGCAAAATCACTTAATTTTATTAAACGTGGACATTTTGAATGTGAGGCAATCTCAGTGTCAAGTTGCAACATTTGTTGCATTAACATATTCTTTGAAGCTAGTGCATACATACCAGCCATGTTTGTTAAATTTCAAACTCTAAGGGTTAAAATTGAAAATAAGATTAACAAACTGTGAACAGTAAGGGTAACGAACTGTGAACAGTAGTAACGAACTGTGAACAGTAGTTGACGAACCACAGCTTAACGAAGTTAAGATTGATCAGGTAGCGAATCAGAAATGATTTTAAGGAAACTAAAAGAAGTTAACGAATCTGGTCAACAAATTGATTTGACGAAATTAGTCAACGAATCAGATGGTTTACTAACGAATTAGATAAACGAATCACTAAGAATAAGCTTAGCGAATAAGACGGTTATCTTTAACAAATCACTAAGAGAAGGCTTAGCGAATTAGATGACGAATCAGCTACAGTTGATAACGAATCAACTTATAGCGAATCAGGTTGTTACAACGGTTTGTAACAAACTCTGACAACTTGTGACACGTGGCAAAAGTTGTTGGGATTGTAAGTCCCGAATCTGGATCACTACAATTATGATATCAATATAACAAGTATAGGTGCGGAATACCTATACTCGGTGATTCAAGAACATGATATGATAAAGTAAAGTAACACGGAGTTGCTTCAAAACACATGTATATTAAAATACGTCGGGTGCTTAAGAACTTACAATACTTGATTACCAATAACTAGGAATGAATAACCTTAACCCTATACATGATAACATCTATATATAGGGACACCACCAGCCTAGCCGGCCCAAACTAACAAAGGCCCACCGAGAACACATAGGTGTTCTCGGCTCACATACAAACCCAAAACCCAAGCCCAAACAAAACAAAACTAAATACAAACTAAGCTCAAACCACATAAACTAGGCCCAACAATCTCCCCCTTGGTTTGTAGCCTTTTCTTTTAATCATGCTCCATGTAGTCTACATCAGCATCTTTCCAAGCGCCCGCCCAAAATCTGCATCTGATAATTGAAGCTACTATGCTAGTAAATTCTTTGGCAGCCATCTCAAAAACCGGAACATCAATTATCTGAATTGTACTCAAAGTCTTGATATCCATTTCATTGAACTTCAGTAGGTCTCTGGGATCAACAAATCTTAACTGACCCTTTCCTTTCGCCAACTTGATGACAACTGTAGCAGTTAAACTGTTGTACATCCAGAATCTCATGTTAGCCAATGTGCCATCTGGAATTTCATCTGGAACAGGAATATGAGTGGCCTTGTCTGTGGCAGGCCACATGACATTCACCATAGTCTTCCGGGTCTTTGGATCTTGAACTCCCTTAGCCTTCTTCAGGAAAGATTCAGCAGTCTTCATGTTGGGAAAACCTCTGTCAACTTGTCTTCTCAGAAATTTCCAGAAATCAGTCCCGCGTTTGTCATTTGTTGGATTTGTGAATGGAGAGTTTATCAAGTCAATAAGATCCACTTTGGTCCATGAACCAAAGTCTTTCATCTTCTTGTAGTACTCAGTTGTTCTTGACTTCCTTTTTACCCACCACATATTCTTATCCGCATCAAAACCCCACGATAGAACTCCCAATCGATCACCGTATTTATCTGAGAATCCCTTTTGAAAGGTAACCACGAACCTATCTGGATGATCCGATGATTCAATGTTCTGATTTGAATTCTTCATCACTAGCAGCTTCTTCTTCCCCTTTTCAAGTAAATTCTTCATAATTCTATCTGATTTCTCTTTGGAGACGGGGGGAGCATCCATGTATTGTTGCAGTGATTCCGAGTCATCGATGTTTTCAACAGGGCGAGCAGTAGAACTACCACCCTGACTCACGTTGGGTGCTTTAGAAACTACGCCATCACTGCCTTTAAACTCATCCCCAAACTTTTGAAACAACTTTTGTTGGAGGTCAAGATACAGGGTCGTTAGTTCTCCCATGTTTGACTGTAGTTCTTTAATCTTGGAATCTTTATCAGAGTTGCATGGTTCCAATTCTTGAATATGAACATCCTTGACTACCGAATCTTGTTCGAGTTCAAAGACTCGACGTTGTAATGCATGAACATCAACAGGAGCATCTTCAAGAACCACACCTTTACCTTTATTCTAAAGGTAAGCTTCCTGCATATCCAGAATCTGGGCAACCTTGTCTGACGTACAGGAGCTTGACGAACCCTGAGTGTCTGGACTAGATGAACCAGAGGGAATATCTGTAGTGACGGTGTGTGGAATATCTGTCTCAAAATCAAAATCAAAATCATCACCAAAATCACTAGTCAATAAATCATGAAATGATGGTTCTGCAGCAGATGTATCTTGTTCAGCTTGTACTTCTAGGGTAGGTGTCTCAGATTGAGTAGTGTGTTAAACTGGGTTGTTTGTTTCATCTGTAGTTGGTGTAGCGGTTGTATCAGATTCACTTATCAGCATTCCAGGCCTCGGGTCTTTCTTTCTTCGTTTACGTGGACCCAGGTCTACAGCTGGATCCTCGGCTATGTTTTCTTCATCAATTTCAGCAACAGTCTGAGGAGGCTTCAGAGCAGTTGACTGTAACAAAGCTTTAACAGCATCCAAGGTACTTAAAGTCTCAGCACTTGGAATGGTATCTGACTGACGGTGTTTAGTCTCATCTTCTTCATCATCAGAAATCTCGTAAGTTGTAACACGTGGTCGAACTGGTGCCACGTGTTCATCAGCAACCTGAGTTATGACCGGCTCAGCTTCTGTCTCAGCAAATCGTCCAAACTTTACCAGAGCATGAAAGCCCCGATAAATGATCTTGGCACCTTTCCTGTTTTGTTTCATCAACCTAAAGGTACTGGGTCCCAATGACTTCATATCCATAGTATCAACAGATTTCACAAGGTCTGTAAAGTGAGAGTCAAAAATCATCTGCAGGAACCTTGGATACATAAGAAACATCTCTTTCTTCTTCCCTTTCTGATTGCTCATCATTTCATTGAAAACGAACTTGGAATAATTAAAATCCCAATCCATGATCAGAGCAGCGATAGCGGACATCTGAGTATGACTAATCTCATCAGAGCCCCCTTTCCTACCGGACACGCAAGTGAAAAACATGTGAATCAAGAATCTCCAATATGGGTGAAACAGTTTCTTGATTTCCGGTGGATAGGTGCCCTCGTAACCCATTCTTTTAAGAACCTCTGTGACAGCAGCAGGGGAATACTCACTCGGGTAATCGGGTTGATCATCAAACAGTAACACCTCTCTCACAATCGCCTCAGTGATGCTAAATGGCTTCTTCTATATTTTGGAATCTATGGATATGACTCCGTCTTGTCCGTGTGGGTTGATTGAGGCATTGTTCCAGAAATCCGTGATCATCTTCTTGCAAATGACAGGATTTTCTCGTAATGCGTGAGATATCCTGCACGTGTTGTGGCCGACAATCATAGAGTTGAATTCCTTGTGAGTTATGGGTGGATCATATAAGTATCCAGCCACATTGTGCGAGTCAGCAATCTTTAACGGATTCTGATAAGCCATTTCTGCACCAAACGTATCAAGTTAGATAGCCAATAGATTAATTTGATAATATTTAAAAATATGTTCATGGTTTAAAAAGAATTTCGGTCCAGAGGACTGTAACCGGCCCACAGAGAACTCATTGGAGAGTCCAGAGGATATTATAAGGCCCAAGTGAACAATACAGTATAAGTGTAGGCCCAAACGGTGAGAGTAAGGCCCAATTGGAGAGATCTCGATCAACAGGGTGGGTTCTCGGTCAACGAAAGTCAACAAAACTAATGAAATCAACCGAGAATGGGGGTTCTCGGTCAATATTTAACCGAGAACAAGAATTCTCGATCATAACTTGACCGAGAACGTGAGTTTTCTGTCAAGACCAAGGGTTCTCGGTCAACGAAAGTCAACCAAGAACTCCTTAACAGCTGGGGACAGAGAACCCCTTGGATTCCACCTCGGGAAGCACGTAATCATCTTCACCCCCACCGAGATCCCTGAAACCTCCATTAAACCTGCAAATAGTCAAGAACATTCAACCAATAACTCTTGATTAACCCTCAAATATCCACTAAAACCCTTAAATACACATGAATCCACTGCAAATTCATCAATTTATTCATGGAATCACTTCACGGTAGTCATCTGATAATACTCTAACTGTACACAGATCTCATAGAGCTTGTCCAATACCTTTTAATCCAATAAGATGCACACTGAGAGATGATTAGAGACGAGTTTTTAGATTTCGGCTAAGAGATTTGAGAGAAAGAAGATTTTTTGATTTTGTGAAAATAAAGAAAGTGATTAACAAAACAAACTTTAAAACCACTAAGGTTATACCGGAGGTGGGCCGAGAACGCCAAATGGGCTCAAACCAGTGAGCAACCCAAGTGACATTTCCAGCAAACAAAAATCCAAATATTGAAGCCCAATTTCCAAAACAAACTCAAATTATACGATCATTTTGAGGAGTGTAATTTCGAGGAAAACTTAAAAAATTTGGCAAAATAATACAAAAAGAACTTAGCTAAGAAAAATAGGCAAAATAAATACACGTTTTAATATACACAGTAACTCCCTTTGAATTTTAAAATCGGGATCAAATTTCAGTTTTAGTAAAACGCTAACCTTTTATGAAAAGATCCGAACATGGAATCATATTGTTTAAGAGGCTGTCACAAGGATTCATGTTCAGCGTTATTATGGCATAAAGAGTCAGGTTGATAGCAGGTATATCATACTTAGCATGATTTTCATTGCGTCAATGATATGATTAAGGTTCAGTTCGGCATAAAGCTTAGATGGACATCACTCATGGACATGTGGTGACTCCTATCTTTTCTCAAAGCGTATTTGGCTTTCCCCAGATCACCCCAATTTGACTCCAACCCCCTAGAGCTTGATCAAAATATTTTTATAAAGACAAAAATTTTAGGCTTTAAGGTTGAACGTTGGACTTAGTGCCAGTAAACTGACAAGCCTTTCATTCGATACATGACAGGACTTACTTGTGTGCCCCCATCTCTGTAGTTCTAGTTTAACCCTTTAAACCTCTCAAAATAATTTTAGTAATAGGTAAATAACTCTTTTGCTGATTTTTTTTAATAAACATAATAGCACAATATTTTTGGTGATCAAGACACTAACGGGCTCGTGTATGACTGGGTATTTGCTTTTCTGCCTATCATTCGGAGAGATGTATCTGGAGACATGCACCTGTCTTCAAAATGACCCTCCACATTAAGTTTAGCAAATTTAGTTTATATCACTTCAACTTTTACGCACCATGGAAAGCTACCATACAATATCAATGACTGTTCTAGAGCCTTTTAAGCTTAATAACTTCACCCGTTAGGCACACGAAAACAATTTATCTATCACTTTCCAAAGGTTGAATCAATTTTCATTTGAAAATATTTTGAGGCTTCTGAAAAGCTATTAACTGAATAGTAATATCATTTCCCATGGAGTTACATAAAACACACGTGTTAAGGATTCAGTCACCCCGGTCACTATTAAGCTTTTAGGTAGATGGCTATCCTGTATGACCACAAGTGGTTAACCGGACCAAACATGTATGAAATACGTGTCCTTCCAGCTCAAAATTACCAACATAATTTTAAGTGAAAGAATACAAAACACAAAACACATCATAATCGCCCCGGGTGCTTTCAGTCATTGGGTAAATCGCTATCATGTGAAACTACAAGTAGAACACCGGACCAACCATATACGAATATATATCCTTCAAACTTTAGCAACCGACATAATTTTAAGCGAGAATGAATCTTGAAAATTTTTTTATTTTATATTTTTTTAATAAAAACGCACACACACTATTTTTGACTTTTTGATAATAAAAACGCACACGCACTATTTTTGACTTTTTGAATTTTCTCCCCGTAAATTTGTGCAAAAATAACAGAAATGTACAAATTTATACCCAAAAAGACTCAATCCTCGAAACAAAACATTTTAAGAAAGCCCACAAGCACATTAAATTTGGCTGTTCCGACCGGTTTTGTAAATAAGTCCGCCACATTGTTGTCAGTGTGGACTTGTTCAAGATGAATTACGAATAAAATGAATTTTAATATCGATGTGCTTGGTTTTGGAGTGTTGAACAGGATTTTTCACAATGGCAATGGCCACATCATTATCATAAAAAATAGGAGTGTCAAGAAATTCCAAACCGTAATCCAGCAGTTGGTTTTGCATCCAGATAACCTGAGAGCAGCAAGCAGATGCCGCAACATACTCCGCTTCGGAAATCAAAGTAGATACCGTCTGTTGTTTCTTGCACTGCCATGAAATGAGACGGTCACCTAGGAACTGGCAACCAGCTGATGTGGATTTCCTGTCAATGTCATCTCTACCATAATTGCTATCAGCAAAAGCATAAAGATCAAATTCTGATTGTTTAGGATACAAAAGCCCTAACTTTGGTTGTCCCTTCAGATATCTAAAAATACCTTTAACAGCAATTAAATGAGAGAGTTTAGGATTAGGCTGGAACCGAGCACACTGGCAGACTGCAAACAAAATGTCAGGACGACTTGCTGTTAGATACATCAGAGACCCAATCATCGATCTGTAGTATGTTTGATCTACGGGACTCCCATCAGGATCTGAGGACAGCAATGGTATTTCCGCCATGGGAGTGTTGGCACTCTTTGAATCTTGAAACTCGAACTTCACTAACATATCCTCAACGTACTTCCCTTGATGTAGTAAAATTCCTTCTGAGCTTTGACGAACCTGTAGCCCCAGAAATGTAGTCATCTCACCCAACGAACTCATTTCAAACCTCTTCTTCATTACACCCTCAAATTCGGTACACAATTCAGTGCTGGTGGATCCAAAAATGATGTCATCAACATAAATCTGGACGAGAATCAAATCTTTTCCGACAGTTTTCCGGAACAGGGTTTGATCGATGGTTTCACGCTTGTATCCATGATCAAGAAGATGCTTGGTCAACGTAGCATTCCACGCTTGAGGAGCTTAGTGTAACCCGTACAAAGCCTTGTCTAGTCTGTAAACGTGATCTGGTTTCTTGGAATTAACAAAACCTGGTGGCTGATCAACATAAATCTCCTCTATGACTTCACCATACAGAAACGCAGTCTTGACGTCCATCTGATACACTGTAAAGCCCATGAATGAAGCATATGCCAGAAAAATTCGAATAGCCTCATGTCTAGCCACTGGGGCGTAGACTTCAGTGTATTTTAACCCCTCAACCTGACGAAAACCACGAACTACCAATCGTGCCTTATTCCGAACAATAACCCCGGTGTCATCTTGCTTGTTTCTGAAAACCCATCTAGTATCAAAAGCTTTCTTTCCTTCTGGTAGTTTAACCAATCTCCAGACCTTCAACTTATCAAACTGATTCAATTCTTCATGCATAGCATCAACCCAACTTGGTTCTTGAAGAGCCATTTCTACATTTTTAGGTTCAATTTGAGAGATGAAACACGAAAACATGCAATTGTATATGTGTCTTGTTTGGCTTCTGGTGGACACTCCGCTTCAAATGGACCTATGACATTTTCAATCAGATGATCTTTCTAAATTCTTGATGGATTTAACTGATCAGAGACATCACCGGTAGATTGCAGATTTGACAAATTTTCAATATCATCAACAAGAGGGTTTTTCCATCCAGATGTTGCCGTGCTGTGAGAGTACGAGGTGCTGGCGACATATTCATTTGGAATGTCATCGGGAAACAAAGTGCTCCCGAAGATCTGACGAATAGAAATCTCCCCCTCAGCATCAGTTGCATGTTCAGTCATGTTTGGCGAGCAGTCTGGTGCTGGAATTTTGTTGGATTGATTATCAATGGCAGATGAAGCGGTATTCAAATCTGTAAAATCATCATCAATCAGTGGAGAAATATGAGATACAGTCTGTGGATTCTCCTTTGCAGCTTCCACTGTGGGACCATAAAGAGGTTTGGTGCTAAGGACTGGAAACACATTGAATGGTTTGAAAAATTCATTGTAGTCAAATAACCAATCGGGACCAACACGAGCATCAGTCTCATTTTCTTCCAGCCAACGAACCTCATAAGACTCTAAAATCTATTTGGTGGACTTGTTGTAGACCCTATAAGCTGTATTTCCCGCATACCCAACAAAGTAACACTCATCGGCTGCATCCCCAAACTTTGGAGTGGTTTCGAGGTTCAGTATAGTGCACGGACAACCAAAGGCTCTGCAGTGTGCAACATGGGTTGATGAACGTACACAATCTCATATGGTGTCTTCATCTTGGACTTGTTGATTATCACCCGATTCTTAACATAGCAAGTCGTGTTAACAGCTTCTGCCCAAAAGAACAGTGGCAGTTTGGAGTCACACAGCATTGTTCTTGCAGCTTTGATAAGAGTTTTGTTTTTTCTTTCAGCTACACCATTTTGTTGAGGTGTTCGTGGGGCGCTGTATTGACGGAGCACCCCCCTTTCTGAACAGAAATGATTCAAAGTCGCATTCTTGAACTCTGTTCCATTGTCACAACGGATTCCCTTCAGCTTTATATTCAGTTGATTTTTCATGAGCACAGCGAACTTCTTGATTAGATCTGCAGTTTCACTCTTATTTGACAGGAAAAATACCCATGTAAAACGTGAGTAATCATCAATAATAACGAGACAATAAGAGCAACGAGACAGACTCAAAACATGAACTGGCCCGAAAAGGTCCATATGAAGTAGTTGAAAAATAGACGAGATGGTATTAATCAATTTTGGCTTGTGGGTTTTTCGATGATGTTTACCCAAAACACAAGCTACACGTTAGATTTGGATTCACGTTGTACTTGTTTGTATTTGATCATTCAATTTAATTAAATAGATATTGCCACTTTAAATTATTGCATGATAGTACCTTGAGAGTTGTGAGCAATCAGCTCACGCCCCACCATTTCTGCATTAGGTTGGGGTGTGACATATTGGCATCAGAGCCAGGTTTAAGATTGGTCGTTAGTGGTGCTAACATGCTTAGGAGCCTCATACGTGCTTATATGTTTGCCTTATTTGTTCAAATTATTTGTTTACAACTTTCTTAGATAATTGTTTAATTATTGTTTCTTTTATTGTGATGCATACACACACAACTCTGAGGCTATGCCTCAACTTTTGAAGATAATTTTTCTAAAATAATTTAAGTCAAGTAGATTTCCTTTTAATTTTGGGAAATTCCTTAAGAAATCCCTAGGCTGTTTTAAAACCGAATTCACGGTGGTTCGTGGTTAAATTCGGTAAATTCCGATTATTGTCTTTTGTTATTTGAATGGGTAGTTGGGTGGAAATCCATGGTATCCATGGGCAATCCTACTATCCATTCCTCAACGTTTTTTGAATGTTATTTTTGTTAGAATTCATGATATGTGGTGGTTCACGGGATGCTCCAACTACTCATATTTCTCTCTCGTTTATTAAGTTTGGTCGGTTAAAACGCCATGTAATGCTCATGGGCCGACATACTCTATTGTATTGTTTATTAATTAGTTTCGTTGGGCCATTCAAGCTGCCACGGAAATCTCATGGGAGGCCAACACACAAATTATGTTTCGTTAGTTTATTGTAAAGTTAACTCAATCAAATAAAAAATTTAACTTTTAAACTGACATCATCTCCTCATCTAGTTATCACGCATTAATCGTATTGACTACATCATCTAATAAGTATTTACACAATGTATCCCTTATCTTACAATCTTTTACCTTTATTCCTGATGATACGACGCAAATCCCTATTAATAAAAGCAAAATTATTATAAGTTATCTAAAGCAATTAAACTTTTATGGTCTCCTCAACTTATCCTTCACCTTATAAATCTTTATTTTTGGTCCTCGTAGAATGTCTTTCCTAAGAAACCACCGTCGTCCTCAACATCAATCGTCTGATTCTCATGACCACCGTATGGCCGCTTGTATACCAATGAGTTAACTGTTGCGACCCCCAGGATAGTTACCCAAATTCAAAACATTAATGCAACCGATCCAACTTTTTCCACTAACCTCTCTGCTGGTAACTGCAAACCATCTACCTCCACTCATCCTCACAACAAGAAACGTAAGAATCTTGCTGCAAACAAACCTACCCAACCTCAAGCCTCTTCAACTATTCCTAACAAGAAACCTTACTTCGGCCCTTTCCTGTTATGCTCCATTTGTAACCATCATCACCCAGTTAAATCCCTATGCCGCTGTTGCACCCAATGTAACCGTTATTTCCATTTTGTTAATACTTGTCATGTTCCACCTGGTGCAGAAGCCGTTCCGCAACAGTCTGTGCCATCTGCTCCTAGACCCGCTAGTACACTATATGCCCAACCTGATGCCCCACCACCCGTGATTGTTACTATCATGGAACACCTAATCATATCCGCAATATGTGCCCCAGATTATCCGTGCTAATCAAGCTCAAGCTATAACTACAACCTACTACATTACCCATGCCCATCAAGTCCAAATCTATACATCCCACGTCCTTCAAGCTCCTCTCGTCAATACTAAGATCATTCGTACTTAACCCAAACTTATCAAATTCCGCACCCGCAATCTCAAGTTTACCAAATATACTGTAATCAAACAACACTCTTGCAACCCGTTCAAGCTCAACCTTATTCAAGCTATTCCAAATCAATATACTTCGCCTGCTCAAGCTCTTATGGATCAAATCGTTCAAGATGCTCAAGTTCCAAGGTTTCAAGTGATGCGCAATTGAGGATTCAAGCTACAAGAAAACTTTTGTCGCTCGTCGTATTCTATCTTATTTAATTTAATTTTTGCTTTCTATCGACTCTTTTATAATTTTCGGATTGACGTTTTTATGAATTCTTGAAGTATTAGTTATTATTCCCTATTATTATGTCTCTCGAGTAAAGTTTATCTTACCTCCTAAATTAGATGTCTATTCTCTAATTCCTATCTGCCCCAATAAATTCTTCTTGTAATCTTATTCAATATATATATATATATATATATATATATATATATATATATATATATATATATATATGTATGTATATATATACACACACACTAGTAAGTAACCCGCGCGATGCGGCGGGATCCGAATATAGCTTACAATAAGACAATTTGATTATGTACAAACAAAATTGTGCATATTTAGCCGTAACACGTTCAACTTTCTGTAAGAAAATACATATCGGATATCAACACAAAACACTTGTAAATCTAAATCGCCAAGACCCTTAATGGTTTATGCGCCTTTTGTAACTAATACAGAAAAATCTCTAAACCCAAACACTTATTATGATCATAGATGAAAATAGGAATAATAAACAACATCACAGGCTACAAAACAATTGGCATTGAATCTTTAGCTTGAGGGCATGCAAGGCAATGGAAATTTTGTTCCCCTATTCAGTTTCTGGTCCAAACAGAATTACCAATCTGATGCGGTTTAAAACAAAACTAAAAACTGAATTTGTAATTCGGTTCGGTTTTTAGATTATAAGCTGAATAACTAACACTCCTAGTTAAAGAAGACATGAAACCTTTTTTTAAGGTATGACGTCTTTAGGACTTGTTTACACTAATCTTATTAACCGATATCCTTTGCACTAAGGGACTTCTATATGACTTTAAACAGAAAACGATGCATCCAAACATTGTTTTGCAGTTTGACTTTTATAGTTTTATATAGAAAATAAGGCTACTAAAATGCTTTAAGGGTAAAGTTGAAAATTTTGACAGCAGCTTTGGCCATATTGCTTTGGCAAATGTGACCACAATGCCCCTACTAAAATGCTTTGACAGAAAAGTAACAAATTTGACAACAGTTTTGACCAAAACTGTTTTTTTGTGAAGTTTTGACAATTTTAACCAAAATGACCAAGTTTAGACAAAATGCATGCTTCTGGAAAAGAAATGCTCGAAACAGGTCCATAACATATTTGTATACCTTCAGTACCTTGAATCTATCTTTTGGTATATCTCAGTTTCTTCATGTTATTTTACACTACTGACGCGATCGGCCAATAACCGCTAGGGTCCGAGTAATAAAGATGTGTTTCTACAATTAATAAAGGATGTTATCAGCTATACCACAAAACAAAAAAAAAAGATTGTCATAAGTTTCTTTATAACACTAAAACACCCTTATCCATGACCTTTAAGACACTTGATCACAGTTTGCAAATTTCAATTATATAAAAATGTCCATAAATAATCAACATTTAAACTTCAATCTTACTTGTTGAAATGTGCATGATAGTAACAAAATTAAACATAAATAATTTCATAACACTCATCCTACGTGAAAAATTAATCAACATTCCAACAATTATTTGTTGAACTAACCAAAGCCCTATAACAAACTAAATCCAAGGTACTGTTCAATTTCATTTAATAATAAGACTAAAAAATTCGAGATTCAAAATTACCTGTCACATATGTTGTTATGGTAGCACTTAGGTCACTGTCCTATCTTGCAAAGTTCTCTCTGTTCAATGAGCAATATAGTCTTTAATAGTCTATAATATGCTAGATGTTACAATGAGCATGTAAAAAGAGAGGGGGGGGGAGGGTGAAGACAGAAAATATGAGCAAAAGCTTTTCTTAAATAATTCTAGGACATGTGTAGAAGGAAATAAACATAATGGTAGTTTGTAACCTTTAATCGTGATAGTATCCAGTGGAAGCAGATTGCCTTAGAATCTGCTTCCCGAGATCACAATATTACATTGTCTGAGGACATGTTCTCACATAGTATCATTTTAATAGTTTTTCAAATAAACTCCATAAGTTATAAGAAGTAGCAGCTGAGACATGAGTCCAAATGTCAAAAACATGAATGATTCGAATAACAGATAACATGCATTGTATGCATATGTAAATTTTATTTTTGGGAATCACAATTCACTATAAAAAAAAGTCAAAATCATATAATCGAACTAACAACAAATGTCAAGCTTGATGAAAATACCTTACAAACAGTTTGAACAATCTTAAAAAGTTTAAAACTATGGTACACAAAGACCAAACCAAATAAGATGTATACAAAGTAACTAATATGTATACAATATAAAATTTTGATCAAATAAAAGTCCCCAAATCCAAGGTATACACACCTAATCAAAAACACGCAAGTATTTGCATTTTTCGAACACTTAGAAGACATCCACCAAAACATACAAAGTAAACAAATTGTATAAAAGGCATGAAATAGAGCAAATTAAAGGCCCCAAATCAGAGTTACAAACACCTTGACTTTAATCAAACACATAGAAAACAATTACCATAATTAAAACCGAAAATAACTTTTTTTTAAACCAAGAAACAAAGAAATTGAAAATACTCATATTTTTTTTCCTAGATAGATAAAGTGATAAACCTCAAGATATTATAGACAATGCAAGCAACCTATGCACGATATGAATAAATTATAACACAAAATAACATTAACATTCAAATAAACAAACCTATGAAGTCATTCAAATAAACGAACCTATGAAGTCATGGATGAGAGTTAAGATAACACAAAAAAAATAATAACTCTCTTATGATAATACATCAAATGCATAATAGTGTTCAAAAATATGCATTTGATATTTCCTATCCCCTTCTCCTAAAATTTCAAGATATTACCAAAATATGACATATTCATATTTCATAGTAACAAATGACAATTTCAAAGGTAATTTGAGTACAAACCTCAATAATCACTGGGGTTTCATAAGATCCTAAATTGTTCATGGTTTCCTTGCTGCATATATAGATAAGTAATAAAAGAACATTAGTTCCGATTGTGTGCAATCAATGATTTGTGCAGCTAATAGTATGTTACATTATTATATTTTTTATTTACAAAGTCCTATAGTGAGCAAAAGCAAGTGTTTTGTGGAAAAAAGTTTTTATTACCTAAGCAACTGCATACAATTGATAAACCATATCAGATAATGAAAATTGACATAAAATATGTTGGTTGTATTCATCAACAACATAAAAAGAGTGACTTGCCCATCCTGTGCACACCTTTATAGTTTGTGTACTGTAGTAGTTGGTGGTCCGGAGGCGGTGAACTCCTCGGCGATGATCCCTTGGTTCTGTCGGAGTTCGGCAGGGGAGATGGAAGGTGACGTACCTGGGAATGGTGACAACATTGGCAAATGAGAAGAGTGGTGGTCGGATGGCAACGATAGTGTTTTTCCGATGAATGTTCTCCAGGCCGTCGTAAGGGTTATGTTGATGGTTTGAACGATCTTCATATGCGACTTCATCTTCTTGACCTTTGCTTTAGACGATTGAGTAAGCGAAGAAAACGTGGAGAAAGAGGCGATGTGCATTCTTTTCTTTTCTTTTTATCTGGTTTTGCTTCCTTGTTGATGGTGTTAGGGTTTGATTTTCAAATTTTGAATTTTAGATCGTCTGGAAGGACCGCCCATTTCTCATATTTACATTAAGATTTGTACAAGAGGCATTAGGTGTTGTACATCTCTTAAAATTCAACATATTCACTTTCTCTTTCTTATCTCTATTATATATAGTAATAGATAATTATCAAATATATATAAAGTTTAACGAATGGTTGTTTTACAAAATTCACCGTATTAAATAACCAAACTATAAATTTTTAAATGACGTCTCACTTGTAACTCTTTTCCATAAAAGATTTCTATTTTACTATTGAAATTATATCTTCAAACGTTTTGTAAACCCACACGATGAGACGAATCATATGGACCATCTGACGATGAAAGTAATTATGGTCCGGAACATAATTAAAAAACTTCATTAATAAAACACTTGGATTATAACATGGCCGATTATTTATATTTATCTTCTTAGCATAAATCAAGCCCTAATTTATTCATTTCCTCCGTTTCACTCCAAACCCTAGCAACACTAATCTCCAGTGGGTGACAACATTATCATTAACTTCAAGATAGATGGGAAATTTTGAGGTCGAACCTCCGAAGCTATGGTATGTTGTAACGTAAAACCTACTTCATTAGAGTTAGATGTTGATAAGCTATCATTTTTGAGATACTTATGCAATGGAGTATGGCCCATATGAAAAGAAGAAAGATTTGTGGTTATATGCCATGATACCCGGTGATGGACGGTTGAAATTGTTGAATAGTGATAGTGTAGTGCATGAGATGGCTTCCTTGGTAGGTGTATCAGAACATTTAATCTTATATGTTCAAACTGAAAGGTTAACCAAACCAAAGGCAGGCAAGACCAGTAACCCAAAGCCAGCGGAGCCTAATAATCCTCAAGCCAAGCCCATCTCACTAACCCTAAAGCTCCTTCTATCCTAGTTATGGTGGTTACATCTCCATCATTTGGCTTGAGTCATGTTAGGTCCAAGAATACAACAAGAAAGCATGTCTTCCCAGTTTCACCAGTTAAGACTTCAACACCAATTGTCAAAACCCCACCTACCACACCAATATTCAACACTTTACCACCACCAACTGTCAAAACTCCACCTCCACCTCTAGTAGTCAACACTTCATTACCATCAATTGTCCAAACTCCACCTTCACCACCAATTGATATACCTACATCTTGAATCGTTAGTATTTCAAATGAGTCAACTGATGTTGGATCTAGTGATGTTTCAGAGTATTAATCTTATTATGTGATATGGATGATGATGATGATGATGATGGATATGAGGATGAAGAGTTGAGGAGCTCATTTGTTGCAAGAAAACAAGTGAATGAAATGGTTGTTGAAAAACAAAATAAGCTTTTTGATGATTTGTTGAAATGAACTATTAATGAATATGCAGATGGTTTGAACTTGTTAAGTCATGTGGGGACCAGTCAGTTAGACACATATAGTAGTTATGAAGATTCAGATAGTGATGTTCACACACTTGGAAATAGTGAAGATGATGACATTAGAGGAAATAAGTACATAGACTATGTTCCAGTTGTAGGTAAGCAAACTTATTGGGCAAATTTTAATTGGGCTGTCGGAATAAGGTTTGTAAGTAGGGAGGCTTTTAGATTAGCTGTGAAGAAGTATGTTGTGGCAAATGGTAGGAATCAGGCTGTTTCTTTTAGTAACAATTATAGAGGTGGCAGAATAAGTATTAAGTGTGTAGAAGGGTGTTCATTCAAGTTGTTTTGTTCATATGACACTGAAAAAAAACCTACATGATTAAATATGTAACACATGAACACAATTTCCAAAGGAACATGAAAACGAATAGGCAATTGACTAATTCATATATGGATACTGAGTTTTTACCAATGTTTAAAGCAAAACCAAACTGGTCTACTAAAGATATTCAAGATGCTGTTAGAGAAAAGTATCATGTTATCATAAACAAGTGGATGACATATAATGCCAAGAGTTGTGCTTATAAAATGTTGCATGAGTCAATGAGAGATCATTACAACAAACTTAGTTCATATATTGCAGCATTAAGAAAGGAAAACCCAACTTCAACATTTGAACTAGTTACTGCCCCACTAGGATATAATAATGAGGATTTGGAAGCGTCCCCAATTGAGTATTTTTTTCAGGTGCATCTTCATTTTTATTGATTGTATAGTTTTTGGTTAATATATAGAAGCTTTAACATATTATGGTGTGTTTTCAGGTTTTTTGTGTGTTTTGATGGTTTAAAAAAGGGATTTCTAGCAGGTTGCAGGAAGTTTTTATGCCTAGATGGTTCAATCAATCATATCATTCAATCATACCCAGTGAAGTCCCACCAACAGCAAAGCTATAAGTAGGGTCTGGGGAGAGTGGGATGTAGGCACACCGTACCTCTATCCAAAGGGATAAAGAGGTGACTTCCAGAGAGACCCTCAGCTCTAAAGTACATATGTATAAAGCAATACAAAGGAAATCAAAGTTCAAAAGTAATATAAAAATACTAAAAATAGTAGTAATAATAATAATATTAATAATAATAATATTATTATATATATGTAAAGAAAATACCATTCTGGTGTGTGACCAAAATAAGGAAAATAGAAGCCCTAGGGTATTCCTTTCTCCCTAAAACTCCTTAACTTTAATTCTACTTCTCCAAAAATTCCTATCCTCAACCATGTGCTCGGAGAGGTTTATGCCTAGATGGTTGCTTCCTTAAAACCTTTCTGAGTGGTATGTTATTGGTTGTTGTTGGTAGGGATCCAAGCAACCAAATGTATTATGTATCATGGACAATGGTTAAGGGTGAAAACAATGACAACTGGGAGTGGTTTATGGTTGAGTTAAGTAAGTGTTTAGATGTGACTGATGGTGGGAAAGGTTGGACATTGATCTCAGATCAATAAAAGGTATTTATGACTTAATCATTTGTCACATTTATATACATATACTAATATTTTGGTTTGATGTTATAGGGACTGGTTAATGTTGTTCATGTGGTATGGAAGAATGCTGAACACAGAAACTATGTAAGACAAATTTTTGCCAATTGGCATAAAGACTACAAGGATGAAGAATACAAGGAACTTTTCTGGAGGGCATTTAGGTCTTATACTGTAGTTGATTACAATGCTTCTATGAAGAAGATGTATGACATATCACCTGATGCATCAGAAGCATTAACAAACAAAACCCTAAATGTTTCTCAAGGTGCTTTCTTGAAACTGATACCAAATGTGATGTGATAGTAAACAACATGGCATAAACATTCAAGGGAACCATAGTTCAAGCTAGATCCAAATATATCATTGATATGTTAGAAGATATTAAGTTGCAAGTAATGAGTAGGCTAACAACAAGACACACACATATGTTACAAAAAAAATATGGTTGTTTAACCTAGGGTCCAAGCTAAGATTAATAAAGAGAAAACTTGAAGTATACCCATCATCAACAGTTGTGTTCCAAGTTAGTGATTTTGATGAAGATTGAGAGAACCCGCCATGGATCTAGCCGCGTCAATGCATCGATAATACAATACGAACATGAATACTTTAAATAATAGTTTATTGATAAATAATGAATAATTACATAATAAGTTATGGAGAGTATTAACTTAGATCTAGATCTTTCTCTAAATATGTACATACACAAATGAGCATAGAACCACCTATTTATAGGCCACATGCTCCATTTACAATAAATATTCTATCTAGACTATGTACAAATTATCCGAATGCTACGGACAACAATTTCGTGCACTAACAGACACCCCCTTTTCCGTAGCTATCGAATACTTTAACTGCAAATCACCAGTCACAAAACCGTGCACTAACAAAGATTTTGTAGTAGACATATGTGAAAGGTCATGTATTTGCAGAAGGTGGGACTTAGTTGGTGTACCATGTAAGTATGTTTGTGCATTGGTTGAGTTCTTAAAAATCAATGCATAGGAATTTGTTAATAAGTGTTATCTTAAAGAGAAATACTTGAGGGCTTATGAATACAGTATTCTACCTTAGATAAGTTAAATGTACTGGCCTTTATAGACTTACCTCTTGACCCACCTCCAGTTAAGAAAATGGTTGGATTGCCAAAGAAAAAAAGAAAGAGAGACCCACATGAAAATCCAAAGAAGCCTGGAAAGTTGACTAAGCATGGAATTGTCATGAAATGTAGTTATTGCAAGTCCACAACACACGACATCAAGAAGTGTCCAGAGAAACATAAGGGTAAAAAGGTCACACTAGTGAAAAAACTAAGGGGAAGGCCAAGAGCACAACCAACACCAACACCAAAACCAACACCAACACCAACACCAACACCAACTGAGGGTGTTCCAACCCAATGAAATCAACCTGTTGTTTCTGGTAAATTTCATGTTTTGATGTAATAATATTGTTTTGGTGGTTATTTAATCATGTATATTTGTCACATTTATGATTGTCTGGTTCTAAAAGACCAATGGAATGGGACATGCTACCAAAGGGTAGATTCACCAAGGCAAAGTCAACTAAGCCAGGTCAACCAAGCCAGTCAACTCAGCCAAGTCAACCAACACAGTCATCTGCTGCAACAATCAGTAAGAGCAAGGGAGACAAACAAGTCATTTAAATAATGTTTAATTTGGTTGTAATGTGTTTTAAGACAAGTAACCTATTATGTTGGATGAATGTAATCTGCTTTAAGACAAGTAGGTTTGATTATGTTAGGATATGAACAAGTAACATGTTATGTATGTTTATTTCGGATGAATTTATGTACGTTTATTTTGGAAGGATGTAATGCTAAAATTAAGTTCAAAATATTTGTTTTTAACTAAAGGTATAATGGTTATTTGACAGTTGTTAAGATACCATCATAGGTTGACTTTTTTGCATAAAGGTATTATGATCATTTGACTGTTTACAGTCACTTGTTGAGTTTTTTAGGAAGTTAACATGTCCGTGCAGAGTCATAATATGATCAGTTTATGTTTAAAATGTTGGTAAAAGGTTTAGGGGCATAATGGTCATATTGCAGATTTCATAATATGGTCACATTTTATGGTTATAATATGGTCACATTATATGTGCGAATTAGTTATTGCAGATTATTGGGTCATAGGGTCACATTGGTGATATTGCACATTAGTGAGTGCAGATTATTTGGTCACTAATGTCCAATAACAAATAGTATGAAGTCAAATTCACAAACTGATGTCAATTCCAACTAGATTAGACCATTGTAGTCAAATAACAAATTGATGCGAAGTCCAAGTAGATTAAACCATTTCATTCAACATACATTAACTCAAAACATTGCAGTCAACATAAATTTGCAGTCAACACATATATTAATCATGGGATGAAACAAGCACATTAACCTAAAACATCCAACATATTGCTATCATCACAACTATTAAACCTAACACAATTCGAATCTTCCAATTGTTCTTTTTCATCACACACAAATCCTTTAGTTTATGGTTTTCTTCTTGCAAAAGCATGTTCTGCAACTTCAAAATTTCAATCTTTAAATCTTCAAGTTTTTGTTGTTTATTGGTTCTGCATATGCATTGACCA
The DNA here is from genome assembly GCF_021521415.1 of Bidens hawaiensis. Lineage (NCBI taxonomy): Eukaryota > Viridiplantae > Streptophyta > Magnoliopsida > Asterales > Asteraceae > Bidens > Bidens hawaiensis. The sequence goes on along the minus strand of NW_027491996.1, from coordinate 155,138 downwards.
TGCCCCTTGAAAAACTCATCAATCGCTTGTTTCCACATGAAGGATTTGCAGTCTTCATTCTACACAAATATAAAGGTAGTAATCGACCAACTGAAATGCTAATTAGTACATTAGAAGGGAGTACTTACAGGCCATAAAGGGCACCCATAGAACTCTTCTCCGTTACAAATACTTTTATCCCATCAACTCTAAGAATCAAAAGCAAACAGTGATTAGAATACACATTCCCATCAAAATCAACCCTAAACCTTTTAGGGTTTTTCATACGATGAGATGACGAAGTGGAAGACGAGCTCAATTCCATGGTTTTCGTGTTTCTAGGGTTCTTGAACGATCCCAATTTAGGGTTTTAGGGCTTAAAAATCGAAATGTTATATTACTCCAAAAGATACAACTCAGCGTCCCCGTCAGCTTCTTAATAGATAGCTCAACGGCCCCATCATCATCCTTATCTTTTTACGAGACAATTCAACTGCCACGTCAAAAAAACTAACAGCCGGTTGAGTTTCCATTAGTCTTGTACCCACCCAGGATAAGTCCGATATTGATAGTAGTTAGACAACGCTTCTTCTTAGATTAAGTGTCAGGGATTGATACGTCAAAATTACGGATTGGCGTCGGGACTCCAACTTGATGCATGAACTTTGAGGCTCGGAGACTCGTCGAGTCATGGTAAGGGGTCAAGAATAGGTTACAAGGTAATATGAGAGTGTTTGGAACTAGTTTGAATTTATTTGAACACCATTAATGGACGCCTCATTTATAGCTGAGGCCAGGGGTCATTGGCGGACCGCAAGGATGGTGGTGGTCTATCACAGGTTCTCGAACTGCCATCGAAGACACGTGTTGACACATGTCAACATTCTTGCCGTGTCATCGTTCTATGTGTCAAAACCTGGTGGTTAGTTAGCATGCACGTTTTACATATGCGTTGGGCACATATCTGAGATGCGTGGCGGACTGTCATGTTTCTTGGTGGTCCTCTATGGTTCTTGGCGGTCTGTCACGTTTCTTGGCCTTACTCCACGGTTCCTGATTTTAGAGTTTTTTTAACCCCAGACTTTTTGCAGAATTAGAAATGGATCGTTCAACTTTCAAAGTTAGCAAATTGAACACGAAATTTCTGGAATGTTACAGGATATCACGTAACCGTCATGTGACCATTCATCTTGGATCCTCACTTCTTTCATTGGGTTCTAAAAAAATGGAATAGTAGTTGTTGTAGTACACTTCCTTAATGTGGTTCTAATCCTTAATGTGGTTCTAATCCTAAGAAATAGAAAAGGCCAAGAAAAATAAGCAAATAGGAAAATATAGGAAATAAAAGGTAGACAAACTTACAGAGATTGTCATTTATTTTTGTACCCAATTTCACATATGGTCCTTTATCTTCAAAATTGATCTGTTTTATCCTTTTTGTTTACAAATCCAACAACGATTTATTTGACCTATTTAATTAAAAGTATTTTGATAAATAAACAACAAAAAAATTAAAAACTTATTTAAACTTATAAGAAATCATCATCAAAAATCATCATCTTCATCAGATCTATTCCTGTTGACTCCACTACCACCCTTTTTACATCTTCAATCAGATCTATTCCTCTTCGCCTTCTTATTAGAAAATAATGTCTAATGCTAGGGTCTTGTATTTGTATGTAAAACAGAGTAGGAAAAATTTATTCATGTAAGGGCGTATAAGTACATATACGGTGTATATGTTATACGCCGTATATCATACTTATGAAGTGTATATGTATCCACTATACAAAGTGGCTTATCCGTTCATTTGTAGTAGTTGATTTCCTAGGTATTCAAGTTGTAATATGTCATTTCAAGTGTACTTGTAATATGTTTCATGATTTATAAAGTTTTAGCATTAAAGTAATCTTATGATATCTCATCTCATGATGATTTCCGTTCACTATGTTATACAGTAGATAGTATTTCAAATCATATCGATCCTATGTTGTTCCATGATTGGTTCTCTCTTGCACTTAACTGCTTCAAGGCCAGACATTATGTATCCTACATGCTTATGTGCCCGATATAAGCCCGATCCCAAAGTTTTGCACCTGATGATCGTAAAGAGGATACTTCAGTAGCTAAAAGGATGTCCTAGAATCGGTCTATGGTATCCTAGAGATAATGAATTTGTGCTGAGAGCTTTTTCAGATTTGGATTATGGAAGCTTTAAGCTGAACGCCAAGTTTAGAACTGTTGGATGTCAATTCTTTGGCCATAGGTTGGTCACATGGCAATGCAAGAAGCAAACAACCATTTCTCCATCGACATGTGAAGCTGAGTATGTAGCTACCTCTAGTTGCTGTTTTTAGGTTCTTTGGATTCAATAGCAGAAGCGCAACTATGGTTTGCACTTTCTGAACACTCCTATCTTTGTAGATAATTCAACAACTATATCTATAACTAAAATTCTGGTAAATCAATCTAAAACTAAACATATAGAAATACGGTATCACTTCATTCGAAGTAGTCAACGTATATTGATGTATATAAAAATATACATCTTTTTAGCATCAAATAATCTTTAAAAACTGCAACTTCATCGTATAATATTGTTAAAATAACTACTTATCATGTAAACATATATTTTCAGGTGAATCCAAGCCTCAAACGAAGAAATGAATGAAGAAACCGAAGAAAACCAAAGAACACAGCAAAACATGGGGCTGTGCTTCAGGAAACATGGGGCTGTGCTTCAGGAAACATGGGGCTGTGCTTTTTGGAAACACGGGGTTGTGCTTTTGGAAGCACGGGGCCGTGCTTCTGGTCACTTTTTAGAAAAGACAAAAAAATATACAAGAAAAGACAAAATAGTGAACAGCTGGACACGGGGCCGTGCTTTTGGTAGCACGGGGCCGTGCTCACCTTTCAGAAACGACAAAAAGAATTAGCACATGTCACTAAAAAGCAAGGGGGCGTGCTCATCAAGCACGGGGCCGTGGCCACGTCGCATAAAAGACAAAACAAATCTGGCACATGTCTTAAAAATGCATGGGGGTGTGCTCATCAAGCACAGGGCTTTGCCTCACTATCCAGATTGCCTATAAATAGTGGCTCATGTTGCAATCATTTGGTGTGTCTTGAAAAGAATTATATCCGCTTTTCTCTTATAAAAACACACACTAACACTCACATAGAAGATTTAGTGAAGAGTTTGAAGGCTTGGAGGTCATCACCATCAACCATTATCATCATCCATCATCATCATCATTAAGAAGGAAGCTTCATATATATTTTGTTAGATTGTTCCAAGTTTAATCATGTATTTGTTATTATCATCCATCTTAATGTTTATCATCATGCTCATTATGAGCTAAACTCCATTTACCATCTACAATCTATGAAGAAGCTTTGTTTTACTTGATGATTATATAAAACATGTGGTTTAGTTTGGTAAAGTATATGGTTATCTTACAATTATCTTTTGATGAGAATTGTTTCACCATCTTAAAATACTAATTCAAAGTTGGTGATTGTCAATTATATTGGCAATCATTCATTATCGATTCATCTTCTTGAAAGATAGAAATACTTTGATACATTATCGAAACATGGATCCTTATATTGTACTTAGAAATGATGAGATATAAGTTATGATGTATTTCTCTAAGTCTTGGTAATCCGAAAATGGCTTTGCTTAGGATATCATGCTAGTTAAAGAAATCATATGTTAACGGAATGTGTAATTATAACCTACATAAATCAACCAAGGGGAGGTTGTGTGAGTTAACTACAACCACCCGAAGTTGTTAGGATTGGTATTTGAGAAATCAAAGTCAATTCTAATCATTCTACTTTACCAACTGCTTGTCTACTTAAATTGACATTCTCGGGTAGCATGCTATTAAGCATAGGATGGACTTGAAAATATGCATGCTATTATTCATTATGTCATAGAATGTGTTCACTCAAAAATGAGGATCATAATTCTATCATATATTATTAGGACAAGTCTATCACATGTTTAACTATTAATCATCAAGGAACAATGGAGTGGATTCTAGATATTAGATGGTAACCTTCGCATAATTGAACAACTCGTTTGGAATTTCTTGTCTTGGTCACCTAGATATTATACATATAAGTCTTTATATTTAAAAAAAAGTTCAAAAATTAACCCAAAATGATTAAAACCTCTGATTAAAGTAAAGCAACGATTTATTATTAGAAACCTTTGTGTCCACGGATCGATACTTGGTTCTTACCAATACTATTCTACATATACGATAGGTACACTTGCCTATTTTGTGTGTGTTTATTCTTTGTAGAAATCACTTTTATAAATTTAAAACACGATCTTGTGCAAAAGCTAAATATCCAATCCATCATATTTTACGCCACGCGCAGCACGCATCAAAGTTTTTGGCGCCGTTGCCGGGGATACACGGTACGTTGCTAAGAACGATCCAAATTTTAATTTAATCATTGTCTATAATTGTACAAATTTTTTAACTTCTATTTTATTTTATTTTTATATTTTTTTTAATACTAAAATATATAATTTTACGGCAAGCCTACTTTTTACCTTTACTTACCTAATCTTTACTTTAGTTTAATTAATTTAGACCTTAGTTTAGTTTGAAATAGCTTAGCCTAACTTATAGTTTAAATTAGACTAAAACTAGCTAACTTTTACTTTAGTGTTTCATTTTGATTTAGTCCCATGTATGTCCTCTACTTGTGAATCCGAGCTTGTTTCTCCGATTTCTGAACCGGAGCGACTCTTTCGTCGACGAACTCGTAAACGGACTGCAGAAAACGCCGAAGAAATCAAAGATGAATCAGTAGATGCCACCACAACAGGAGAAAATCAAACCGAAGAAATGATGGAGGCCCAGAACAATGAGCCGAACATGAGCCAGTATGCCAAGCCATCTCTCGAAGGCTACGGCAATGGAGTGGCTCCACCCGAAATTACCGAAAATTTCGAAATCAAATCTAGCACCATTCATATGGTGGAAAATTCAGTTCAATTTCATGGTCTCCTCGACGAAGACCCTCTTTATCACATATCTCGATTTCTACGAATCTGCGGAACCTTTAAAATTCAAAACTGTTCAGACGATCAAATCAAACTTAAACTCTTTCCTTTCTCTCTAAGGGGCCAAGCCCTAGAATGGATAGAATCTCTTTCTTATGGTTCCATCACCACTTGGGACCAGATGGTTGAACAGTTTCTCCTTAAATATTTTCCGCCTGACAAAACTGCCAAATACCAAGCCAGCATTACCGGATTCCGGACCGATGATGATTAGTCGTTACTCGCAGCATAGGAAAGATACAAAATTCTTCTGAGAAGATGCCCACATCATGAACTGAGCGTATGGTTACAAGTCCAAACTTTCTTTGACGCACAATCCAATCAAAACAAACAGGCCATCGACCAAATCGCTGGTGGAGACCTGGGATCCAAATCACCTAACGAAGCATTTGAAATCCTGGAGAAAGCCGCAAAGAAGAGTTTCGCCTTCAACCCACCAAGATCTACACCTACCCATAAAGGAATACACCACGTTAACTCCAACACTCTTGTCACAACACAGCTTGAAGCTCTTTCTAAAAAATTCGAACAACTTCAAGCCGAACTATCAAAAACCAGACTCACCTGTGACACTTGTGGAGGAAGTCATAAGACGAGTGACTATAAACAAGTCATTATGGCCATGGAAGAAGTCGATTTCATCGCTCGATAGAACAACGCTTTCAGTAATAACTACCATCCAGGATGGAGAAACCACCCGAATTTCAGCTGGAAAGACGGAGGTAACACTCAACCTTTATCCGGATTCGAAAAGAGACCTATGAATCAATCCTTCCAGCCTAAACCTCAATTTCAAGATCAAAGTTCTAGTATCCATCAAAACCCAAGCTACTCGAAGATCAAAGAAATGCTAATTCAATTGATGACCAAAACAAATGAAGCAGAAAAGAAAGCCGACTCAAGAGCTGTTGATATCAGCGGAGTATTGTTAAAACATGAAGCCGACCTCAAAAGTCAACAAGCATCATTGCGGTATCTAGAAACTCAGATCGGACAGATTACCCGACAATTGTCAGAAAGACCACCCGACGCTATTCCAGGCAACACTATAACAAACCCAAATGAAGCAGCCAACGCTGTTATATTAAGAAGTGGCACAACCACTGTTACCTCACCAACTTCAGAACCAGTTATGGAAAAGGAATCCCCTGATAAAACGCAGGAAAGACTGACCCCAACGGGCACCGTACAACCCAAGGATTCAGTCTGAACTTATATTCAACCTATTCCATACCCTGGACGGCTGAAGCAGGATAGATTGGAAGATCAGTACGGGAAGTTTTTAGAACACTTCAAACAACTCCACATCAACATCCCTTTTATCGAAGCCATCGCTAAAATGCCAAAATATGTCATGTTTCTCAAAGAAGTGCTGACAAACAAAAGGAAGCTGGAGGAACTCTCTCACGTCACCTTGAGTAAAGAATGCTCAGCTGTCCTTCAAAGCAAGCTACCACAGAAAATGACCGATCCAGGGAGTTTTACTATCCCTTGTCTCATAGGAAATTTATTTGTTAGCAATGCCCTGGCTGACCTAGGAGCTAGTATTAGTTTAATGCCTTATGCGGTTTTTGCAAAACTAGGGATAGGAGAACCAAAGCCCACATGCATGAGCCTTCTGTTAGCTGACCGATCCGTTAAATATCCTCGGGGCATTGTTGAAAACATGCTTGTCAAAATTGATAAGTTTGTTTTCCCTGTAGATTTTGTGATTCTAGACATGGAGGAAGACAAAAGTGTACCTCTGATTTTAGGAAGACCCTTTTTAGCCACCGCAAAGGCTATTATTGATGTTTGCACCAGCAAACTCACTCTCAGGGTCAATGACGAGGCAATCGCTTTTGACATTGGAAAATCTATGCAATTTCCACAACATCACGATGACACATTATATTGTGTTGACATCATCGATTCTATCGTGAGTTGCTATGTGAGGAAATCTTCCATTAATACCTCATTAGAAACACAAATCTTAACTGACACTATTACCAAACCGATTTTAGAAAACGATAATCTCAATATTGTCAATATCTATCAGAAAGCATCTGAAATAGTATATGAGATCACTAAATGCAATGAAAAGTCAAAGCCATCAATCGAAGAACCACCAGCCTTAGAGTTAAAAGAACTACCAAACCATCTCGAATACGTCTTTTGAGAAAAAAATTCTCAACTCCCAGTAATTATTTCATCTCACCTTTCCAAAGAAGAGAAAGACGAACTTCTTAAGGTTCTCAAAAACCATAAGAAGGCCATCGCATGGAAGATCATGGATATCAAGGGAATCAGTCCCTCCTTTTGTACTCACAAAATTCTCATGGAGGAAGAATACAAACCCGTGGTCCAACATCAAAGACGTCTCAATCCCAACATGCAAGATATGGTGAAGAAGGAAGTAATCAAACTGCTTGATGCCGGATTGATATACCCAATCTCGGATTCACCTTGGGTAAGTCCCGTTCAAGTGGTACCTAAGAAGGGATGAATGACGGTCGTAATGAACGAGAAGGACGAGCTAATACCAATGAGGACCATCACAGGCTGGCGAGTTTGCATTGACTACCGAAGCTTAATGATACCACAAGAAAAGATCATTTTCCACTTCCTTTCATCGATCAAATGCTTGAGCGACTATTTAGAAAGATGTTCTATTGTTTTCTTGACGGATTTTCTGGATATTTCCAGATTCCCATTGCTCCTGAGGATCAGGAGAAAACAACCTTTACATGTCCGTATGTAACCTTCGCCTATCGAGGAATGCCATTTGGACTACGTAATGCTCCAGCCACCTTCCAACGTTGCATGGTGGCCATCTTTCGTGAAATGATCGAGCACTCTATGGAAGTTTTCATGGACGACTTCTCAGTCTTTGGAGACTCCTTCGATCATTATCTAAAAAACCTAGACAAAATGTTGACTAGGTGTGAAGAAGTGAATTTAGTACTCAACTGGGAAAAATGCCACTTTATGGTCAAAGATGGCATCGTTCTAGGTCACAAGATATCCCAAGACGGACTAGAAGTTGATAGAGCCAAAATAGAAACCATATCCAAACTTCCACCACCAACTTCAGTTAGAGCCATTAGAAGTTTTCTAGGTCACGCAGGCTTCTACCGCCGCTTCATAAAAGATTTCTCCAAAATTGCTAGACCTATGACCAAACTTCTAGAGAAAGACGCACCATTCGTCTTCTCTGAAGAATGTGTTGAATCATTCAACATATTAAAAGACAAACTTGTCAGCGCACCAATCATGACTACACCCGATTGGACCACCCTTCCGTTCGAGATCATGTGCGATGCAAGTGACTTTGCAGTTGGAGCCGTACTCGGACAACGCAAAGAAAAACACTTTCACCCAATTTACTATGCCAGTAAAACTCTTAACGATGCACAAGAAAATTACACCACAACGGAAAAAGAGTTACTAGCAGTAGTCTTTGCTTTTGAAAAATTTAGATCCTACCTAGTTCTTTCCAAAACCATAGTATACACCGACCATGCCGTCATAAGATACCTCTTCAACAAACAAGATGCAAAACCCAGACTCATCCGATGGATTCTACTACTCCAAGAATTCAACATTGAAGTTAAGGATAAAAAAGGAGCAGAAAATGTAGCCGCAGACCATCTTTCGCGCTTAGAATGCCCAGCTTCAAAAGGACACCACGAGGAAATTAACAATGATAATTTTCCACATGATGTTCTCATGCATATCCAAGCAGTCATTAAGGAGGAAGATGAAAGTCCTTGGTTTGCTGATTTCGCAAACTATTTAGCATGTAGAATCTTAAGGAAAGGGCTCACTCATCAGCAGCGGAAGAAATTCTTCTCTGACCGTAAGTTCTACTTCTGGGAAGACCCTTACTTGTTTTGGATATGTGCCGATCAGGTAGTTCGTAGGTTTGTATCAGGAAAGGAAGCCTTAGATATTCTCAAACACTGCCATGAAGGACCTACTGGGGGACACCACAGTACAGCCACCATGGTCAGAAAAGTGTTTGATGCAGGATTTTTCGGGCCCACCATATATAAAGACACACATGCTTTGATCCAAGCATGCGATGCTTGTCAAAGAGCCGGAAACATCTCAGCCAAAAATGAGATGGCTCAAAAAGGCATTCAATTTTGTGAGGTCTTTGATGTATGGGGAATAGATTTCATGGGCCCATTTCCTAACTCATTCGGAAATAAGTACATCCTTGTAGCAGTCGACTACGTGTCTAAATGGGTAGAAGCACAAGCTCTTCCCACTAACGATGCTCGAGTAGTTGTACGATTTCTAAAAAAGTTATTTTCACGATTCGGTACTCCGAAAGCCCTAATCAGCGACAGAGGTACCCACTTCTGTAACGATCTGATGGACAAAGTCTTAGCACGATATGGGGTTCACCACCGACTGGCAACACCATATCACCCTCAGACTAATGGGCAGGTGGAGGTCTCAAATCGAGGAATTAAAAGGATTTTAGAAAGAACTATAGGAATGAATCGCAAAAATTGGGGAGAAAAGTTAGATGACGCTTTGTGGGCCTTCAGGACGGCATACAAAACCCCCATAGGAACAACACCATTCAAACTTGTTTATGGGAAGGCATGTCATATACCCGTAGAACTAGAACACAAAGCGTATTGGGCTCTGAGAGTAGTGAATTTTGATCTAATGTCCGCCAGTAAAAACCGAGAAGATCAAATTCACGAGCTCGAAGAACTAAGAGCACTGGCATATGAAAATTCCTGGTCTTACAAAGAAAAGACTAAACGTTTACACGACGCCCATTTAAAAGTAAACAAGAAATTTCAAGTTGGCGACCGTGTACTATTATATAACACACGTTTACGTCTTTTCCAAGGAAAGTTGAAATCTATTTGGACAAGTCCACACATAGTTGAATCAGTTTTTGACTATGGGGCCGTCGAGATTTCAAATTCTGAAGGCCAGAAGTTCAAAGTTAATGGACATCGATTGAAACCATACATCGATGGACCATTCGAGACCGTCTCGGAGGTACTAATCCTCAACCCAGATCAATGAACATTTTGGAAGTAGGGTCTGGCCAAGACCCTGATTAAACTAGGCATTGAAATAAGGTTAAAATATATAATAAGTAAATAAAATGATAATAATTTTAAGTATTATTATGCTTGTTGGTTGTATGCAGTTTTTGTATAGGTACACTACATGAAAACAGACGAACAATAGGGGACGCTCTGTCAAAATTTCGTTGGCCCGTAGGGAAGTTGCTTTCCATTTTACCCTCCATACTTCATATGAATCTTATTATTAATATTTTTATGAATCTTTTCACATTGAGGACAATGTGAGATTCAAGTGTAAGAAATAAGCTTAAAGTATGTGTTCTTTATTGTATTAGTGCATTGGTAGACTTTAAAATAAACAAGTAAGAATAAGTGATATAAGCTTAAATAGCCAAATTGAAAGGGGTGTTAGTTCTCTAATACAAGTCTTAGTAATGAAGGCAAAAATGTAATAGTCTGTCATACTCAAGCCTTATGTTTTAGTATGATCACCAAAATCTAGAAATGTTTTAAGTTTCTAGTCAATGATTGACACTTCAACGGTATATGGTCTTGCTGTATTGATGAGATGCTTCAATGTTCTGGACACCATTGGGTCTTTATGCGGGTTATCATCTTGGTATTCATTTCGGTGAATATTAAATTGCTTTATAAGTGAACCCAAGTCATTAAACTTGATAACAAGTACACTATTGTACAAATTAACTACTGACTTGATCAAACCACGTTGTTAGTCATACATTGTTCCTCCCTTACTCGCGTCTTAATACCAGTAAGAAACGGACCACAAGGGATACAATGTATGCAAGCCATACAGATGAAATCGTGCATACTCATCCACGGAAAAGGAAATCGGAGTGTTGCTTGATAACGGCGGTGTATCTTGTTGTGAAGGTTGTTACTAGTAAAAGCTATTAAATTAAATTTAAAATGTTTTGATCTACTGGTTCTAAGGTTTAAGTCAAGTTGGGTGACATGATAAAAATCAAAAAAATCCTGAATCAAGATAAGAGACTAATAGTTTCATGATAATTTGTGCTTAATTGACTCAGTTAATAATATCACTGAAAATTCAGAAAACTTTGTTATTAAAGTTTAGGTGGACAACAATACTAATCGATGTCAAAAGGTCAATCAAAAACATTTATAAAATACCTTTACTAACAAGGGCAAGTAAGGTGTCGAATCCACACGGAATAAGTGGAAAGTGCAAGTTATGTTTAATGTTCATTAATTAATTAACTAAGGCAGACAGACGATGTCAAGCGGTTTAAATAATGTTTGGTTGCAAAATAATTGTGAGAAAGATAACCAACTCCAGGTTTCAGGTTGTGAAGCAAACTAGACAAATTGATTAAACCTATTTGAAAAACTCGTTTGATTACACCTATAATCAAAAGACTAGATATTTGACCTTACTGATTGACAAAACATAATCCGAAAAATTGGTTTGGATGAATAATAACCTAATTGATTACCAGTTTTAGGGTTTGATAAATATAAGTGGTTTAATGGCTAAAAATAAACGGGTCAATAACTCAAAGAACTTAATCCTCAAAGTTGATGACCACAAATCAATAAACTGATAAAATCACAAAACATTCAATTACGAAAAACTGTTGAATTCATAAACAAACATAAAAGGTTAATCAACTGAATGATTGATCAACTCTAGTTCCAATGTAAAGATTCAAATACCAAAACGTCTTGCTTACAAACACGACCCTACTCCCAGAGATGGTCACGAACGGTTTAGCCTTGCATCTTGATCTTGAATAGCTTCATTGATTGTTGCAAGGATGATAACATGGATGACTATGATGATTGGAAGGTGTTATGATGGTGGAGAATGGCCCCAAAATCGCCCAAGGATGTCAGGGTATGAAGCATAATCGATTTAGGGTTTAATTGGGCTTAAATATGGAAGAAAAAAAAAAAGAAAAAACGATTTTCCATCAGACCCGGCCGTAAGCTACCGCCTGGCCACCATAGCTTATGGTCTGGGCGTAGACTACGGCCTCTGGTCACTACCTTACGGCTGCTACGACACCAAAACACCGTTTTCTTCATAAAATCAACATTTCGACTCCGTTTTCCTCCCCGTTTGCGGCCACGTCTTTGTATTTCAATTATCTGTCACATCATATATCATTACTTTCAATTCCACTCCATCATGAATGCTCCAAATTCTCTCCTTTAAGCTCCTTTAAGCTCTTCTAAGCTCCGATCACCTGTAAGCATAAAACCAATCAAAGTACTTGTGTTCGATACATATAAACAAGTAAAACACACAATATAAAACACTTAAAGCACGTTTTTTCATCCTTACATCACATCCCCACACTTACCATTTGTTTGCCCTCAAGCAAACTCTCATGCAACACGTACACCTCGATTGGTGGTTCATCAATTATTAGTATTAATACTAGTGAGGTATAAGGTCATACCCATTTCCCAAGAATTGACACTGTCAAGGTTGATAACCCACCAGACAATTTAATGATATGTTTTAAAACTATGAAACCGCCCAAACGAGTGTACTTTGTTTCCGGTTAAGGCACACATGTTCATACCCCTCAAAATATAACAATTCTCCACTCGGTTAATATCTGGACCAGCAAAAATTGTGCTAGTATCTCTCTGCCCTCTATACCAAGTATGACCACAAAGTAATAAGCTTGGAAGCAATTCATATCTCCACCAATATAACGCTTCTACACAAATGCAAATCAAGAGGACTTAAAACGGGTTGTAACGGAGCTAAGTGTAAGGGTATGGAAGAGAATTTTTAAAGTAGCTCAAATGTTTCGATGTGGCTTATTACAAAACAACTAAATAAACCATGAACAATTTATTTCAATGACTAAACAACTAAACAAACTCACTGACTTTCATTTACAACTAATACTGACTAGAGCATTGACTCTTTTTAAGCTTTTCTTTGACTTTTCATTTTTTTTTCATAGCTCATAACACTTGAAAATTTCAACTTTAACACAATTTATTTTATTTATTTTTTAAGCATAATAAACATAATGCTTAATACATCTTATTGATAAATACTAAAACAATTACAAAGAAACCTATTAAGCCGGATCGTCTCGTAATATCACACCGGGGATGATTGAACGAAAGAATAGGTCCAAAAATGTTTTCTAAGGGACCCAACCCCCCACCCCTCTCATTATCCATGCTCATATATATAACGTATGAGTCCCAACCCCCAATACCCACACTCGCACTCATCCAGACGAGGCTTAACCTAATTGCCTCTATCACTTTTGAATTCATGCCAAACTAATATCTCGAAATGCATGAGACAACCAAGCTCTAGATATTGTGGGCATACTGGTTACTCTCTATAATGGCACTCAAATGACATGTGTATATACTATATATTATATGCGTATTATGTATAAAGAAAATCTCAAACACGTACCGGAGGAATTAGGTTGACGACATGAAACATGTGTACCTGTCCCCATGACTCGTTATCCCCATATAAACGGTCCATTTTAATTTTCTATTTTTGAAAAACATTTGCATGGGAAGACTTTCGAGAAGCTTAAAAACTGACCATGACCAAAGACTTCTACTTGGCATTAATACTAACAATTAACAAGTTACAATTCCGGCTTTTGGGCACAATCAAGCTACTTTGAGGCCAAAAATTTCAATTTTTCCATCCCCACACTTGAGATTTACATTGCCCTCAATGCAACTCGGATTTTCAAAAACATATGTAAACACGGGATATTCATACCAATCACAATCAATTAAACGTTTTTCACGTTCTCAAAATCTCTTTCCCTAATACTTTCCCTCATCCCTACACTTTAACGTTACATTGCACCCAATGTATATTTTCATTTAACAATAAATTATGGTACACGAAATTTAAACTACTTCAAAATCAATGCAAAGGAAAGAAGCACATGCACCTTATTCAAATCTCTTATGTCAAACGGGTCCTGCTAATGAGTACTTTTGCAACCTTGACCCACACTTCTTGAATTATGATATGACAATATCTACTTCACCGAATCTTGACAAAACACCGATGAGCTTCCCCACACCTAAGGCTTACTTTGACCACAAAACACAAAAAAAAAGCAACATGCATAAATAAAACCAAAAATAAAGAAAACAAAACAAAACAAAAAGGTCGGCTTAGCACCCAGCCAGTGCTAAGTTTGTGTTAAGTTCTTCAGCCGGACCGTTACCTGATTGGGCGGTTATGGTGGTCGCATGGAACATTTACCTGCTGAGTTTCCTATAAAAGCTCGGTAGTTGACACGCCTCGGTTCTACTTCCTTCTTCATGTTCAACATGTCCGATAAACCAAAGCGGTCCAGTGTGAATGCATATTTACCTTCACAATTTCCAGCATATGCTTAGTAGTGAACACGTCGAGCCCACACACTCTTTCTGGAGATTAAAACACTAGGATTCGATCTTGGTAGAACTGAAAATTTTCCCACCGAATTCCCCGTGTATGCTCGGTAGTTGAGGTGTTGTGTCCTTACCTTCTTCTTCATAGTTGACATGTCTGTATAACCTACATGACCCCTCTTCTTACCATTTTTCACAATGTTATTCCCCTTCACCTTCTTTTTATTCGATTTCAAATCATCATCCCCGACTTTATCAATATGAATAATGTGTAATGGAGGATTATCGGGATAATCTGAAACTATCTTTGTCTCTGCTTCTTCTACTAATATATCTTCATCCGGGTCTAGGTATTCAGTTCTATGCTCCAACAAGTTTGGATCATCTCCTTCAACTTTATCATATGCAACTATAACTGCTGCATTCGATGGCTATTCAGTAACAGGAGGAATTGGTGTAGTATTAGTCTCCACAACCACATCCTCAACTTCATTATATAATTGATCAAGATCCTCTTCTATAACTTCCTCATCAACCATGGCACCACTAGCCAACTTTTCTTGTTCTCGTTCAATTTGAGCCACCTCTTCTAATAGTTGACTCACCAGTTTATCTTGAGTAGTATTAAACATTTCCTGGAGTTGTAACCTCTTATTTAAAGCCTGATTGTGAGCTTCTTGATCTTTCTTCATCTCTTTCAGAAAATCCATAACGTCTTTCCAAGACTCTTCTTTGTTACCCGAGGAATCTTCTTGATCTTGCTCATAATTTCTTTGATATGTTATAATATTGAGGGACTTCCTCGTATAGTAGTTGAGGATGTTCATGGTAGTAGTAGTCCTCCTTTTTATAACTCACATACGATGGAGTCTCGGGCCCATCGCTATCATACTCATCTGATTCATAATATCCCTGATAGTTAGGTGTAGGCGGTGAATAATTCTGGTATTGTCTATTATGGCCATGTTGGTTGATGTTTCTTTGACTATAACTATCTGGCTCATAATAGCTTTGGGGGTTATACGAAGGCGGTTCATGATATGGGAATGAACAGTACATTTCAGCATCTTCCACAAACTCATATCCTTCATGTGGGTCATAGACCCAACTTCCTGTCATTGTGAGTTACCTACACACATGAAACACAATAATACCCCGCGTAAAATCAAACAAAAATAACAAAAACTAAACTAAAGCAAAAAGGAATAAAACTAAAACTAGCACTTTGTGCGTTAATTCCCCAGCAACGGCGCCATTTTGATCGATGTCGAAAGGTCAATCAAAAACATTTATAAAATACCTTTACTAGCAAGGGCAAGTAAGGTGTCGAATCCATAGGGAATCAGTGGAAAGTGCATGTTATGTTTATTATTCGGTAATTAATTAACTAAGACGGACAGACGATGTCAAGCGGTTTAATTATTGTTTGGTTGTAAAACAATTGTGAGAAAGATAACCAACTCCATGTTTCAGGTTGTGAAGCAAACTTGACCAATTTATTAAACCTTTTTGAAAAACTCGTTTGATTACACCTATAATCAAAAGACTAGATGTTTGACCTTACTGATTGACAGAACTTAATCCAAACAATTGGTTTGGATGAATAATAACCTAATTGATTACTAGTTTTAGGGTTTGATAAATATAAGTGATTTAATGGCTAAAGATAAACGGGTCAATGACTCAAAGAACTTAATCCTAAAAGTTGATGACCACAAATCAATGAACTGATAAAATCACAAAATATTCAATTACGAAAAATTGTTGAATGCATAAACAAACATAAAAGGTTAATCAACCGAATGATTGATCAACTCTAGTACCAATGTAAAAATTCAAATACCAAAAAGTTTGCTTACAAACACAACCCTACTCCCAGAGATGGTCACGAAAGGTTTGCCTTGCATCTTGATCTTGAATAGCTTCATTAATTGTTGCAAGGATGATAACATGGATGATTATGATGAATGGAAGGTGTGATGATGGTGGAGAATGGCCCCAAATTCGCCCAACGATGTTAGGGTATGAAGCATAATCGATTTAGGGTTTAACTGGGCTTAAATATGAAAGAAAAACAAGAAAAAACGATTTTCCATCAGACCCGGCCATAAGCTACGGCCTGGCCACTGTAGCTTACGGTCTGGGCATAGACTACGGCCTTTGGTCACTGCCTTACGGCGACTACGACACCAAAACACTGTTTCTTCATAAAATCATCATTTCAACTTCGTTTTCCATCCCGTTTGCGTCCACGTCTTTGTATTTCAATTCTCTATCATATCATATATCATTACTTTCATTTCCACTCCATCATGAATGCTCCAAATTCTCTCCTTCAAGCTCCTTTAAGCTCTTCTAAGCTCCGATCACCTGTAAACATAAAACCAATCAAAGTACTTGTGTTCGATACATATAAACAAGTAAAACACACAATATAAAACACTTAAAGCACGTTTTTTCATCCTTACATCAAATACCAATGACTAACTTAACACCAGTCATAATAACACTAAAATATAAAACTGTGATGGACGGGCAATTTCGTCAATATAATTCCCTGCTCAAACTCACAAAAATATGTATTTTCTTATGTTTGTTTGAAAATAGTTTGAAACTTGCTGCTTTATTCTTTTCATTTAATGTATTTAATAAACCAAAAAGATTTTACATTTCTGAGTTATATTTGACTCCAAATGAATGGGTTACCATCTGCTGGAATGACATTATGAGAATGATAACTAAGCTCTTGTTTCAATTACATTTCAAAAACCCTAAAACGTTCATTGTTTATTCAAGGTTATTAAGTTGAACTTGTCATTAAGTTGAACTTTTTTGACCAAAAGATTTTCAAAATATAGTTTATTTAAGTTATTAATGTTTAATCAACGTCATTAACTTGAACTTGATCAAACTCGAGAGTGTGAATTTTAAAATTGTGTAAAACATATACTGCGCATATGTTTAACACAACATATGCGGGCGTATAAGTTCAAGTATATATATATATATATTGATATACGTTGTATACCTCATTTACGCTAAAATACTTACCCGTTTAATCTGGATTCTCTCTAATTGTGATTCATCAATTTTCATCCGTATATCCATTTTCGTTGGTTAATTTAGTGATTAGTACGTTGCATTAATCATTCAAGGTAATTTCAAATGATATTAATGGTTCATTTTTACATGTTACGGAGATTAGGGTGTTGAACTTCAATCTTATTCAAACCAAATGGGTTTTGAGTAATGGATGTGTAAAAAAGTTTTTGGACAATAACCGATTGATAATATATGAGTTTTTGATACTAATTTGGTATTAAAAGTCAAAACACATAGATCTAATCTAAGACAGTTCATTTACTGATAGAACATGGTTTAAAAATCAAAATTGAGGGTTTTAATTTGTTAATAGACATCTTTTGTACCTTTCTAGGTCATTAGATTGTTGTAATTGATTAGATTATGATAATTGATTTAAGATCTGGAAATGTGCGTATAATACATATACGTCGAATAAGTCATAACTGGCTTATACGCTGTATATTAAGACATATACGCCGGATAAGTCATATGACTTATACGGGGTATTGGGTGTAGGAGTGAGCAAAAAACAGTTCAAATGTGCCAGAACCTAGGAACTGGAACCGAACCGGTGCCTTAGAACCGCTAATGTGTGTTACGTTACGGTTCTCGGTTCTAAGAATATGCATTAAACGGTTCCCGGTTCGGTTTGGGGGAAAACCGGCGGTTCTAGACTTGGAATTGAAGAACCGGAATATAAAAAATGTTTCAACCAAATTTACCAATCCCCATTTTCTATAAAATAACTTATTAACCAACATCTATTCAAACATACTTTAATTCAAATATTCTTTCTTTATGTGTAAGACCTAGCAACCATGATCAATTTTGATTTAAGGTATCAAGATAATTTAATATAAAATGGTATGATCTTCTTTTAATCTTTCGTTGCTAATGATTTATTTAACTTTAACAATTATGTTTTAATAAAAAAAATATAACGGATGTTCATGTTGTAATAGTTTTACCATGAAATAAGATATACAATTATATAAACTTGTTTTGCAATTTGCAAAGTTTGCACAACTCATTTGATAAATAGACGATCGAACCGTATCTAGCCAGAACCGATTAGCGAGAACCAACTTTACCGGTTCTGGAACCAAAGTGTTTATTGACTTATAAGAATTATATCATTTCTTATTCTCTGTTCCTGGCATAACGTTGATAATCCTTATCCATTTAGTTGATACTTATCCGTGGTCAAATACTTATACGCTTGTAAATCATATCCGTGGATTACTTATCCGTGGTCAATACTTATACGGTTTAAATGTATGTTGAAAGTTATATGTAACTATATTATATTGTTTGTGAATGCAGATGGCTAGAGTTGTTAAAGATACGATCCTATGCATAACATTTTTGCATACTTGAATGATTCAGATAATAAAGTCAGACATTTCAAGCCGATCATTCCACTTCTAACTCGATCAAGGATAATAAAATCCATAACAGTGACGTGTGATCCTTACAAGAAATGTTATTTCTGAGTTTTGGTCGAATACTAAAGATTGTGGGGACGAGATCAAATCAATTGTGCAAGGAAAGGAGATTGTCGTGTCTGAAAATATTATCATAAGATTGTTGGAATTTGGTGATTCAAAAACAGATCCTATTACTTTGGATGAAAGATTGGTGAAAGGCTGTTTTGGTGATGATGGGATCTTTGAATGATAATACTTGAAGACTGGATTGTCTAGGCCATATAAGTTCCTGGTTCACGTAGTTATTCAATTTTTGGGCATCACAAAGGAGGTTATGAGGAAATCCTTGATTACCAAATTTGCATTCTTGCAGCATTGTGCCTAAATTTGAAATCCAATTTCCAGAGGATGATTTTTGATAACATGAAGTGTTACTTTGACAGAGAGAATTGGCTTATGTACCCGAGATTCTTACATTTGATTATTGAAGATCAATTTCCTGAAGTTAAGAAGATTGCTGATAAGATGAATTTGTCACACATGGGTGGAAATAATTGTTCTAAGCTTGCTTCATACAAGAACAAGAAAGAAAATGAGATTCAGAAGTTTCGAGGTCTATTTGGTCATCTTAAAGACGAGAATTATGTTGCTTAAGAGGGGAAAAATTGGAGACATGACAACGATGATTCTGACCGTGAAAATGAGAACAAAAGGATGGTAGATTTCAAGCCTACGGGTGGTAATCGTTGGTTTATAAATAATTAAGAAGAAATTGAAGAAGAATCACATAAACCAAGAAGAAAAAGGAAGAAAAGAAGAAGGATGAGCTCGAAGCAGAACGTCAAGAAAGAATGAAAAAAGCTTCTTTGAATAGAATCTAGTTTATGCATGATGGAGTTTCAATACCGACGCCTCAGGGAGGATCTACCAAACCCTCATTTGAAGTAACACGTAAAAGATATAGGAGCGGGTGTTTGGTATGAAAGAATGAAGATCAAGACAATCAAGACCAAGCAATATCCAATGGGGAGTTGGTTAGGACATAATGTCTAGTGCTAGGGTCTTGTATTTGTATGTAAAACAGATTAGGAAAATGTTATTCATGTAAGGGCATATAAGTACATATAAGGGTGGATAAGTTCATATACGGCGTATATGTTATACGTTGTATACCATACTTATGCGGCGTATATGTATCCACTATATAAAGTGGCTTATCCGTTCATTTGTAGTTGTTGATTTCCTAAGTACACAAGTGTACTTGTAATATATTTGATGATCTATAAACCTTTAGCATTAAATTAATCTTGTGATATCTCGTCTCTTGATGATTTCCGCTCATTATGTTATAGAGTAGATAGTATTTCAAATCATATTCGTATCGATTCTATACGTCCGGGTCTTTTCACTTCACTAAAATTTCCAATTCCCCTCAATCAAGATCTGCCCGCCATTATGTTCATCATCACCTTTCATCATCTTCATAACCCGCCACAACTGCCACCAACGCCAAGCTTGCCACAAATAGCCACTAATCTTCACCAAGATTCAAACAAAGATAGACCAAGATTCATATATCGCAAATTCAAGTTCTAGGGTTTCAGTTTTTAACTTTCGCAAATGGGACTATTACAAACATACAAATAATAAGAATCGGGCAACAACGGCGAGTGATGACCACCGTATTTCCGCTCTACCAGACATTGAGAAATTATTCAACCTCTAATAGCGACTGCGACTTCACATCGTCGTAGAAATCAAAAACCCTGATGTTACAAGACAGTTGGTCAAACTCCACCTGAAACACTTATTCTCCAATTAAACCCTAACTAAGGATTAATTATTTAACACTAATTCAAAACGTCATCTTCTAACCCTAATTTGTCGAACGAAAGCTCAATTTTGAGAACACGGATCTCATTGAAGTCTTTAAAGACTTCGTCTCCACCACCATGTTCGAGATCGTCGATGTCTAAGACTGAATTTGCTTGACAATGCCCCCGAACACGATAATGCTTCGCTTAGAAGCTTGAGTTTTAGATAGATCTAGAGTTTTGGCTCACGAAAGAGATGGTAAATAACACAAAGATAGAGTGGAGTTATTTTGGTGGCCGGAATTGGTGGTTTGTGGTAGTAGTGGTGATAGGCAGGGATGTTGGTGGCCAAAAGATGGGTTTTTTGGAAGTGAGACGGTGGCTGCGGTGGGGGTGCAAAGTATGTTGGCTGAAGTGGCTTGGGTTTTATAAGTAAATGTATTTTGTTTTAATATTTTAATTAAATTTAGTTTTAATTATTAATATATTTTTTAAATTTTACCTCATGTGCAAGGTGCATGACCAAAGTTAATGAAAAAAACTAACTGGGTTAGAGTTAAAAGACAAACTTTATAGCATTTGCACACGTAAAATACAAATTATGTCAATTTGAAAGATAAAATACAACCACTGAAATTGAATCTACGTACTCTATAATAAATAAAGTTTTTTAAGTGTCACATGTAATCACCAAGATGATCCTCACAAAAAAATCCCCCCCCCCCCCTCTCCCCCCCCCCCCTCTCTCATATTAAATAATATATTTTTCTTATTGATAATTTTGTATTTCATTTTCCTTTCGTTTTAATCTTGCATTTTTCTCTTTTTAATAATTCTGTCATGATTTAAAAAATTTAATACCAGCATAAATATGTTATTTTGTTTTATATAAACACTAGTATTAAACCGCGGTGGGGGCGGAAACCATTAAAAAAGTTCAAACGTTTATCGAACCCGTGTGTTGATGGGTCCGGGGCGTTGAACCCGTGCTTAGTGGCGGGATTGCTAAATCGAACGAAAATTAGACCTAAAAACGTTCAATCACAACCATTTGTTGTGGCTAGTTAACACATGAAAAATAGACCGAAAAATAAAACACAAAAAACAATAACTAAGTCGTCTTATGACCGAAAAGTTTAATGGGGAAGATAGACGTTAGAACATTGAACAACACATGCGTGTTGCAATGTGTAAATTTGCAAAATTTTGACTAAAACGTTAAATGAAAATTTTGTAAAAGATGAAAAATATTAAGAACAAAGTTCAAAGTAGAAAATTGTTGAGATTAAAAATGAATCATACTTTGTGACAAACTTGTAAAAAAAAATAAAAGGTATAGGGACTAAAGATTAAATATGAAAACTAAAGGATAAAAAGTAAAAGAGAAAAAAGTGGAAAAAAAAACCTAATGCATAACTTACAACTCATGATGCATACAAACCTTTGCAATTGTAATATATATAATATGGTATTAGTTATTAATATTAGGATTTATAAGTAACCAATTTTCACGTAGATTTTATATAATAATTTCAAAAATTAAGATTTTAAATATATAATATTAGTTAATTAGTATTAAGGTTTTATAAGAAATGATATTATTGGACTAAGAGGCAAGACTAATTTAAAATTAAAATTTCAATAAACTTTAACTTAATAAATATATTTTATAATTTACGAAATTACAAGTTTTTTTATTCAAACCCTTAGAAGGCAAATTCACTATTGATTTATTCTCAGTGTTTATGTCAATTAAGCTGTTTAAAGTATGAAACATGGTTGAAGTCAAAGCAGTTTATGATTAGAATGAGTATCAGTCCACGAGTTGGTTTAATAAAGTAGTTATTTACAACTTCTTTTTAAATTGGCTATTTAATCAACCCATCATTTATGTTAAGTTCATCATTTTAAAATGCACCAAAATATAAACACTAGACTACATGTTTTGGTTTTTCAGGTGGATCACACAACTTCTTACCTTAGGAATACAAATGTTACATATTAGTAGACTGTTAATCAAATGATAAGTTAACTTTGTATATCCTTCTGTTACTAAAGATTTCAAGATACAGATTTCATTAGTGAACGAGTTATACTTGCACTAAAAATAAGGTCGTTCAAGAAATTAGCAAACGTTTGTTATCCATGTTTCCGGGAGATGAAAAATGTAACCATTATTCAGATGGTACTATCAGACATTTTATGATACGCTACAAGAAAACATTAATTTCCTGATTTTTAAATAGCCTCAAAATCTAAGGTTGTCAAGTCATATGTTAGTCCTAAAAGTCGATGTTGAAGTGATGTTACTTAAAATATTAACTAGAAAAGCGGTCTATACAATGAAACTAATCTACACGTGAAAATACAATATAATATCCGTGTTATAGAAGTATAAATCATATCCGAAAGTAATATTGTAAATCACACTTTTATTTAACAAACAATCCTACACCTTAAGATAAAATGATTAATTTCAAAGAATGAAATTTTCACTTTATTTTTGTTTTGCAATGAATCTTTAAATACTATTAAAGCAATACAATATGGACACATGGCCTTCTTCTAGGCTGTCCACATGTGCAATGCATGTTACCATTCTCAGATGCTCTAATATTGTGACACGTGTCCTGTTCTCCAAACACCCAAAATAACAAAACCCGGTTTATTTTTGATAAACAAAAATCAATTCCACCACTGGTTCTCTCTCTAATCTCCCGATGATTATACGAACCCTATTTCCGCCGGTGAGATCCACAACCAATTCCACTATTGATAACATCCTGATGAATATACGAATACTACATTCGTCGTTCAGATCCACCATCGAACCTCTACAGTGTTTACCAACAATATGAGCCCTAATTCTGCCGTTCGGAATCGAACCGATTGGAGACATTAAAATCCTTGGAATTGATTCTCCGATGAATATTTTCAAGGTAATCAACAATCCATTGTTGCAAATACTTTTAGTTTATTTTTCAAGGTAATTAACAATCCGATGAATATTTTCAAGATCCGATGAAATTTTCAAGATAATCTGTTATACCCATATTTTATGTTTACTGAGTTTTCCGGTCAATTATTTATTGCTTTGTTTATTGAATTTTAAGAAGTTTATATCCTACCAATTTCTAGATGTATTTCAGTTCAATTTTTTTATTGTTTTCTTTGTTCAATTCTTAAATTTTCCGGCTAACCTGTTCTCATAGTTTTGTTCTGTAAATATTTATATTTTTATTTCCGGCTAATTTTCGTTCAATTTATTTTTCCGGACAGTTAATTTTTAGCTTAAACCAAAATCATAAACTTCTAATTTGGTTACATATTTGATATTGATTTAAAAGTTTCTAATTTTAACAAATATTATATAAATTATAAATTTAGTAACTTTTCAAAATCATAATTGTGATTTTTAAAAGAAATAAATAATTTTAAAATTGACTATAATAACGATAATTAAGTAAAGAAATATTTATGAAGTTATTTTTGGAATAAATCAATCGGTTATTTTTTAATATAAATTTACATTTTAATATGATCGATCGGTTATTTTTGGAATAAAACATTTACAATAAACCACTATAATTATATTAATAACTGATTTTCAATATCCTTAACTATTGAAATAATGTTCATTGTATAATAACACATCTAAATATAAATTTTGAATATAATCAATCGGTTATTTTTGGAATAAATAATTAAAATAAACCGCTTAAATTATATTAAAACATTAATTAGAAAGTTTCTAAACATAATATGTTTACATAATATATATTCTCTACATTCTACTATATAATATCTAACTAATCACATAAGCCTTTATCATAATTTTCATAATTATAAATTCTGCAACAATGTAAGCTCCTACCGTTTTAATAATTGTTTTTATGTTTCAAATAATTTAGTCTAATCTTTTATATTTTAATTTTATTCATAGGACAATGGAAGCTCAAAAATTTACCATTCTAAATAAGATTGATGTTCTTAAAACATCACCATCAACTCTTAAGGTTAGAGTTATAAGACTTTGGAGCATAAAAGACAATAAAAATGTCAATGAGGATTTTCTGATCGAGATGGTGCTCATGGATGAAAATGTACGTATCTAATTATGAAACTGTATATATGTTACAGATTCTACATTTTGTATATCTTAATTATTAATTGACTTGTAATTGTAATTCTCATATATATTTTGTTTTTTAATGACATAAGAATCGAATCCAAGCCACTGTTTACAAACAGGATATCTTTAGATTCAATAGATTCCTCAAGGAAAGCTCAACTCTGACTATAGTTAATCCGAGCGTTGGTCTAAATGGATCGAACTACCGTGTGATTGACTATTCCAACAAATTGGTGTTGGTACCAAACACACATGTGAATTCATGTCAGGAGTTTGATGGTTGCATGTTTGGTTTTATGATTATTTCTTTTGAATCACTAATCAATAAAGATATTCTTTGAAATCAACTGTTGGTATAAAAAAAATTTCATTCAAATAAAATGATTTATTATTTTAGCGTTAGATTTCCATTAAATCTGTTAATTAATTATTTATTTATTTTTCTTTGTCTTAGATATTATTGGTCACGTGGTTCATGTGTTCAAGAGCAATGCTTCAAACGTCAAGGACAAAAACAAGCGTACAATGGAGATATGTGATTTAAGGTATTACTATTAAACCTAACATATGGTGACCTATTTTTGTTAATATACTTTATACTATATATTGTTTGTAACACTTCTCTCATTTCAGTGGAAATTGTGTGTATCTCACACTATGGGATCATTATGCGTCTTAGCTCTCTAAATATGTAGTTGAACATTTTGATGAAGGCCAGACCATTATTGTACTGCAGTTCGGTAGGGTTAAGTATTACACCGGTTCTGATGGTAAAGGTAACTATGTCTACTGTTTTGAAGTTTCTTGAGTTTTAACATGTCACTAACTTTAACTAATGTTTTGTTTTATAATTATCATTTTTGTTAGAGAAAGTGTATGTGTCGAATTCTTTTGGATCTAATGTTAGCTGTTTCTTTATGAACGACTTTTTATTTGAAATAGAAGAATACCAAAATAGGTATATTATTAAATACAGTAATTATTGTTTTAGTTCATAGAGTTTGGTATTTAAATTTTATATTATCTTACTGATTCCTAAATTCATTAAATTTTAAATTTTGAAGTTTGTTGGGTTTGCTAAATGGCAATGACGTTTCTGTTCGTAAACTGATTCCAGTGAAGATGCTGTCATCTGTTGATGATGAGTTTTTGAGAGCAACAGATTCTTTTAACATTGGTGATATTTGTACCATTATATTTGTAAGTTAATTATTACACTCTTTATGTTATCCTAATTATATTTCAATACTAATTGAATATTGATTAAGTGCTTTTGTACTTTAATGCAGCCTAAAAGTATAATTATTCTTTGTACAATTAAGGTCATCTGCTCATATACGGAATGGTATTATATTGGTTGTAATACTTATACCCGTACGCTCATGGAAAATAATGTTGAATGTGGAAAGGAGTATGAATGCAAAACAGTAAGATGCAATGTTTTAGGTGTTATCCCTACACCTAAGTATTTATTGAATTCAAATTCAAATGTGTAATTTGTCCATTGTATAAGTATATTTTTTCTTGCTATTTACCTATTTATAAACTATTTTAGGTTCAAGATCAAGATAAGGGTGCAGGATTCTACTGGAGTTGTGATGTGTTGTAAAACACATTTACTTTCCATATCATTTTTATCATGTTTTAATTGCTTTTTAGTTTAATTATTAAGTTTTATGGTTTGTTTATGCTTGATTTTACAAAGTTGATTGTTTACTTGTAGGTTATGAGGTTTGGTGGAAAAAAGAGTTAAAATTGAAGAGTTTAGGGGCTTAATTGGTCAACTTTCAAACCTATAAGTCAAGGCCCGACCCAAGCCCACATCTTAGAAGCCTTTTATAATATTATATGAAGTTAATTATTGGGGTTTTCAGCCATTATTCACCAAGGAAACCCGAAATCAAAATAAAAAACCCTAAACCCTAACTGTCCGATCGCAGCTACTGTAGCAGAAAGAAAAAAAGAAAAAAACGGCGGCTGTGGCGGCTGAGGCTGTTGTGGCGGCTGGAGAAGAAGGAGGACATCGGGGCAGCAGCTAGGGATCGATATTTGTCATATTTCTCAGCCATACTTGATAGTAAAACACTCATAAACTTTACTTTTTGTTCAAGAACCCTAATTTAGTTGAATTGGTCTTTTGCTTTGAATTGTTTTGCAATTGATTGATAGTTTGACTTGTGATTGATTGTGTTTGAATCTTGAATGAATTTAATCATGTTTAAGTTGATGTTTGTGATGTTTTTCTTAAGTATACATGGCTTTCCAAAATCAATGTTAGGCTAAACTTGCTTGTTCTGCCTAGGATAGATGATTGTTGAGTAGTTTAGACTTGTTTAATGGATTGTTAATGTTCAAGACTTGAATTATTGATGTAAAGTTTAACTAAACCATAAATCAGATTGTGTGTGATGGCTGTGTTTTATGTTTTATTACTTATAATCCTCTTGCATTAGTTAATTGAATTAGTTTTGATTAATTGATTGTTTGTTAGACTCTTGACTTGGTGTTTAGGGTTTATTTGCGGGGTGTACAACCGTAGGGATAAGTGGGTAATATAAATCATCTAAAATCAGTTAAAATACACCTTCTTTGAGACCGAGAGGTGATAAGAAGTAATATTGTCTCGTTGCTTTTACTTGTTAGAATTAAGACCGCGCGAGAGCGGGTTTTTGTCTTGTCGAGTTTGAGTGTTTATGTGCAATTAGTTGGTTTAATTTGGGTTAAGTAAATTGTTCCTCTATCCTTGGTGACATAGTATTTGTCTCCATTAGGATAGCGTGTCGATGAGACCGAGAGGAGAGTCGTCATTTGAACACGTTAATAATTGTTTTTCCGGTTTATTCTTTAAAATCAACTAAAACAAGTTAGAGTTTGTTAGAGAGACTGAGAGGTAATTTGACTTTCTTAAACAAGTTTTAGTTGTGTCATCTTTTATAACCGGTGTCGTGAATATTTTCAATCCGTTGTCTTGTTATTTCTATCAACATGATTCATACCTAGGTAGACGTCTTTATATATTGAATTTAAATCAAAGTTTTCAAAGTTTTGTTAAAAGTTTTCATTCAATTAAGTTAAGTAGTTAAAATAAATTCTAAAATAAATCAATTAAATATTTTGGTGAGTCTTGGTTGGAGTTTCGTAATTATAAACGTTTTCACGTGTCTTCGAGTTTGATATCCGGACTTTCCTCATCTGTGCTATACGCGACCGGTACACTTGCCGTTTGTGTGAACTAGGATAGATTGTTTGGTTTTTAAAGCGTAGTTGCGACTTGTGTTTTATTTATATATATATATTTTCGCACGTCAAGTTTTTGGCGCCGTTGCCGGGGACACGGTTTGAGGCGCATTAAGAACGGCTCGAGTTAGGACTTGCCTTGTTTACTACTTGTCTTTCTTATTTGTTTTGTTTGTTGGTTTAAAATAGTTTAGCTAACTATAGTTTCTTCTATTTACTTTAATAGTTGTATGCGACGTACTCGAGCTCTAGGACCACCAGAAGCTGAACGATTTCCCGAACCAGAGAGAGCTTCTTGAGAGACGTCGTACAAAACCGTCTTCCAGTGCATCTACATCCGTCTGTAATACGTTCTCTTCTCTTACTTTTTCTGAACCCGTCATTAGGGATAGGATTATGGGCGACGCGAATCCACCACCGAGGAGGACAGTTGCAGACCGGGCCCGTCCGGTCGATGCTGGCACGAGATCCAGCATTGCTCCACCAGCTATAGGAGTTCAAACGACTTGGCAGATTCCATCTAATGTTCTGAACACAATTGCTCATTCTGCTCAATTTCACGGGTTGCTCCACGAGAACCCGCATTCTCATCTCACTCGTATTGCACGTATCTGCGACACGTTTCATCTTGCCGGCGTATCCGAAGACGCCATAAAACTCCGAATCTTCCCGTTCTCACTCGTTGATCATGCGAGTCTGTGGCTTGAGTCCCTTCCACAGGGATCCATTGCTACTTAGGCTGCCATGCAGACCCAATTTCTTGAAAAATACGATCCTCCGGCTAAGGCCGCTCGTTTGCGTAACCAAATTCATTCTTTCCAGATGGAGGACACCGAGAACTTCTACGAAGCGTGGGAAAGGTTCAAAAATCTACTTGCGTTATGTCCAAACCACGGCCTACAAGACTGGGCGGTTTTCGAGAAGTTCTACAACGGAGTGACGTACGCAACTCAGAGTATGCTCGACACAGCTGCAGGAGGTAACCTACTGACAACGAAAGATACAGATGAGTGCATTGCCTTGTTTAACGGTTTAGCCATGAGTGGATACCAGCGACCACCAGTTAAGAGAACCAAAACCGTTGATTCCCTATCACGCGGCATGCATTCGGTCGACACGAGCACCGCACTTGCGGCACAAGTTGAAGCGTTAGCAAAGATCGTGAAGGACTCGCAGGTGAAAAGTAAGCTATGCGAGATCTGTAGAGGGGGACACGATACCGTTCAATGCCCCGTAGGTTTCCAGGAGGAGGCAGTCGACTTCGTCAATAATCCAAACCGAAATCAACATTCTTTCAATTCTTATAATTCGGGGTGGAGAGGTAACCAAAATTCTAACTGGAGGAACGGAAATCAGTCCGGCTTCCAGCAACGTCAGAGCCTATTCCAGGATTCCGGTGAGGGACCGAGTAATGGGGAGAAGAAGCCCACGTTAGAGGAGATGATGGCACAGCAGACACAGATGCTGTCGCAACTCATGACTCGAGAGGACTCCCGTCACAAGGAAACTCAAGAGAAATTCCGGGAGCACGAGTCATTCATGAGAAATCAAGGAGCATCAATTCAAAATCTTGAGCGTCAGATGGGAGAGATAGCAAGTCGTCTAAATGAGAGGTCGCCAAGTACACTTCCAAGTAACACTGAACAAAATCCAAAGGCGTTCGCGAAGGCTGTGACGACAAGGAGCGGTGCAGGGGCACGTAGCGAGCCCGTGATTCAAAAGGCGACGAGAGGAGTCGTTAGCGAGCCTGCGGTAGATGTAGAGGAGCAGGTAAACGAGGAGATTCAGTTGGAATCTCCACCGGCCAAGGTGCATCAGAGGCACAGCCCCGGAAGTTCAGCACAGGCCGAGAACCAACCATTACCCAGCACACCACCGAGAGTCTATAAACCTAGGCTCCCATTTCCCGGGAGAGTCCGTAGGGATAGAGACGAGGAGCAGAACTCCAAATTTCTTGATCTTCTGAAGCAACTTCATCTTAATATTCCTTTCCTTGAGGCACTTACGCAAATACCCAAATACGCAAAGTTTCTTAAGGATATTCTTTCGGACAAAGAGAAGTTTGCCAAAGTCTCTTCCATTCCTCTGAGTGCTGGTTGCTCTGTAGTTTTGCAGAGAAAGTTACCAGAAAATATGTCCGATCCTGGGAGTTTCACAATTCCCTGCATTTTGAGTGATAATACGGTCGTCCATGCGCTGGCAGATCTTGGTGCCAGTATTAATCTCATGCCGTATTCCGTGTATCGCAAGTTGGGTCTAGGCGAACCGAGGCCTACCCGTATGAGTATCCAGCTTGCTGATCGTTCTGTGAAACACCCCCGAGGGGTGGTCGAGATCATGCTTGTTCGTGTCGACAAGTTCATCTTCCCGGTGGACTTTGTCATCCTGGACATGAACTATGACGATATTGTCCCACTCATAATGGGCCGACCATTCCTTGCCACTGCACAGGAATTGATCGATGTCTGCGAGGGTAAATTAATCTTAAGAGTTGGGGATAAGAACATCACCTTTGACGTTCGGCAGTCACTGAAACACCCCAAGTCTGCTGATGACTCCTTATACTTCATTGATACCATCATGGAGCATGTTGGGGAGTTTTTCAGCGAAATTTGTGGAGGATCTGCCTCCGACACCCAGATTCTCGATAGGGAGATTCCGGAGATTGAAATGGTTGCCGTAACCAATCAGTCCTTAAATGACGACACCGAGTCGCATACCCCTGAATCTGGTGTGTCTGCTGAGATCGTACGAGACGATCCGATGGACCGACCTTCGGTCGAGAGTCCTCCTCTTTCCTTAGAGCTTATGGATTTACCTTCCCACCTTGAGTATGCTTTTTTAGATGAAGAGAGGAAGCTTCCGGTTATCATTGCATCTGCATTGACAGAGGTCGAGAAGGAGAAGTTGTTGAGGGTGCTACGAGAGCACAAGGAGGCTATTGCTTGGAAGATTATTGACATCAAGGGTATCAACCCTTCGTTCTGCACTCATAAAAACCTCATGGAGGAAAATTTCAAAACTGTCGTACAGCCGCAACGGCGGCTTAATCCGAAAATGCAAGAGGTCGTAAAGAAGGAGATCATTAAACTCCTTGATGCGGGGATCATTTTCCCCATTTCTGATAGTGCTTGGGTGAGTCCAGTCCAAGTGGTTCCTAAAAAGGGTGGCATGACTGTCGTCACCAACGAGAGGAATGAGCTTATTCCCACGAGGACTGTGACGGGATGGCGAGTCTGCATCGACTATCGCCGACTGAATGCTGCAACCAGGAAAGACCACTTTCCTCTCCCATTCATTGATCAGATGTTAGAGCGTTTAGCGGGTCAGCAGTACTACTGCTTCCTAGATGGTTTCTCCGGGTACTTCCAGGTTCCGATAGCTCCCGACGACCAGGAGAAAACCACTTTCACCTGCCCTTACGGAACGTTTGCTTACAAACGTATGCCGTTTGGACTTTGTAACGCTCCGGCCACATTCCAGAGGTGTATGGTGGCCATTTTTCATGATATGATCGAGGACTCCATGGAGGTGTTCATGGACGATTTTTCCGTATTTGGGAGTTCCTTCGATCATTGTTTATCAAATCTCGAGAGAATGATGTCCCGCAGCGTTGACACCAACCTGGTCCTTAACTGGGAAAAATGTCATTTCATGGTTCACGAAGGCATTGTTCTAGGTCATCAAATCTCAAGTGCGGGGATAGAGGTTGACCGGGCAAAGGTCGAGACCATTTCTAATCCCCCCCCCCCCCGCCTACCTCTGTGAGATCAATTCGTAGCTTTCTAGGTCATGCTGGGTTCTACCGCCGGTTCATCAAAGATTTTTCTAAAATCGCGAGACCCATGACCAAACTTTTGGAGAAGGATGCTCCATTTGTTTTTTCTAAGCAGTGTATCGAGACGTTTGATCTTCTAAAATACAAACTAGTTAACGCCCCAATCATGGTTGCTCCCGACTGGTCGTTACCATTCGAGTTAATGTGTGACGCGAGCGACTTCGCAGTCGGAGCGGTTCTTGGACAACGGAAGGATAAGCATTTGCATCCGATCTACTATGCTAGCCGGACCTTAAATGGCGCACAGGAAAGCTATACCACCACCGAAAAAGAGCTTTTAGCTGTGGTGTTCGCTTTCGACAAATTTACGTCCTATCTGGTTTTGTCCAAAACGATTGTTCATACGGATCATGCCGCTATTAGATATCTTTTCAGCAAGCAGGATGCTAAGCCTCGTCTTATCCGATCGATCCTGTTGCTTCAAGAGTTCGATATAGAGATCCGTGATAAAAAGGGGTCCGAGAATGTGGCGGCTGATCATCTTTCACGACTAGAGGGAGTTGATTCAGGAGATTCGGGAGTTAGGATCGACGATCGTTTTCCGATGGAGAGTCTGATGTTTGTTACTGCACAAGAGGAAGGTTTTCCATGGTTTGCTGATTTCGCGAACTTTCTTGCTGACGGATACCTCCCAAAGATGCCTTACCAGCAAAAGAAGAAATTCTTTGCTGACATCAAATTTTACCTTTGGGACGATCCATATCTTTTCCGCATTGGTGCTGATCAGCTTATTAGAAGGTGTGTAGATGTCAAGGAAGGATGGCAAATATTGAGCCATTGTCACGTGGGACCGACTGGAGGTCACCACGGTGTGAGTTCTACGGCAAAGAAAGTCTTTGATTCTGGTTTTTACTGGTCGTCTATCTTTAAGGATGCGCACCTGTTCGTTAAGAGTTGCGATCGTTGCCAGCGTGAAGGCAACATTTCTTCGCGAAACGAAATGCCCCAGAATGCCATTCAAGTTTGTGAGGTTTTTGATATTTGGGGTATTGATTTCATGGGACCGTTTCCATCTTCGCGTGGAAACAAATACATACTCGTGGCCGTCGATTACGTGTCTAAGTGGGTTGAGGCCAAAGCTCTACCCACCAATGATGCCCGAGTGGTAGTCCGTTTTATGAAAGTCTATTTGCTCGTTTTGGAGTCCCGAAAGCCTTGATCAGTGATCGAGGTACTCACTTTTGCAACTCGCAGATGGATAAGGCGTTGAAGCGTTATGGGGTCACCCATCGCCTTGCGACCGCCTACCACCCACAGACTAGTGGGCAAGTGGATGTGAGTAATCGGGGAATCAAACGTATTCTCGAGAAAACGGTTGGTTCAAATCGTCGGGATTGGTCCGATAAATTAGATGACGCTCTGTGGGCCTTCCGTACAGCCTACAAGACTCCGACTGGTTCCACACCATTTCGGATGATTTATGGGAAGGCCTGTCATCTTCCTGTTGAATTGGAACACCGCACTTCATGGGCCCTTCAAAGGGTTAATCTTGATTTACCTGCCGCAGAGGGTAATCGTTTCCATCAATTACATGAATTAGAGGAGCTCCGGGATCACGCATATGCACAATCATTTCGGTATAAGGAGCATACGAAGGAACTGCATGACAGGAAATTGAAGGGTAATAAGCAGTTCAAGTGTGGGGATAAGGTTTTACTGTATAACTCAAGGTTGAGGTTATTCCCGGGAAAGTTGAAATCCCGATGGTCGGGACCGTTCATGGTCATTGAGGTTTTCCTGTATGGCACGATTGAGATACAAGATCGAAGCGGGAAGTTTAAGGTGAACGGCCATAGATTGAAGCACTACATAGGAGAGCCGATAACTGATCAGACAGTCGAGGTGTTCTACCTTGACTCATTCACCGAGGAATAGTCGTGATAGATGCATCACTCGGGAGACTGTCTCCCGAGTTGTAGAGTTTGTATTATGATTCTCCTTATTAACTATTTTTATTTGTTTTATTTTTATTTACATTTATAAAACTTAAAAATACAAAAAAAAATAAATATTTAATAAAAAGCAAAAAAAATTAAAAAATTCAAAAACACAAAAATATGTTTATTTCTTATGTTTTTGTTTTCTGTTTCGTACGCCGCTACATGCGAGCGAGTTTGCGTTGTTACAGGTATTATTATGCGTATGGTAGCTCTGATGGCGTTTTGGAACTGGTTCACCCGAGGTTGCGGCCGCGAATGAAATGCTATACGGTCGTTCGTTCGAATCATACACAGCTGATGAAGAATTTGCATCTAAACCAGGGGAGTAACCCGTTCTCTATTTTAATTTCTGTTCTTTCAAGTTTTAGTTTTATGCTTTGCGTTTTATTTTTATCTTATTTCTTTTCCTTGTTCTCATCGAGGACGATTTCGTTCTAAGTGTGGGGATGGGAATTTATTTTACATAGTTGTAGAAAAATAATAATAATAATAATAATAATAATAATAATAATAATAATAATAATAATAATAATAATAATAATAATAATAATAATAATGATAAAAAAAATTAAAAAATTTAAAAAAATAAAAAGTTTTCACTTGTTTTTCGTTTTCATACGTTAAATGATAAAAAAATGTCCCTTGTTTTTAGCTTCCGTTGCATTAAAGTGGGAGATGATGATATTTATCGGAAATCGGTTTTTCAAACTACTAATAATATGAGATAAATAAAAGAAAACGCACTTAACTTGGGATGTGTCGGTATGCTCAGCCTTGAAAATGAAAGGGCAAATTTGATAAAACGGTTAACGGAAATCTTTTGTGGGTAAAGCGTTTTGTCCGTGGAAAATAAGGAATGAAAGGTCGGGCCATACTTAAGCCTCAAATTTTGGTATGAAAAAAGTGGAAATATCATGAGTTTTAAAAATTTGAATACGTTATCATATGATGCTTGGGTAGGTTTAACGTTAGAGTATGCCGTGTAGCCTGTTATATAAATCTTAAAATGCTAGTTTAGTGTTTTACACCTCATTGGCGTATGGTTTTATAACCTTAAATCCTGTATTTATGGGATGCTTTGGGTCCGGAGACCATGGGTCTGTATGCAATCTATTTATCTGGGTATTCACAATTCCTAAGTGGGGTTGTGTATATTTAAAATAAAGCCAAAGAGCAAACCCTTATAAGTCTATAAAACATGATCACAAAAAGTACAAAAGTACAAATACACTACAGACTTGATCATCCACGCTGTTAGCCATGTGGGGTCCCCTTGCTCGCGTCTTATTACCATTAAGAAACGGACCACAAGGGACACGCTACATGTAAGCCCTACAGATGAAATTTTGCATACTCACCTATGGTTATGGATTTGGGGTATTGCTTGATAATGGGGGTATGTCATGTTGTGGGGAGCACTAGCTATAAATTAATTGAACCTTAATCATATCTAATGGTTGCTTGGTAGACTTTGATGCTTAAGCTTAGGTGGATAAACAATACCCTTGATCGTCTTAACTATTCATAAATATTGAGCAACAAAGTTTTAATTCTGCTAATTTTGTGGTTTAAGTCAAGTTGGGGTGGTCTGGTCCGGTAAAAGCAGAAAATAAGCGGGTCTTAATTGTGTAAACCACTAAGTAATATTATTGTCGGATCTTATTTGTCCCGGTAAATATTAAGGCATGGGTTTAGGTGGACAACAATATCGATGATCGCGGTTTTTGCGTTTTTCTGAGCTTTAAAATCTAACCTATATGTTTGATTTAACTTTGATTTTCCGATTCTGATCCATCTGCATTAGACTTTTTTAGGGACGAAAAAGACTTAAGTGTGGGGATGTTTGATGTGTTGTAAAACACATTTACTTTCCGGATCATTTTTATCATGTTTTAATTGCTTGTTAGTTTAATTATTAAGTTTTATGGTTTGTTTATGCTTGATTTTACAAAGTTGATTGTTTACTTGTAGGTTATGAGGTTTGGTGGAAAAAAGAGTTAAAATTGAAGAGTTTAGGGGCTTAATTTGTCAACTTTCAAACCTATAAGTCAAGGCCCGACCCAAGCCCACATCTTAGAAGCCTTTTATAATATTATATGAAGTTAATTATTGGGGTTTTCAGCCATTATTCACCAAGGAAACCCGAAATCAAAATAAAAACCCTAAACCCTAACTGTCCGATCGCAGCTACTGTAGCAGAAAGAAAAAACGGCGGCTATGGCGGCTGAGGCTGTTGTGGCGGCTGGAGAAGAAGGAGGACATCGGGGAAGCAGCTAGGGATCGATATTTGTCATATTTCTCAGCCATACTTGATAGTAAAACACTCATAAACTTTACTTTTTGTTCAAGAACCCTAATTTAGTTGAATTGGTCTTTTGCTTTGAATTGTTTTGCAATTGATTGATAGTTTGACTTGTGATTGATTGTGTTTGAATCTTGAATGAATTTAATCATGTTTAAGTTGATGTTTGTGATGTTTTTCTTAAGTATACATGGCTTTCCAAAATCAATGTTAGGCTAAACTTGCTTGTTCTGCCTAGGATAGATGATTGTTGAGTAGTTTAGACTTGTTTAATGGATTGTTAATGTTCAAGACTTGAATTATTGATGTAAAGTTTAACTAAACCATAAATCAGATTGTGTGTGATGGCTGTGTTTTATGTTTTATTACTTATAATCCTCTTGCATTAGTTAATTGAATTAGTTTTGATTAATTAATTGCTTGTTAGACTCTTGACTTGGTGTTTAGGGTTTATTTGCGGGGTGTACAACCGTAGGGATAAGTGGGTAATATAAATCATCTAAAATCAGTTAAAATACACCTTCTTTGAGACCGAGAGATGATAAGAAGTAATATTGTCTCGTTGCTTTTACTTGTTAGAATTAAGACCGCGCGAGAGCGGGTTTTTGTCTTGTCGAGTTTGAGTGTTTATGTGCAATTAGTTGGTTTAATTTGGGTTAAGTTAAATTGTTCCTCTATCCTTGGTGACATAGTATTTGTCTCAATTAGGATAGTGTGTCGATGAGACCGAGAGGAGAGTCGTCATTTGAACACGTTAATAATTGTTTTTCCGGTTTATTCTTTAAAATCAACTAAAACAAGAGTTTGTTAGAGAGACTGAGAGGTAATTTGACTTTCATAAACAAGTTTTAGTTGTGTCATCTTTTATAACCGGTGTCGTGAATATTTTCAATCCGTTGTCTTGTTATTTCTATCAACATGATTCATTCCTAGGTAGACGTCTTTATATATTGAATTTAAATCAAAGTTTTCAAAGTTTTGTTAAAAGTTTTCATTCAGTTAAGTTAAGTAGTTAAAATAAATTCTAAAATAAATCAATTAAATATTTTGGTGAGTCTTGGTTGGAGTTTCGTAATTATAAACGTTTTCACGTGTCTTCGAGTTCGATATCCGGACTTTCCTCATCTGTGCTATACGCGACCGGTACACTTGCCATTTGTGTGAACTAGGATAGATTGTTTGGTTTTTAAAGCTTAGTTGCGACTTGTGTTTATTTATATATATATTTTTTCGCACGTCAAGTTGTGTCGTTGACTCTCTTTGATAGAGATGCTAAAATACTGACTAACAAAACAGCAAAAGAATTGATTGATTCTCAAAATAAGGTTTCTTTTCAATTAAAATACTTTATTATTTATACATTGTCATTATATTCTTATGTTTAACAATGATTAATATTATATTTGTTTCGTTGTCATCTAATTTTATTACAGAATAAGGTTGAAAATGGTGGATTCCCTGCTGAGTTGGATGGTCTTTTAGAAAAGATATTTGCTTTTAAGGTCGATGTTGCAGATTTCAACTTCAGAAACAATGTCGAGAACTATGGTATAAACAAGCTTACTGATGACACTAATATTATCACTGAATTACAGAAAAGGCAGAATGGTCGTTTGGTAATAATATAATCATAATACTCCCTCCGTCCCTTTGAAAGTGTCCATATTTCCATTTTAGTCTGTACCATTATAAATGTCCACTTTCAAACTTTATTAATTAATTTAAAAAATTACCCTTAAAATGCAATCAATCAAAGTTTCTTAAATTTTGTCTTTTTTTATATGTCAAGGGTATTATAGTCATTTGTTAAGAAAAAAGTGCAATCGTTCAAACTTTCTTAAATTTTGTGTTTTTCAAACCATGACACTTGTAGAGGGACGAAGGGAGTATTATTTTATTACTATTTTTATTTTATAATTATTTCAATTAACATATGTTGATGTCCATTGTTGTATTATCAGCAATCAGATTCTAATTCTGTTACATTGGGAGCCTCTATTTCTGAATTCCAGTCATCCGGTTCGGTTTCTATTAAGGTATAGATATTTTGTTTGATATAATAGTTCAAACTTATAAATATAGTTAACAGAAAGATGTGTAACATTATTGTGTGTTGACTGTTACTTTTTTAATAACAGCTTTCTGATATGGGAGATAATCAAACTCCAATTTCAAATGTTGATGCTCAGGATGTGGCAACTGATACAAAGGGTATGTCAACTTCTTCTGACGATAAACTTAAGATAAAACTGGTGGAAGTTTTTGAAGTTGACGATGATGCTAGCTTGTCGGCCACTAATTTGAAGTCTAAGATTATCGAGGAGAAGGGGACCACCAGTGAATCATGCGATGGTGCAACACTTTTAACTCCTAAAGTGGAGAAGGATTCTAAGTGAACAATTTTTTTTTTCGGTTTACATTTATGTTAAGTCTTTTTGAGAGATTTGGATATTTTATGTTTGGTTTTATTCTTTTGTTTTTTAACGATTATTCTTGAATGTTGGTTGTTTTGAACAATTTAATCTTAAAAACATGTTTGGTTATATTTATGTTTTTATTTTATTTTATTAAATTAATGTTTAGTTCTTTTAAGTATATATCTAATCTAAACGAAATTTAAATTCCAAACCTTTTAGTTATATCCTAAGTAAATTATAGTTTATTTTATCTGTACTCTAATATATTTCTATGCATTATACTTATCAATTGACTATATTAAAAAGTAAAAACAACAATAGGTTTAATGTTCATAAATAGTATAAAACTTATAGGGTAAATGATGAGTTGATTGTTGTAAACCGTCATTCTCCATTATCATTAAGATAATTCAGTTTTGAACATCAACATACACACCATAACTTCTTCCATCAATACCTATTTTGTCTTCCATTTCTTCAAGCATGGGTAGAATTGTTAACTGGAAATTTTCATCCGATTTTAATAACTATCACTTTATTCTTAGCGATCTGTCAATAATCCACAAGGATTCTATTGAATCTGTTATGTCGTTTAGTACTCTGTTTAAGTACCAAATACGTAACATCGATACTCGAAAACAAGTTCAAACCGATGAAGAGAAAGCACTACTGAATGTTATTCATGAAAATATTAAACAACATGAACAACAACTACTTCCGATGGTTAATGTCAGTGAGTGGTTTTATTATCCTTTGCAACATAATGTTGTCATAAAGTATGTAAATGGCAACAAATTTCTCTTCAACCTAAATCAATATTGCAATCCACTTATCTTTATCTTTTAAGAGATTTGGATTACTTGAGGTTTTCTAATGTGAGGAAACAAAGGGCACATTTCGATTTGGAGAATGAGGTCAGTGAGAAGGTTAAATGGTTGTTAGAGTATCAAAACTATGAATCTGAATTTGATGATATTGAAAGCTATTTGGATTCTGATTTGGAAGTTTAAGGTAACACATATGAAATATGTTACTTATTTTTTTGATAAGTCAAAAGTTTGACTTTATTATTGACTTTGTTTTGGTTGTTAATGTTTTTTTTTTTTTTTTTTTTTTTTTTTTTTTTTTTTTTTGCTGTTATTTGGTTCAAGACTCAAATTGGTAAACCATGTTATTTAGTTTTTTGCTGTTTTTGAATATTCTTTATATGTTTATATTTAGTTTGTGTTACATTAACAAATGGTCTTATATACTTTAACAAACTTAGGTAGATATATTTAACTATCATACATTCATTGTGATATAAGTTTACATTTATAAGAATTTTTTTCTAAATAAAGACTTTTCATTGTTTGTTTTGTATTATCAGGTTGTTTCGACGGATGATTTACATGGAGGAAAATTTTCAAGAAAATCGTTCTGAATTCATGTTACTATATAATGTTTTAATGTTTTTGATAAGATATTCAACTTTGTGTATCTATCAACTTATTATCTAGACAATGTTATTTACTACTTTTTTATTGGGCTACTTGAATGTTCATATATGGTTCTATATTTATGATATTGTATAATTGTTTATATAGATTTCTTGCTTATCTAATGTCAACCCTTGTGTAAACTGGTACTTTATTTACGTATTTAATGTTACATTTGATGTTTGAAATCTGTATTTATGTATAAACTTAATTTGAGTTAATATATGATTTTTTTGTATTTGGTGTTACTGTAATCCGTTTGTTTGTTTGGTCTATATATAGGTATATTGATTTGTAATATGCAATGCAAGTAATCTTTTAATGTGAAACAAATTTGTTTTATATTTGAAACAAATTTTAA
This sequence comes from Bidens hawaiensis, assembly GCF_021521415.1. Classification (NCBI taxonomy): domain Eukaryota; kingdom Viridiplantae; phylum Streptophyta; class Magnoliopsida; order Asterales; family Asteraceae; genus Bidens; species Bidens hawaiensis. The sequence continues at coordinate 114,612 of NW_027491996.1, read as the reverse complement.
TTTACAATAACCTTTTATTTTTATCATACGAAAATATTTTTTGTCATTAAAAGTAAATAAATAAGTTTTTGCTTTTCAACTTTTTTTTCTAACACCTTTTTAATATAAAAATAAATTAGTTTTTGGTTTTCAACTTTTGTCTCATTTTGTATACAACGGTTTCCTTTTAATTTTATTTTTTTACAAATATATAGTCTATTTTTTTGAATATTTTGTATAATAAATTACTAAATGTTAGACATTAATAAAAATCTTATTTATTAATTATGTGTAAAATTTATTATTAATATCTTTATAAAATACTGATTTTAAATTGTAATTTGGTAACAAATCAGTAATAGAAATTACTAATTGACTTTTAAATCTTTGTTAAAGATTTTGCTTTATTTTTATATTTATAACATGATCCAATAGACATAGCCCATTAAATTAGGCCCTTACCCATATATTATGTACACAATTTAAAAAATCAACGACTCTTCGTTTATTATTGTTAATTATCATCAAAAATAATATCACTTCAATTTTTCTGGTTTTTCCGGCCATTGGAACACAACAATCAGTCGACGTTTAGAAGGCCTTCTTCCATTTTCATATAGATCTCAATCGATGGAGAATGTAAGTACTATTTTGTGAGATACTTTAATTTCGTTAATATTCTTATTTAATACTGTTCTAATTTTTTAGCCCTGATTTATATTAACCGAAGATGATTTTTAGTTATAATCTTTAATGTTGTTGTTTAGGGTTTAGTTATAACATCAAGGCTTTTTATTTAGTTCATCTTCAACAAAATAAGAACATGATTATACTCTCTGTGCATGCTTAAGGGTGATAACTGTAATATTTGTATTGTTAAACATCGATAATTGTGTTATCAGTTTGGTGATAACAAGTTATTGGTTTTTGATTCTTAGGTTATTATTGTTATGTTTTAATGGTTTTCTTTTGTTAAGATTTTGGCATAAACATATTTGTATAGGGATAATTACTATATGAACATAAGCATATAATTATCACAGATAGTATATGTATATATAATTAAGAAAATAAGATATCAGTTAGTGTTGTTATCATTTTTTATTAATTCATATTAAATTTGAACTAAACAGATTGTTATTCCTGCGGTTTGCATTTACTATCACAATTTCAACGGAGGTATGGTATGTATCATAAACTCTTTTAGTTATGTTTCAATTCTTGCATTATACTTTACCTACCACATAAAATTCATTTAAGACACTTCCAGCTATGTTTTGTGAAGAAATTTTTGAACCAGATGCTAATATGCACCCGGTTGTTTTATATCACAAACAAAAAGATTGGTTTATTCAAGTTGAATTCACAAACAGATATTATGTTTTTCAAAATGGATGGGCTCAATTTGTTGTAGACAATCGGTTGATGTTTGGAGATATCTTGGTTTTTTCTCCAATTAACGAAAATGAATGGAGATTCGTTTACATTGTTGTTGATGATGTGGTTCGTTACCCTACTCTTAAATATCTTGTAAGTAACGATGTAATTTTTTTTATTAAATATATAACAAACCTTTTAGTCATTTTTAAAAGGATTAATTTTTCTTATGATATTTTATAACTTATTTTTTTTATTTTTTTGTAGCCATTGAGAGATGATCAGGTTGAAAACTACTTTAGTTTACAGCCAGGATAGTATGATGAAATCATTGTTAAGTCTGTTGATGGATTTAAATGGAATCTATACATTCAGTGTGTCAAACTGACTACTCCGAGATTTGGTTTTACTGGTATGTGGGAAGACATGTCCATGCATTGTAAGCTTGTTGTTAATGATTATTTGGTGTTTCAACATCTTCAAGGTATGTGGACATTCAGAATGTTTGTTTTTGATAGCCGTGGTATCGAACGTGTAAATTTTAATGATGATTTGGTATACACCGGTCCAAATCTCCATCCCGAACTCGGTTATTTTCTAGTGGTTATTGAGATTGAAAGTGATGACGAATCTAAAAAACACAACCAGGTTGAAGGTATTTTTATCAATTTTGTTTATCTTATATATTTTTTTACGCTTTATATTATTAATTACTTTATAAGTTAGATGATGTATATTTCTAGCACTTGATGTTTGTATGGCAGATGTTGATGAGCTGGTTTTGGATATTATTGTTCCTCATGTTCAAGAAGACAACATTTTGGAAGTAATAGTACGGGATAGGCTGGTAAGTAAACTCATATTATACATGTCTTTAATTTCATATGATCTTATTTTTTGACTTTATTGTTGACTTTTTTTTTTTACTTTGCTTTATTTATAGCGTTTGCCGGTTGAGTTTGCACGGAACAATAACTTGGATTACGAAACAAATTTGGTTTTAATAAATCCAAATGATGTTGATGTCTCCACTGAAATTGCTATTGAACTAAATGGTATTAATGAGAGGTATAGGGTTAGACATTGGACAACTTTTGTCCATTCTAATTGTCTTCAGTATGGAACATTGGTTGTTTTCGAGTACAACGAGGCTACTCATTCGTTGATACTCACTGATGTTCTTGGCTGATGTTGAAGTTGATCATGTTTGTTTTTTATTTTGATACATTAGGGTTTAAACACTACAATTTGCTAACAGGTTATATATATGATGTTAGCTTTAGTTATGTAAATTATCCTAATTATTTTGTTAGATTTAATATGTATGGTTTGAACTACTAATTATGACTTTATGTTATGGTTTTTTTGTTATAAGGTTAACTTGAGTGTCATTAGTTGTATTGTATGTATCTTTTTATAAGTATAAATATTTATATATATAAGAATTTTTAGCTATAATAATTATTGTCAACCTGTAACATCCTAAATATTATAATGTTAGATTATAATATTAAATAAAGATTTCGTTAAGGTGTCATGTGTTAAATAATTATTTTAATATTTAATAAAGAGAGTCGTGTTAAGTTATCGGGCGTTAGCATCTAACTAATATTACACATAGAAAAGATCATGGACTTGGAATAATTAATGGATTAAAGAGTAATGGGCTTTAGGTCCATGGGCTTTAAGGAGTATAAATACTCCCTTAAACCATCCCAAAACCCCAACTCTCATTCCATCCTTTCCATAATCTCTACACACACTCCAAACACACACACCTTCCTTGTTATACATAAACGGCCAAGAGAGAAAGAAAGAGATCCAAGGCCAAATCAAGCTAACTATTACTAGATCTTCTATATACAAGTTAGATCCAAGGTTTAAGATTCATAAACAAGCTAGCCGAAACCAAACGAAACCCATAAAGGTATGTTCTTGATCTTAAAGTTTATGTTTTAGTAAACAGTTAGTCTTGAAACTTGAATCTAGAGTAGATCGGCTTTAAACGAACATTAAAGTTGAAAACTTGATATTGTTAATGGAAGAAACGAACCCAAAATTGAAACGACTCGTTAAAAAGGAACCCTAAAAATCTAGTCTTGAACGTTTAAGGTTTAAAGATCCAAACTTTATGATTTCCCAAGTCAAGCCTTACCCGGAAATGGTCACGAAAGCGCTTAAGGGGAAAGATTGATTCATGTTAAAGGTTTATAATAATGATAATAATAATAATAATAATATTAATAATATTAATAATAATAATAATAATAATAATGGTAAACGGGCAGTGGGTGGGATCCAAAACCCATCTGCCCAGCCCAACCAAAAAGAATATCAGGTCTGACTCGACACAGGACTCGAATACAATCAAAAAGTCGATTACAATGGAACACATACAACCGGAGCATCGATTACAATTAAACTCGAATACATCTCAGATCCAATTCGATTACACGAAGTTCGTTCACGTTATCATTCGAACAGTTGAGATTCAATTACAATAAACCTAGTTGCAAATCGATTACATTGTAATCAAGTTCCGTGAGCTCGATTACAATAACCACAGATCGATTACATTAAAATTTGATTACAAATAAATTCGATTGCAATATGGACGCATACATAATCGCATACACATTAGACTCGATTACAATCTGAGCTCAATTACAGATTTCAATGGCCGTCGATTGCTATTGAACCCGTTCACAATCTACATACTCGCACACAAGGAGACTCGATTACTTTAACCAAGTCAATTAAATTTGGCCATCGATTACAACTAGCCTGATCACCCTACTTCGCTTACATTGAGCTTCGATTACAATAGAGACTGTATACCTTGGAGCTGTTTGTTTGACTCGTATACATACACACCTGACTCGCATACAACACCTGATCGATTACACTGTTATACTCGATTACATTGTGATCGATTTTGGGAGATTCGATTACTTTGGATCGGCTAATAGGAAAAAGGAGAAATGAAATGAGGAAGAAGAAAACGAGCAGATGATAAAGAGGTGGAGTAATTGGGCTTTTCTACTTATTTATTTTATTTACCCTAGGCCCAAACTCCTAGCCAAGCCCAAATACAAACCCAAACTCGACCCCAAGCCCAAATTACAAACCCGAACCCTATTACACTCCGACCACTCGATCACACCGTCACTCAAACACTTAAAACATGTAAACTCGATTACAAAATAAATGGACAAACTCGTTTCAATGCCTTGGGTTATTCATAGTATAATTAACAATAATAAAGATCCAATAGCGTTAAGACTCAAACACATTATACTTATATGTGTGTATATATATATAAGTACATGTGAATTAGATGTGTGAGTATAAATATACGCATGCACGTAACCACGTCATTATACGTCCTAAGGGTAAACAAGGATGTTAAGCTAAAATATTAAAAAAAGAAAAAGGAATATTGAATGATTAAAATTCGTATACACTAGGATTTATATAAAAAAATCTAAGTGTAATATAATACAATGACCATAGATTACTCCCGACATAGAACCAATATTAATACGTGTACCCTATATACAGTTAGCAGGGCACAATTAAATAAGGGAATTACGATAAACGGAGAAAGAAACAAGATCCAGGTGAGTTTCTAGCCCCATTCCTTGTTATATTTTCGGGCCTGTGTGCATACTCGACGTGTTTGTTAACACATTTATCCTAAGTGATAAGTGTATGCATTATGTGATTATGTGAAAGATATAAATGTTTGATCGTCGTTACGTGAACGATCTTCGGATATTGCACGTGTTGTCGGGTTGTAACGTTATGAATAATGTATGCATGATATATGTATGTATGTGAAATGATGTATGGTTGTATGTTAACGTAGAGGGAATCGAAACCTACTAATATTCGAAGCAAGAGGGAACCGGGCCCTAATAATACTCGCGGTAAGAGGGAACCAAGCCCTAATAATACTCGAGGTAAGAGAGAACCGAGCCCTATAATACTCAAGGTAAGAGAGAACTGGGCCCTAATAATACTCGAGGTAAGAGGGAACCGGGCCCTTATAATACTCGAGGAAAGAGGGAACCGGGCCCTTTATAACGTAAGATATGAAGTTAAGTATGTATGGAATAAAATATGAAAGTATGAATGAAAGTATCTAAGTATGTATGTTTGTAAGTTATGTGATTAACTAGAACTAACTCAGCATAGCTGACTTTTAGTATGCACGCGGGCAAGTAGAATGAGGCAGCTAGCTTGAGGGGTACACGTGGCAAGCGAATAAGAGACTGGCATCGGAAGAGTCAAGACGTGTTATGTTTTAATTACTTAGTTTTTGAAAGACAAGTTCTTTGATTAAGACAAGTTTTGGATTGTTATGAAATGTTTTATGAAAGTTTTTATGTTCCGCGAATGTTTTTATTAACTCTGATGATTAGAACTACGTTAATGAGTAAATCCAACACCCACATGTGAGGCACCAGTAACGGGGCCTTACACATCCGTTCAATAGGAAACAAATATATATTTATTCTATTTAATCATTCCTATATAATTATCTATCTCATAAATTAATTATTTTTAAAAATTTTATACTATGAAGTGTTTTATACGAATATTTATATCTGAATTATTTAAAAAAAGTCATAATTCAATTAACAATAATATTGTAAAAGATTATCATATATTAATGTCATAAATTTTGTTTATTTTAGTCATCATATTTCTAAATTATTGTTACCATATTTTCTTCAAAAATAAACCAACCCTAATATAATGATAATTATTGTTTCCTTTCAAAGAAAATAATTTACATTTTTTGTGTATATATACACATATAAATCAAGTTTCACTCAAACAATAATCTTTCTCACTTATTTTCTTTTTTATTATTATCATACATTTCTTCCTCAACACAATAAGTTAAGTTTCGTTTCTTCATACATATTCGTTAAAAAAGATACAAAATATTGATTTTATAAGTGTTTTCCATAATCTATGTTTATTTATCGAAAATAGAATTATTTTTACGTTTTTTTTTGTTTACGTTTTGCACAACCATGTCATATGTTTACGTTTTGCAGAATTAAAAAACGGTTTATATGCAAACCAAAATTTTCCGAATTTTTTTTCACAAATACCGATTTTAAAGTTTTGTTTTTTTCAATTACATCTTTATTACTCCGTATTTATTTAGCCAACTGTGATGTTTTATACAAATCCAAATATATAGATATAGAAAATTGTTTTTTAACAAAACAGTTGTTAAATTTTTCTTTTTTCGATTTTTTATTTCAGATTTATTGTAATATTATTTGTTTCCGGAATTCCAAATTTACATTGATTTTCATTTTGAGTTATATTATTTAATGGTGTTTTCAAGCTTTAATATATAAGACTCCATTTGTCTATCTTAGGGTTCACTAAAGTAGGATTAACGCACGTTTAAGGTTTGTTATATATATTTTTTGAAGATGTCTACATCCAAAAAGAAACGAAAAAATGAAGGATCTTCATCTTCTCAAAATAAGCTAAGTAACCATGGTAGGTACAATAATTTTAATTGTTTCTACCCAGTTACTGATATTTATATGGTTTTAATTGTTTTAACAGTGCAATAATGTTATTATTATAATTTTTCATTTTGTTCAATGTAGCCCAAACTCAACGTTTACCTTGTCTACCATTTCCAATAATACAAACTACATCGATTATCAACCAACTCCCATTCTCACTCTACCATATCAAGCAAGTATGTAAAATTTAGTAAATCATGAATTTTAATTTAAAATCAGTTTTTAAAATAAAAATATATTTGATATTCTATAATTCAGTTGGTTGTAATTTTACCGGTTAGTAGTTACCAAGAGAATATTATTCGTTTATCTAATAATACAAATTCTTATACGCATTCAGCCTATTCCTCCTTTAATCCTTGTGTCCCTGGTACGTTAATTAAAGTTTCGTTATTATATATTCTCGTTATCAATTTTTTGTTTCTCATTTATTTTTTTAATATGTAAAACGATACAGTTAATCGGATCTTCGACACCTTGCAAAATATTTCATCATCGACACAAGTATCGCGTTTACAATCTAATAAAGAGAACGTGTCTCCATCAACAATTTCGAATGTAGTAAACAATGGTTAGTATTCACAAATTGTTTTCAACTTAAATATATTCTTTTAATTTTTTAGTTAGTTTTTAAAACCTTTATTTTGGCTTAATACTGATATTCTAACCTTTGTAATTTCAAGACCCTCAAAGATGTACAACATTTTTGAACTCTGATGCGTCCAAAAGGAAAGAAAGGCGATCAAATTTAGATGCAAAAATAACTTCCTCCGTTCACGGGAAGAAAAATGGTCTACAAAATACCTCTTCAGGTATATTGCATTTTCCTTATAAGTATTATTTTATTTTATTTTTTTTTTAAATAAATGATACGCATATAGCGGAAACCAGTTCGCAACTATGTAAATTGTATTAAAATTATAAATTTTTATTAAAAAATTTATTTATAAATGAAAATTAACAAATCAATTGTCTTTTGCAGGTGGTTCTAATATACCTGTTAGTGGTTTAAGCAACAATCCAAATTTTTTTCCGCATACAACATATTCCTCATTTATTTCTTGTGTCCCTGGTATGTTATTAAATGATTGTTCACTACGTATTGTCGTCATCAAATTTTGTTTCTCATGTTTATGTTTAATATGTTAAACGATACAGTTAATCAAAATTTTGAAAGTTTGAAAAATATCCACTCATCCACACAAGTAACATGTTTACAATCTAATAACGAGAACCTGTCTCCATCAACAACGTCAAATGTCTACTCTTCGATTGTTGTAAACAACGGTTAGTGTTTAAAAATATTTAACAAAAAACAGTTTTTAAAGCTTTTGTTATGCTTAAATATTGATAATATTACCTTTGTAATTTCAGGACTCTAAAACATGTACACCATTTGTGAACTCTACTGCGTCCAAAAGGAAAGAAAGACGATCAATTTTAGATTCGAAAAGAACTGCTTCTGTTGACAGGAACAAAATTGGTCTACAAAATACCTCTTCATGTATTTTTCCTTTTAACTTCAACTATTATTTACATTTTTGTTATGTTTTTTTTAATGAATCACTTAAATATAAATGGAATGCTAATAAATTTAAAGAATAATTTCAATTTAATAATAAGCCTTATATTTAAAAAATATGATATTATTTACACTTTCAAGTATCCTACATATTTTTAATCACCAAACAATATGATTATTGTATAATCAAACGTTTCATAATTTGTTAACTTAAAGATGTTACAATTTAACACAAAATAATCTTTGATATATTATTATTAATAATTAAAAATATAATTTAAAATTTTTCAATTGAAATATGATATGTGTATTTGTCGATATTTTATTGACAACCTTTATAATAACTTTTCATTATTTAATTTTCAACAGGTCGTATAAATAAATATAATGTTAAAGAAGGATCAAACGCGTCTTGTGTTGTTGATGACATTCCGGAGTCATCTACAACCTTTCGTAGAAGGTCAAGAAAAAGAACCCATATAGTACCTATACATATGGCTGATTTAAATGAACATGTTACAACTATTGATTATCAAAATGTTGTACATGTTTATAAAGGAATATCATCAGGTAATATATATATTTCATAATTTAATTTCAATAATTTATTATGTATTTATGTATTCTAATTAACTCCAACTGATGATATTTAAATTTTACTAGAATATGCTGATCATGGAAATCTATCCGTTATGTGTCCAAGTTGCAATGCTTTGTTGTGGAAGCCGAAGTTAACAGACCAAGTAGTACTAATGAAGAAGGAGCTTTTTCCCTTTGTTGTTATAATGGAAAAGTCGAACTTCCCGATGTTAGACAACCAGATGAGACTTATCTTGAATTATTTTGTGGTGAGAGCGCCATGAGTAAGTATTTCTTGAAAAACATTAGACGTTTCAATTTGATGTTTTCGTTTACGTCTATAGGAGGAAATATTGGCCATTCCATAAACAAAGGCAATGCGCCTTATACGTTTCGACTTAGCGGTGAAAACTATCATTGTTTGGGAAGCCTTTTACCATTACAGGTTCGTAAACCACAGTTTTCTCAACTTTACATTTACGACACGGAAAACGAGGTTTCAAACCGTCAAGGTGTTTTTGGGTAAATACTTTTATCGATATTCGTCAACTTTGTTTATGTTATTAATTTTCAGTATAAGTTTTATTATATTTAATCTTAGCAAATATTTTTTGTTGTGGGCAGTGATAATAATTCAATGGACGATGAGCTAGAAAAGTATATAATTAATTATTTGAAGACGATGTTAGGTTCAAATAATCATTCGGTCCAAGCTTATTGGATGTTAAGAGATTGTTTTGAAGAAAACCCACAACTCGAATTGAAGTTGCGTATTATTGGAACAAGAAAGCATGATGCGATACAATATAACTTACCATCAAGTTCTGAAGTTGCTGCTTTAATCGTTGGTGATATTGGTGACGCTGTTGATAACCGAGATATAATTGTTACCAAGCAATCTTGTTCCTTAAAGCGTATTAGTGAACTACATCCATCATATACCCCCCTTCAATACCCGTTGTTTCATCCTTTTGGTGAGGATGGTTATCAGGTTAATATACTTCATAAGAATGTTTCCTCTTCATCAACCACATCACACAAGAAGGTTACAATGCGTGAGTTTTTGCTTATCATATTCAAGATAGGCCAAATACGTTTTCAACCATGTTAAATGGTAGGCGTTTGTTTCAGCAAATTTTAGTTGACAAATATACGATGATTGAGGCTCAAAGATTACATTTTATACGCGGTAAACAACATGAACTTCAATGTGATACTTACCAAAGTTTACGAGGTATGCAATCTTTTGGAAATACTGATGTTTCAACCGCTGGTCAACGTGTTATTATACCATCCTCATTTACTGGCGGAGCAAGATATATGATGAAAAATTATCTAGATGCTATGTGTCTCTGTAGATGGTTCGGTTATCCCGATTTTTTCATAACCATAACATGTAATCCCAATTGGCCAGAAGTTAAAAGATTTCTTAAGGATACAACGTTAAAGTTGGAGGATAGAACTGATATATTATGTCGTCTTTTTAAGCTCAAGCTTGATGCAATGATTAAATTTGGTGAAGGATAAGTCTTTGTTTGGAAGGGTTCAAGCAGGTAATTTTATTTACTGTTATGACTATAAAAATATAAACATGAGCTACATGAATATTTTACTTTGTATAGACTTAAAACATCAATTTAAACAAACAGATTATTTGTTTAACTATTAAAAGTTGTGGAATATTTTACTTTTATTATGTATGTTGCAGTTGTTTGCACGATAGAGTTTCAAAAAAGGGGGCTACCGCACGCCCATATTTGCATATTTATGCATCCAGGTAGCAAGATTCATAATCCACAAGATGTAGATAAATTTATTTCTGTTGAGATTCCAAACAAAGACAGTAATCCAGATCTATACAAGCTTGTATCTGATCATATGATTCATGGTCCATGTGGTGATGCTAACCCGAAGTGCACCAGCATGGTAAACAAAAAATGCTCCAAAAATTTCCCTAAAATGTTTAATGAGGAGACAGCTGTTGATTCTCAAGGTTTTCTGGTATACAAAAGAAGAGATAACGGGCAATATGTTGTTAAGTCAAATATAATGATGGATAATAGAACTGTTGTTCCATACAACAAGACTCTATTAAAACAATTTCAAGCACATATTAACGTTGAGTGGTGTAATCATGAAGGATCGATAAAGTATTTGTTTAATAACATTAATAAGGGTCCAGACGGAGCAACAATTTCTCTTGTGCAAAATAACAATGGTGATAACCCAGATCCTAATTTAGATGAAATCAAAGCGTTTTATGATTGTAGATATGTCTCTACATGCGAGGCATCATGGAGGATATTTTCATTTTATGTGCATTATAGGATTCCGTCTGTTATGAGGCTTGCTTTTCATTTACCTGGTGAGCAACAGGTAATATATGGTGCTAACGAAGATATTGAAGATATTTTAAACAAGACAACTAATGCTTCTTCGATGTTTACCGGTTGGTCTGAGTGTAATAAGAACCATGACCTTGCAAAAACTCTCACATACGCAGAGTTTCCAACAAAGTATGTTTGGAAAAAACAGTTACGTAAATGGGAACCGCGCCTAAGGGGTTTTGCAATCGGTAGAGTTCATGTTGTTCCACCCGCATTCGACGAGGCTTACTATCTAAGAATATTATTAAATAAGGTTAAAGGCCCTGAATGTTTTGAAGACATTCGAACAGTTGATGGAGTTGTGGTGAAACTTTTCGAGATGCATGTTACAAAAGTGGTCTTTTAGATGATGATAAGGAATACATAGAAGCCATTGAAGAAGCAAGTCATACCTCTACCGGATATTATTTAAGAAATTTATTTGCTACAATGTTGATTACTTATAGTTTATCTAGACCTCATTTTGTTTGGGAAAGCACTTGGTAACTGTTAGTTGACGGTATACTATACAAACAACAAAATGATCAAAACAACCTCGGTACGATTTACTTTTATTGTAATTATTTCAATTATGCCAAATATCTAATATCCATAAATATTTTTTAAATATTAATTTAAGTAGGTTCTTATTTTATTTTCAGGTTTAATTCTTAATGAAGAACAATTAAAAAACCTAGCACTCCTGGAAATTGAAAATTTTCTAATTTCAAACTCCTCCAGTCTTAGAAGATATCAACAAATTCCATTTCCAGATATGGAGACAATTTCAAGAGCAACTAATCCGTTGATGGTGGAATAGCTCTCATATGATACCGAGACCATGAGTAACTAATTTAATAATCTGTTTGATTCGTTAACAGATGAACAACGAGGGGTTTATAACGAAATAATGAGTGCTTTGAATGATAAAAAAAGTGGAGTTTATTTTGTTTATGGTTACGGAGGTACTGGAAAAACTTATTTATGGAAAACCTTATCTGCATCGATAAGGTCAAAGGGAGAAGTTGTGTTGAATGTCGCTTCAAGCTGTATAGCTTCTTTGCTTTTGGTGGATGGAAGAACCGCACATTCAAGATTTTTAATACCTATTAATTTGACCGAAGATTCCATTTGTCCGGTAATATTACAACCCAATTTATGTTAATTTTTGTATTAATCATTATTTTAGTATATATGGCTTTATTTGTTATCTGAATATCAATTTACTTTTAAATATCTACTTTGTGTATGTTTTTTTATTCTTTCATAAATTAGGTTAAAGGAAATACCGACGTATATGAATTATTGAAAAAGACAACCCTAATAATTTGGGATGAAGCACCCATGATTCATAAGCATGCTTTTAAAGCGTCGGACAGGACTTTAAACGATGTTATGAATGGTGATTCTTGCAATACTTCCGAAGCAGTTTTTGGAGGTAAGGTTGTTGTTTTTGGTGATGATTTTCGGCAAATTTTACCCGTTGTAACCAATGGTACAAGAAGTGAATGTGTCAATGCTTGCATCAATTCTTCTTATATCTGGTCAAAATGTAAAGTTCTTAAACTAACTAAGAACATGAGGCTTACAGTTGGATGTCGATCTTCAAACGTTGAAAATATTAGAGAGTTTGCTGAATGGCTATTAGACATAGGTCAAGGAAACGTTGGTGGTCCAAATGACGGAGAGTTAGTTATTGATATTCCAGACGATCTTTTGATATTGAGCTCAGTAGATCCGATGGGTGATTTAATAAGGTTTGTCTATCCTAATATGTAGCATCCCAAAATTTCGAATAATAAATATTATTGTATATTGACTCGTTACGACGGAAAAGTTACGTGAGTTAATAAATAAATAGAAAAAGGGTAAAAGAGAAAAGTAAGTAGGCTAATTAGATGGGTTAATCATTGACTAAAAAGGAAAGATGGGCCTTAGGTCCATGGACTTAAAGGAGTATAAATACCCCTTAAACCCTAAATCTTTCCATTTCCATCCATCTTATCCATTTTACATCATAAAAACACACACAAACCCCCCATAATCGGCCGCAAGAGAGGAAACGGGATCCAAGGCCAAAACCAAGCCGATTATCGGTAGATAGTGATTACTCAAGCTAAATACAAGATCATCATTGAACATCGAGCTAAACCGTAACCTAGAAACATCAAAAGGTATGTTCTCTATGATTAAAGGTTACATTTTTATGAACGTCTTGCCATGAAACTTGACCCTTGAGTAGATCGGGTCTAGATGTTTCATAAAAATACAAACTTGATGATTAAAATGGATGAAATGGACTCATAGGTATAAACAGTTCATAAAGGAACCCTAGAACTAGCCTAGAACGTTTTAACAAAATAAAGGTTTAAACTTTATGACTAGAACGGGCTAGATCTTGAAGCCGTAATGATGACAGATGCAAAACGGGTATGAATGATAGAGAAAAGTGGTCAAGATCATGATATGAACCTTAGAACAGTTAGCTAAGCTGGGTAAAAATGAAAAAGGTCGAAAGGTAAGATGAACACACCTGACATGAGAGTTCTCGGTCCAAGCTAAGGGTTCTCGGTCCAAACTGGGGCTTCTCGGCCAAGACTGAGGGTTCTCGGTGATAGGGTTCTCGGTCCTGCTCATGCTTTCGGTCAACACGAGATCACGGTCAACACGAGATCTCGGTCAAACATGGATTTCGGTCAAACTTGGGTTTCGGTCAACAGGGGTTCTCTGCTTAGAGTTCTCGGCTGACCCAGTTTCTATTTGGGCCTGATCCTAGTGGGCCTAAGTGCTTTAATTGACAGTTTGGACCTGACCTTACTGAGTCCACAAACTTTAAGTCCATAACTCATCAAAAACTAAGCAAACCCAACTTAGAAAATAATTTAAAATGTTAATGGAAAATGTGTTAAGGCAGCTTAACCCCAGCCAGGGGCTATGTCCCTTGGACCCCGCTAGGGGCTGCCGCCCCTAGAACCTCGCTACCAGGGGCGCTGCCCCCGGACCCCCATTCGTTGAGGGCAATAATTAAACTAGAAACACGATATGGGTAGTCTTAGTTATATTGATACGTGTAATTGTTATACAGTTAGTCGTGCACAGCTCAAGAACGGGATAACCATAAACGGTGAACGTAACCGCATTCAGGTGAGTTTCTAGCCCCATTTCCTTGTTATGTTTTCGGGGCTGTGTGCATACTCGATATGATTTGTTAATACACTTACCTTAAGTTATAAGTGTATGTCTTATATGATTACGTATGAATGAATGCTTGACAATGCATGAACGATCTTCGGATATGGCATGTACTGTCAAGGGATAGTTTAGAGATATGATTGATATATATATATATGAAATGTAAACGATGTACGTACGTATGGAAGTTATAGTTACGAAAGTATAGAAATGTATGGAAGGTATGGTTAGAAAGGGAACGAACCCTAATAATATCCGTGAATGTGGGGAACGGACCTTAATAATATCCGTGAATATAGGGAACGGACCCTAATAATATCCGCGAATGTAGGGAACGGACCCTAATAATATCCGCGAATGTAAGGAACGGGCCCTAACAATATCCGCGAATGTAGGGAACAGACCCAAATAATATCTGCGAACGTTTTAGGATGAAGTATATGTAAATGTGTATATATAAAAAGGAAAGAAGGAAGGTATGATAGTATTAACGTACGAGGAATGGTATAGAACTATGTAGGTATATGTACCTTCGGGTGCGTATATAAGAATGTGCATCTATGTATAGTATGTTATGTTACTAACTAGAACTCACTCAGCGTAGCTGACTTTTAGTATGCACGCAAGTGAGTAGGATGAGACAGCTCGCTTGAGGGGAACACATGGCATTGAATAAGAGGCTGGCATCGGGAGACTCGAGACGTTTAACAGTTATGTTTAATGTTTGTTTATTTTTAAAAGACAAGGATGTTTGCTCAAGACAAATTATGTAACGTTTTCTGAAAGTTTAAATATTTCGCGTATGTTTTTATTAACTTTGATAATAAGGACTATGTTGATGAGTAAATCCAACGTCCAAATGTGAGGTACCGGTAACGGGGCCTTATATAATACATTAGATAGATTCAACGAACTTACTTACTTTCAGGATCGTGCATTGTTGGTACCTTTGAATGAGGTGGTTCAAGAAATTAATGAACGTATGTTAGCCCTCTCTCCTGGTGAAGAAGTCGAGTATCTAAGTTCTGACAGTTTAGCTAAATGTGAAGACGTTTCAGAGGATTTTGATCCACAGCTGTACTCTCCGGATTTGTTAAATGGTTTAAAGATGTCAGGAATGCCCAATCATAGATTGGTCCTCCAAGTTGGTGTTCCGATCATGCTATTAAGGAATATTAATCACAAAAAGGGTTTGTGCAATGGTATGCGCCTTCAAGTCGTTAGTCTCGGTAGGCGTGTAATTGAAGCTAAAGTTGTCTCTGGTACAAATATCGGATATCGCACTCTAATTAGTCGAGTAAGTCTTACACCAACTGATAAGAAATTTCCGTTCAAATTAAAAAGAAGACAGATTCCTATCTCCGTATGTTTTGCCATGACAATCAACAAGAGTCAAGGTCAATCGAGTAAGTCTTACACCAACTGATAAGAAATTTCCGTTTAAATTAAAAAGAAGACAGATTCCTATCTCCGTATGTTTTGCCATGACAATCAACAAGAGTCAAGGTCAATCATTGTCAAGAGTTGGATTGTATCTTAAAGATCCAACATTTTCTCACGGTCAGCTTTATGTTGCTTTGTCAAGAGTGAAGAGTAGAGATGGTATTAAGTTAGTGATACTCAACAAAGAATCAAAGCTTACAAATAAAACAACAAATGTTGTTTACAATGAGATTTTTGGAAACATAGAATGTTAATTGTTTAAATTTGTTATGTAATTCAAATTGTTATATTCTACAGTAATGGTTATAATGTAATTTATTTTTGTCTATACTTTAGATGTATGTACTTAGATTTTTTTTTTTAATATTTCTTTTCTATCGTATCTTCTTATTTTTTATTTAATTATAAATACTTTGTTAATGTTAATATTAACCACAAATTTCTGGACATAAACCTATATGTTTAAAATTCATTTTATAAGATATCTTTTTTATATTTACTTTTTAACTTAAAGAATTTAAGATATTTATCATACTATCTAATTAAATATTATCAAATATAGGCTAACTATACATTATAATTACTAGATAGATTTCATTATTAAGTTTCTTTGAATAATCAAACGTCACTTCTTAAATCTATTTTATAATTTTCCATTTTAATCTTCTTCCTCTTCTTCTTCTTCTTCTTCTTCTTTAACAATCTTAACTTTGTGAAGATAACTAAACTCCGATAATGGCTACGATTATGAACTGGAGGTTTTGTAAAGTTTTTCGTAAGTATCAATTTGTGTTTAGCGATTTAGTCACGATAGAAAAAGATAATATTGAATCAGTCATGTTGTTCGATAATCAGTTGAAACATCAAATACATGAAATTGGTGTTAGGAAGAATTTGCCATGTCAACAAGAAACAAATCTGATAAATATTTTACATGATTTCCTTCATGATCTTTATCAAGAGCATTTACCTTATGAAGATGTAAGTGAGTGGTTCTTTTACCCTTATCATAACAAGGTTGTTATCTGGTTTGAGAATGGAGAGTATAAGAATTTTAAGCCGAAACAACTACTGTCGTGTGATGATTTTGTGATGTTAAGAGAGCTTGACCTGTTAAAGTTAGTGAATGCAAGAAAAGAACTTGCGCATCTTGAGTTGGAAGCTGAAGTTAGTTCGAATGTCAAATGGATAGAAGAGTGTTTTAACTATGAGAGCGATTATGAATATTTGTCAGACAATTTGGAGTCTGATGATGAACATTAGAGTAAAATATAACTCTTTAGATATTCTTCTTAGATTTAATACAAGTAGTAGATGTTAAACACCTCTTTACACTTTCTAATAACTATAATTTTGAAATTAAGATTTATTGGTTCCATATAAAAACTTTAGTAATGTTTATATTCTAGTAATTCTTATACATGTTGTTTTGTTTGATTTATTGTGTATATAATCTGCTATTGTGTTCTAAAACTTTTCAGGTGTGTTAGGAAAAGTGTTTTTGTGTTGGTTGAAGTTTTCAAGATGTTGATGATGGTTTAGTAGAAAAGAACATTATTAGTTAATTGTTGTTTTGTTTTGGAAGTTATAATATTAAGACAATGTAAATCTATTAACTTTTTGTTTATATGGTTAAATGTTTGGTGATAATTTAAATCTATCAACTTTTAATAGTTACAGATATTATGTTTGTTTAAATTGATGTTTAAGTGTAATATGTTTAGTGACATGTTATTCCACCCGCGTGTCACGCGGATCTATACCCTAGTATTAATAAAAGTTAAGGTCAAACGCTATAGATGGTTTGCTTGTCTTTTAGACAACTTATTTAACTCATAATTAGTTATGTGTTACATTATAGAGTTAAAAATAGAAATAATGTGAAACTACCAAGTTTTGATATTGAAAGTAAAGTTACAAATAAAATTAAAAATATGTGTACAAAAAATATTTAGAGATTTATGATTTTTCTATCATTTTTTTTTTTTAATTGTGTAATGTGTAATTTATTCTATCATATAATATATTTTTTATATCTGTTGAACATATATTTTTTATTTCACATTATGTTATTATTTAAAATTTTTTTTATTCTAACATGTATGCTGCACAGGTAACTAATCGTGTAATTATAAAGAACAATCTCTGTAGTTCTATTTAAAAGGTTGGTGTAGTTAAACTTGAGAGGATTATATTGCAAGTTGCAACATTAAAGTTATACTGATTGCACATGCTCCAGCCATTTGTACAAACATGCCTCAAGCATTCGTAAATTACTGTTTAATGAATAGTAAATCATAAACATCACCTCTTACTATGTACTAAGTATATTTGGGTAAATAGAATAGTGTGGTTAAATAGTTATTTAGTTAATATAAATCAGTTTTACGAAATGAAGTTTGGAATTTTAAACTTCTACCGGAGAAAAAAGCTTTCTAAGATATGGTGTTTGTTTCTATACCAGGAAATTTGGTCAGCACTCTGTGACGAGTTTAGTTACTCAAGGAGGTATGAAAGCTATAGGTGGTGCGAGTCAGATCACACGATACGATAGGAGTGCCGCGGGAATTCAATCGGTATTGATCTGCTTCATTACAGTGTATCAAAAACGAAAAAATAATAGTAATTTGGTTAAGTATTACTAAAATAATAAAATAAAAAGATAAAAATTTTTTTTGTTATATAAAATTGACTGTTAAACGGCCATATGACTGTTCGAGAGGTATGTGTTGATCGAAAAATACACCTTAATTAGGGTTTCAACTTATCGGGACCAAGCCTCACGGGGCATGTTCCGGTTGGGGCCGAGCGGCGTACCCCATCCGGTGAGCGCTCCATCCAGCCTAATGATACTATAACTTTGAACATCTACAACTGTGCATTTAGTTGCAAGAATACCCACTTAAATGATAAGGATAACATCAAGTGGAGGAAGAGACCCTAAACACAACTTAATGACACATAACCATGGAGACATGGGTGTGATGTTTGATTAGTAATAAAGTAGACTTTTGTCTCCTAAACTTTAAGGAGCACATGTTCTTTCTCTCATTCTACGAACCGATCCTTTCCTCTGTCATTGTCAACGTTCTTATGTCCAAGTAATGATATGTTTAGGGGGCTTCCACGTTACATGCGACTAGTTTGATCGATTTACACCATCCATTATAGTTTGATCGATTTACACTATGAATATTGAATAATGAATATCAATTCGTACATAAGTTAACACGGAATTAACATTTCTTAAATCTAATATGTTTAGGGTTGTAAACGAACAAAACATTCAACGAATAATTCGTGAATCGTTCGGTGGGAAGTCCGTTTACGTTCATGCGTTTAATAATTGAACGAACATAAATAGAGGTTGCGTTCATTCATTTGTTTCATGAACGTTTGGTAATTTGTTCATTTATGTTTGTTTACATTCGTTTGTTTATGTTCGCTAGTCAAAGGTTTGTTTTATAATTTTGTATATTTGTAATAACCAACCTAACAATTAAATCTATATAGCTTTATTGTTTGTGTTCAGTTCGTTTTGTTAAAGGTTTATTTTATACAGCCTTGCTTTAACTAACAACAATTTTAACTTTTGCTTCGTTGACATTATCAGAATAAAACTGTCCATTGGGGACAATTATGTTTGTCATTATCATCTCAAGTGATTAACTTTATATTTAATTAAGGTGAGAATATCTAATGTTTTGCATTAAGCATATTGTTTTTTTTTTTCCTTTTTAAAGTAGTCATGTATGTTTGTGTTCGTGAACAAATTTAATTTATTAACGAATGAACAAGAACAAAAATCTCCGTTCGATTAACGTTCACGAAACATGAACGTTCGTAAACAAGTTAAATGCTAAACGAACGAACATAAACAAGACTTCGTTTTATTTAATTCACAGTATTCACTTCGTTTACATCCCTATATGTTTTATTTCTTACAAACCTTCGTAATAACAATAAGTACCCTTATAATATTATTTATACCAGTCAAATAAAATATGCCGCACCTCATTAATCAAACAAACAAGGAAAACCATAGAGTGATATAAAGGTTTTGTCACCTTTAGTCTTTAGATGTCACAGATTGTCGTCCTTATCCTTCATCCTCCTTTTAATCCGGTATGTGTATTCTTAGATGTATACACAAACGTTTTGTCACATATTATTTTTAATTTAATGATATTTAAATATAATAGAAAAATATATTAAACCAAATAATTTTGATGATAAATAATTTCATTTTTGACATATTAGATGACTAGGGTAATATTTACAAGTTAATATATCTAAGTAAAATATTATTTATCTATCTATAATCTATAATATATATATATAAACGAAGACATAAAAATCTTACGTGTCGCGATGTGGTCGCTCTTCCATTTTTGGAGTCACTAGATTTGTTTGATTTTTAAATGGAGGCTTCTCATGCATTTGACCCGAATTCATGGGTATGGTCTTACCAAACTCATATATTCATCTCATTAAATTAAAAATTATTTTCACCAAATTATTGATGTAAAAATCCTATAAAATAGGATATAATAAAAATTAATATCTTATTTATTTTAAAATATATATATATATATATATATATATATTATTTAAATTAAAAAACCAATTTAATAGTAAAAAAAACCGGTCTTAGGTCTCATCAAACCATATGTATATTATTAACTTTCATAAATATTATTTATAATTAAAAAACCAATTTTATAGTAAAAAAAATAAACGGGTCTTGGGTCTCATCAAAACCATATAACTTTTAAACCTGGTTATAACATCTCAATTATATGTGAAACAATTTATCATCAAACCATAAGTATATTATTAACTTTCATACAATAAAAAAATATATAAATTCAAAAAATAAATAAATATTAGAACAAACGATATAAAACAACCCCGTAATTCGGGAGATAAAAACTAGTCTTAAATATATATATATAAACAAAAGCTTTCTAAATTTTCTTAAGCCATCAGATTGCTTTATTATTAAATGAAGCATTCTCATACATTTGACTTGAATTAATAGATATGGGTCTCACCAAACCCAGATAGCCCTTAAATAAGTTATAGCATCTCATTATATTAAAAATTAATCTTATCAAATATTTGATATGAAAATCCTACAAAATAGGGATATATTAAATATTAATATCTATTTTTTAAAAGATATAATTTATAATTAAGAAACAAATTTATAGTAAAAAAAAAGCGGGTCATGGGTCGCACTAAACCCAGATAACTTTTAAACTGGCATAAAACTTAAACCGGTATAGCATCTCATTTATTTTTGAAACCTTTTTATCATCAAATCCTAAGTATATTAATATTATTAATTTCCTTACAATAAATAAAATCAAAATTTAAAAAAAATATATAAATATTATAAACGAATAATGTAAAACAACATATGAGGATATAAATAAATTACAATACATAAAAAAAGGAAAAAGGAAAAGAAAAGAAAAAATTGTAGAACTAAGAATCTTAATCTTAAATATGTATAAACAAAACCTTTAAAAGTTCTCTAGTTGCTTCTACATTCTCTCAAGCCACCAGATTATTTTATTTGTAAATGAAGACTTCTTATGCATTTGATCCGAATTCACAGGTATGTGGCTCACTAAACCCAAATAACCATAAATGGGTTATAACATCTCATTATATTAAAAAGTAATCTCACCAAATATTTGATATGAAAATCATATAAAATAGGGATATACTAAAATTAATATCCATTTTTTAAGAAAGAAAATACTATTTATATTAAGAAACATTTTTGTAGTAAAAAATATGGCAATGGTTATTCACACACCATTTTTGTTATTCACACACCCCCTTAACACACATATTATCTTTATATACACCCTATAAAGGGTGTATGAATAACACATCCCAAAAATATAAGCATGTCATGAGTCTCACCAAACCCTTATCTTTTAAATGAGTTATAACATCTAATTTATTTGTGAAAAATTTTCATAATCAAACCCTAAATAAATTATTAGCCTTTTTTCTAGCATTCCAAGCACATTCCATATATTTTTTCTTATAATTTAGCTAATAAACAGTATTACATAAATTTGTCTATCATTTTTTAAAAATCTTCCACATTATATTCTCTATTCATATCCATAAATTCTTTTTTTATTATTTTTTTCACTTTTGTCTTGTTATACAGTATATGGCGATTGGAGATAGTTGATTTATTATATGGTATTGATCAAAAGTGAGACCTTATATTTAGGTTTTTACTTGTTATATAACTCATCCATACAATTGGGAATGGATTGGCGATGTGATTTTGATGGTTTTCTCAAAATTTACCCTAAATTATATGGGTTTAACAACTTTAGAGAATGTGTTGGGAATGCTCTTACAATAAATAAAGTTATCCAAAAAAATATAAATATTAGTCACGAAAAAGAAACACAACCCCCGTAATACGGGGGATAAAAACTATTAATATATAAAAATGAAAGCTTTATAAGTTATATGATTGCTCCCTATATTTCTCAAGCCACCAGATTGTATTATTTGTAAATAGAGGCTTCTCATGCATTTGACCCGAATTCACGGGTATGAGTCTCACCAAACCCAGATATTTATTAAACGGGTTATAACATCTCATTAAATTAAAAATTAATCTCATCAAATATTTGATATAAAAATTCTATAAAGTAGGGATATACTAAAAATTAATATATGATTTTTAAAAAAAGATATATATATTATTTATAATTTAGAAAAAACAATTTTATAGTACAAAAAATAAACGAGTCATGGGTCTCATTAACACCCAAATAGTTTTTAAACATGTTTATAACATCTCATTTATTTATAGAACTCTTTCATCATCAAATATTAAGTATATTATTAACTTATATACAATAGAAAAAAATAAAATTCAAAATATATATAAATATTAAAAACGAATAATGCAAAACCCCCCGTAATACGAAGTATAAAAATTAGTTTATCAATAAATTAAAATTTCTTTTTCTTAACGGGATGTTTAAAATAATTAAATAAATACTTTAAACATGGCCTATCTCATTTGTTTGTGCATTTATTTTATTTATCCATGGGGAAGGATTGAAAGCCACTCATTTGTCTTTGGGTCATGCCCACTTGGATCTGGGAGCTGGGCCAGGCCTAACCTGGTTTATCACTACAAATAAAAGATTATTAGAAATAAAGGATAACGTCACGTGACATTGGAATCGTAACAACAAACCAAAATACACATGACTGGAGATGGTTTTAATACATCTTAATGGTAACATAAAATTATATATAAACAAAAAAAAAATCCATTAAAAATATGTTAAATTCGAAACAACCATTAATAATATCACAAAATTATACAAAGATACAGATAAATTCTAATAAATAAAAATGGGACAAACCACTTTCACAGTTTCACCGTATCATATTCACTAAATTGGTCAGTTATAACTTGTCAAAATGGATCGGTCATAGAACGGGAAATCATGTCGGTTATAACTAGGCAATTCTACTTCTAACGAGTAGAATGCTAGATTATGAAGTTCATGGTGTCATACTCCAAGTTAAGTTAGTTATGCTATAATCATGAAAAGCTTTTAAGCATGAAAAAAAAAACCATGTTTATGTATATGCATATATCCATAGGGTGTTAGAAGTATCTTGAGGCATACACAACACACAAGGTGTGAATATCAGGCTAAGAACACTCAAAAGGGGCTGATGGTTTGAATATGGGGGCCTGTAATAAAAATAGGTCGGGACCTTTATGTTTTAAAACCTAAATTTATGTGGTATGCTGGAAGGTTGAGTGGGGCCTCAGCCACCCTTGAGATTGTTGTGAATCCGCTCATGATTCGTCAAAAAGTTATACACAGATAACTCAAACAACCCATGTGATCGAGGCCGACCCAAAGCGGGTCAAGGAGGTCGACGACCCCGGGGCATTCTCAAAAGAGGCTCATATAACAACCACCACAATACTCAGTAAATCCCACAAATAGTCAAAGTTATCGGTAAAGTTGGGAAGGGTAAGATGTAAGCAAGTTTTTCCTCTATCCATAGGGATAGAGATGGTGCTTTCAAAAAGAACCCCGACTCCAAAGCATAAAAATATAACAGTAAAACAAATAAACTATAAAGTAGAGTTTAAAACGGTGTAATAGTTAATACTAACGAAAGAATAAAAAAAAGTACAAAAATAAATAAATAAACAGGTAATAAAAAAAGCATTAATAATAATAATTAATAATAAAGAGTGTACTAGGTAGGTAAAGTTATTAGGACATATTTCAAACCAGAAACTATACATTACCTTAAAAACTAAAAGTCATTAACCTTAATCCTATGTTTCTAAGAAATCATTTCATCAACATATCCTCGGATATGTAGGTCTATCAAATCATGCATTGTCATCTCATCCCAAGTCAATTTGGTTATGCCTCTAACCCCCCCCCCCCCCCCCAATAATGTTTTATATTGATCTAATAAGATCCGTCGCTTGTTTTTCTCTTTATGTCTCCCTTATCTTATATGTTATACTAGTTACCCCAAATCTTTCCCAAAAAACTTCATTTCTTATTTGATCAGACCTTGTATTCCTTCACATCCATCTCATCATTTTCATCTCTTCTATCTCCATTTTACATGAGTGTGCCTTCTTGATGGCCCATAATCGTTTAAATTTTTTTATATATTATATACACTAGTAGGATGCCCTCGTGATGCAACGTGGAACGACACTTAAAGGTTGTTAACAATTGAGTTGAGCCTAGCCAAGGCTAGCTCGAACTCGACTTGAACTTCATTCCAAGCTGGCATAGCTAGGCTCCAATTAAACTTGAGATGAGCCGAGTCAATGGCATTAGATGCTTTCCCCCTATGCTAATACACGTGTAACCCGATTTTGAACGCATAATTAGTATCGGGAAGCATGTAACCCGACATCTAACGTGTAACTTGTGTAGAGCTAGAACATGTGTAACTGACAATTTAACACAGGTAACCGGCACCGGAATGCAATGAAACACATTAAACATCTGGCCGATTTACTCGTGCAGGATGCTGGGTTCAACATGTATCAAGGTTGGGTTACGCGTGTTACGTGGCGCTGGACATGCAATTATCGACTCAAAACCCATTCTTAATTGGCCCATTTCCACCCGACCCGAACCAAGCTAACCTATTTTTGTATCCCCGTTATGAGTCATGACCCAAACCCACAGAACTTAGTTGCCGTTCCTAACCGATAATCACGCAACATCTTAATTTTCTAAGAATTAAAAACTATCAAAATATCATCCTCAAAGTAAAAGAATGAAATGATCGTTTTTTATGCTGTTATTTTTTTTTTAAAAATATATTAACATACAAAAAAGTTATAGTCGTTTAAGTATTGTAGGGGTGGTTGGTTTAAAAAACGTGTAAATATTCATTATTCTAACAAAAACGGACTAAAAGACAGTAATAAAGAATCAAAATTTATGTAGGGAATAATAACTAAAAGACATGATTACCCCTAAATTTCTTTAACCTCGTGCATAGAGTTGAACATTTTGTCCCAAATACTCGTACACGTACTTGTACCCGTACTAATTTAGCTTATTCGGTATGGGTATTGGTACTCATGCTTGTTGAATTTTGGTACATGTACAATCGGGTACGGGTACAATTGGTATTTTGTACATGTTTGGAGTATATAAAGGTTTAATTGGGATTCTTCATATTTAATATATATAATAAATTCTCCAACCATGTTATTATTGAACAAGTACCAAACGTTTCTTCAAAATTAAATAATATAACATCCAAGACTCGAACCAACAAACAAATCACTTAAAGTCGCGACCGAATTAGGGTTCTTCAATACTATCTTATCATTAAATCGACGGCCAATTTGGTACATGTACTAATTTGGTACCCGTCATGTACCTGTGAAAGTACCGATACCCGGACTAATTCGGGTTGTTTGTTACTTGTACCAATACGGGTTTCAAGATCGTTCAAGATTTAGAAATAGAAAAGGAAAGTGGTACAAAAATGAGTACTGTACATAAATACCCGTACCCGTACTCGTACCATACCGAAAAGTTTGGTACGAGTATTGATACGTGTTTTTATTGATTTTTTATACGAATGCAGCCGGATACAGGTACTGTCCCATACTCATCCCTACTCATTCATGTAGCATTTTTTAACTTAGAGAACCCTAACTTCTATATATAGTTAAGAGAAATTTGTTTTAAAAACCTATATATACAAATGACTCCTTGTGTTTATTGTTGAGTTTTTTATTTTTGTAGAAAAACCTTTTCTTTATGGTCTGTTTTAACTTTTATGAACTTTCTATGAGTATTTTTTTCTTTGATCCACATTGGTCTTTGAAAAGACACCGAATTAGTAAATTTGTTAAATTATCTATCACATAATTAGAGAAGTGATTTAAAATACCTTTTTTATACTTATCTCGAGCTCAAAAATTTAAGTGGTTTTCGAAGACGACCATGCCTATAATTTCCGTTTAGCAACAAATAACATTGCGTGAATCTCTATGTTAGTTCAGTTCACACATTCATACCAACGATGGCGTCACAAAAATATTTTAAGATAATTTGGACAATTATGTCTGGGATGTCCTAAAGTCAAGCATTTTAAATTGATCAGATCTGTGTTAGGTATCAAATTGCCGATTGGGACAAAAATATACAGATTTACCAACAAGAAATATTAGTCAAATTAAACTTAAGTTTGATGTATATTATCGTTTTATTGAAGATTGGTATTCGTCTTGAGTTCGGTTAGGTTACGCGTAATGGGGCTACAAGGCGACATGTATTTATCGCCGGCTTGTGACGAATTTCTGATTAATTTCCTCAATTCTTCTTAGTTCTAAATACATGTAAATAGATGATCTTATTTTTCTTTTTGACGAATTTTATAAAAAATTGTCTGTTATAACCTAACTAATAATTTTTAACACCGAAATTAGTTTTATCCTTTCGTTCACTGATGTTTGAAAGGGAATATTCTAAAACTTGTTTTAGAACCGGTGTTGACCATTTTGATTTATATTTTCACAATTTTTAATTTCCAAGATATCTGAATTTTTGGATAATTTAAGTTCGGTTTCGCATTCATACATTTTTGCACATCCCTAGATGGTGGGTACGGACGAAGAGGGATTTGCAGCTACTCATCCACATAATTGCCAAATTTGTGATTAGGATGGTAATATGATATTCAATATCAATCAATGGCTTTTGGATTTGTGTTACACTTACAGGTCGTTTTGTAGATATATACAACTTTTTATGGTTCATAAATCTTGGTCCCTCCATGTTGCTCATAAGTTGTCAATTTGCTATGATTGGCATTATTGGTTGTGAATTAATTGCAAAGTTGCATGAAGATATTACAATTTGTTATTATTTCGGCCATTGAAATCAATTGGTCACAAACTATAGTTATGCCAAGGTTTTTTCTAATCTTTATAAATTCGAATTAATGCTACTTTTAATTTGTGAGAACTGATTTGGGTTTGTTATATTAAGAGTAATGGAACTTTTATTTTCATGTCGAAATTTTAAAACAGGATTTACGATTCTTTATTATACCCATTTGTTGTTGGGGAATCACGGTAACAACTTGGACATTCTAAAAGTCGTTTATCACTTTCAGATTGATAGTATTGGGTGGCTCAATCAATCGAATAAAACTCATATAAGATCATAAACGAGCACGTGTTTTGAGAGTGAATTTCCATAACTAGAGAGTGAATGCTCAACCAACATGAATGAGATATCCATATTAGGGGTTGGAAATTGTCAAAGGCAGTTACCAAATTCGAATTTTAAATATTAACGAAAATTCTTACTATTTCGACCCCAACTAGGCTTACCGCCCCTTGGACCCTACTACAGGGGTGTTGCCCCCTAGGAACCCTGTTCGTTAGAGGATTACACCATAACATCGTAATAAACTAAAACAAGCATGCATTTTGCACATTCTGACTCGTTTAATTATTCTATAACTACAATTAGAATTGGAAAAAAATTGTATTTTTCCATTTCCTTTTTACGTGCCTTTTCCATTTTTTTCCTATTAACTTCATTGAGAAAACGGAAGAAATAATAGGGTTAATGGTTTAACGCATTAATTGGTGGTTACCGGCCGACCAACAATCGCGCCTCTTCATCAACATCATAGGGATACGATGTATGATGGTTACTAGCGAACAATCGCATCTGTTCATCAACCATCGCGTATCATAGGGATACGATGTATGATGGTTACCGGCGAACAATCGCATATGTTCATCAACCATCGCGCTGCTTCTTTATTAACCACCAACTTAACTACCACCACTCCACGCCTATAAATCATCGTTATATCCATCGGTTCCGGTGATCACTCCTAAGTTTTTGTTATCACAATCGTGATGACAAAAATAAGAACCGTTTGGTGGAAACACCAACCACCGTTTTCTCCTTCGTTTGCCACCGTCTCTCACCCCACCGCCACCAAAATTCTCTGGTCATGTTATCACGCCTCTAAACATTTTCCAATTTATCTCTTGGTGCGTATAAATGAAACAATAATATATAATAATATATATTTATATATGGCCATTAAATTTGGATTTAAACCGGAAGACTTGAATCTAAAGTTTGATAAACCCTAATTTTGATTTTTTTTATGCTTGTACTCATGGAAATCGGTGGTTTATAAATAAACTGTTTAAATCTTTAGAATCCGATTCCACATTAAAAACCTGTTAAAAATTTATGCTTTTTCGGTATGTTCTTCGTGTTCATCATGGGTTTTTCAAAAATAATACATATTTTTGTTAAAATTTAGATTATGATTGTGTTTTTCCTAAAATAATTGAAAAACAAATCTCTAAAGATTTTTTGAAATTTGAATAATTATTAAGAATATAAATTTCAAAATTAAACAAACATTAGAGATAAAATTAATCTCTAACAATTTGAACCAAAATATAATTACCTTAAATAATTTTTGGATTTTAATGCTTACCGAAATCTCGGTCAAACAGAGATTTCATCAAAATCGAAATCTTAATAAAACTGAGATCCCATTAAAAACCGAAAACTTATTAAAATACGAAAACCCAATAAAAAAACGAGAACTCATAATTTGACTGAGAACTCATTACAAAACCGAAAACCAAAACTTTTCTAATACAAACAGGTTATTATTAACTAATTAAATGTTTTGTAAATACTTAAAACTTAAAAACCTTTTACAAAACATAAAAGCTTTACTTGAATGAATTTTGGTGTGTCACTTCTGCCCAAAGGTGACGCGTTACATCTACTCCCCATTCAAGTCTAATTACAAAGCTTTGTTAATTTTGCTTACATGATTTAAATGTCTCATTTCTGCCCAAAGGTGATGTGTTACATTTATATCCAGCAAAGTTAACTCGTGCATAATTAAAATATTTGTCTCACTTCTGCCCAAATGTGATGTGTTACAATTGTTTTGCACACATATACTTGAATAAATTTTAATTTTGCCCAAAGGTGATTTATTTTTTGTTTAAGTAGAACTTTTAATTATAGTATATTAGTTTGATGTTAATAATAGACATAACACATCTTCAATAAAATATAATGATCCTTACATTAATGATGCTTTATTAATCTAATGTTCATAAATTTTAATATGTATTATTTTAATATCCCATAACATTACTCACCATAATTTTCATCTATAAATAACTATCTCATTCAAATTATCCACTCTAATCTCAAACCCAAATATGTTTTGCTTCATAAAGAGTTTCATTAACTTTTAGCTCTTCTCGTTTTTTATTTATTCTCAAGACATGACCATCTCGTTACTCCTTCTAATAATAGTAATAAAGAAGAAACCTAGAGCATGAAAAAACGGAATGAGTCAAACAGAATGTCTCTTATAATAATCAATAAACTCATGCTATCAAATAGAATTATTCTGGATTTAGTTTTTCCTAAAACTAATCTAATATCTATTAAATAATTAAAATAACTCATAAGATGCATGTGTTCCTTGAAAATTCTAACTATAAGGTTAAATGGCATTACCGAATACATCATAATGTACAGTACCATGACCCATAAAGTTAAGGGCTCACACATGGAAATAAGTACACTTTTCTTATGCATTGCATACTAAAATTTTCTATTATTACAATTTGTTGCCTTAAAAATCAACTATAACACTCACAAGTACAAAAGGAAAACGAGTATGTTGATTAGAAACACATGTAAAAGAAAATAATATGACAATGGAACATAAGATGTTATTCAACTCACTACCACTAAAACCTTAAAGAGGATAATTCTAATGTTCAATGACAAAATAGAAGTATCACTTCCAGCTTTAAGTTCTCTAAGGAGACGTCTCATTGTAAAAATATGTCATTATATTAGGCATAAGTAACAAGACTATCAATAATTCAAAAGAATATATGGCCAAAACAGTAGTCGTATATTAATGATATTTAAGTATGGTAATCCTAATATTCCAGTTAATACATGATAGGTTGTGTCTAGTTCTATAAGTTTCTCTAATGATATCAGCAAATAATTAACATGAGTGTTAGTGACAAAATTTAAATGTTAAGGCTATTATAATCATGAAAAACTGTCTTCTAATTATGCTTTATGATAACTTAAATATTCTAAAGATTAATCAGAATTTAGTATCATACTTAAGCTACAATATGACAGTTATGAGGTTTGCATAGCCAACATAAAGTCACTCTTACCTTAAACTCTCATATTATTTGTTATCAATATCTGGATTGAAACATTTATAAAATAGAACTAGATGATATTATATACTTTCACAACTTTTGTTATCATGCAAATAAAAATTTAACAAAAGACAAATGAGATCTATAAAATTCATCCATTAAAACCAAATTTCATGAGAAATCATGACACTGTTGACGATGGTGATTTTTCATAATCTCATTCTTAGTGATTTTAATCATGTGTTAGGTGCCCTAAACATTATTTGACTTAAGAAATAAATATGGGTCCACCAGAAGTTATATTTCACTTACATTCATGGAACTTATTCAAATGGAATATTCAGACATAATTATTTATTATTTAAAAGGCTATTTACTTGTATCCAATCTGTCTTCTATGATCCACGATCTTAACGAGATCCATTCATATATACTTAATACGATTTCTTCTAAATATGTCCCTAAGTTTACTATGACATCTGGACGTTAATGAAATCAAATAAAGTCTAAACATATATATATATATATATATATATATATATATATATATATATATATATATATATATATATATATATATATATAACAGATTCCCATGTCACGTACATCATTGAAACTTCTCTTGTCTTTTTCCTAGAGATATTAAAGATCAGTGGGAGCCTTAAGTGACTCAATCAAAACTTACAAGATTTGCAAGAGGTGGGGGAGTGAAAACTTTATATTATCTCAATTACACCTATTGTACAAGACACTGCACCATCACAACACTATTCGATTAAAACTTATGTCTTTAGAATTTACGATCTCTTACAAAAGTTTCATTGTTGCTTAAAGTGGGCAAATCCAGATTTCTTACTAAACTAATCCCCAACAAGAGAAACTACAGCAACTTATATCATTAAATTGTTTCTCTGTTAGAATCTATTGGTCTATAAATATTGACCATAAGCATGCTAATTTCCTAAAGGTTTCTAAGGTTAGTGGGAACAGTAAAAGTCCTTATAATGACTTGGCAAAAGTACAAGAGGCAGGGGAAGAGAGTTATTAAATTTTACTCCAAATTTAATTCTAATTACACCTCTTGTACACTATATTATACCAACTCTTACACACTTAGAATCCTGAAAATGATAGCAACCTAACCAAGAGCAAATTCATAAAACTGAAACTTCAAATAAACCCAATAATCAACTCAGGAGGGCATCTAGGTTTTAAAACCTACAAACTTTGATGATTATGTAAGCTCCCTAACTAAAGTTTTTATGGATGTTGGAAAGTTTAATGATCATACTCTTTCTAATTAAACCATTAAATGAATCAATATTCTAAATGGAATAAAGCTATTATTAGCAAATTAAACTAAACTAAATAAGTCAGAGAGATTTTGTTGAAACACCTAAGGGTGTTCATAACTAAATTAAATCCTAACACAAACGTTAAGACACAAAGAAGCATGATTGATTGTTAAAGGTCATATTTAAGGAGAAACCAGTTATCAAATAATCTTCTTACCTATATTACAAAAGATTCCTGTAAGTATCATATCACTATTGTCTAGTACCTTATAATAATTAAGAGCTACATTAGATGAACATTAAAACAATTTTCCCTAACAATAGGCTTACATATTATATGTTCATAACACAACCTAAAAGTTATAAACTGAAGGTTAAAGAACATTTAGTCTATAAGTCAATAAAATTCATATATGGGTTAATGCAAACATCAAAATGTGATGAAATCTTTATACAATTATTTTCATCAAAAACCTAGTGGATTAATGTACCTACCTCAAGATGAGTGGGAGCAACTAAAAACAAACTTGTCCTTATATAGATGACACCCTTCTGACAAGTATATGTTACATAAGTCAAAGCATTGTTCGAACATACTTTGATGTGATAGATCTCAGAGATATCCCTTACATAATAGATATCATAACATTATGAGATCGACCCAAAGGGACGTTAGTTTTGTTCTATAATTTTTATCTTAAATAGGCCCTTACACATGTAACAAACAATATTGCTCTATTTAGAGGATAATAGGATCATTGAGATTATTACCTTATGCTTCATTAAGTCGAAGCCTTATGTATGTTCAAGTCTATACTCGTTCAGATATTACTCAAAATTGCAACACATTAGATATGTCTAGATTAATGTGAAACATCTAAAAGAGTATTAAAATATCTTTAAAAGAAACGAAAGACTATAATTTAAAAGAAGAAGTGAGAATTCAAACCGGTAGATTACTCTAAACTTTGTCATATTTAGAGATAAGAAAATGTAATTTTCGGGATATATTATTATGTCAGTAGATAAATCTATCCCATGGAGGAGTCATAATGAACTCATAACAACAACCTAAGTCATAACGACATAATATGCTGATTAATTACAACGTTGTTGTCAATAAATTTTGTTGAATATGTATTAGTGGACTCATAAGTTTTATTAAACTCCAGATAAATTATATATTGACGACTAATTGTGATAAAGTCTGAAACCATGTTTTCTCAAACAGTAACAGTTTGAGAGGTGCTGCATTAAATTTTCGATATGAAATTAATTATTTGTTTATGAACGAATTGAGGAATCTAAATTTTCATATCGAATACATTCATGATATGCGTAAGGATCCGATAACTAAAGGTCTATTACCCATAAGAATTATGAAAGCGCTTATAATCATGAGGGGTTTATTAATGACCATGTACAACTGCATATCATACTATGAATGATTAACTATTAATTTTCCTCATCAGTTTTGATTTTGTATGTCTCCTAATATGTTCTGCATGCATAATGACATATAGACAAATTATTATACAAATTAAACGTTTGAAGGGTTTACTTGAAAATTTTGATTATAACTACTTAGGTTTTAAATAAGGACTGCAGTATGATTAATGGGGGTCTTGAGCTGATATTCAATTCAATGACTGTATTTCTCTCCTCCAGTTTAAATTTTAAGCTAAAATGAATGTTAACTCCTAATCAAGCTTATCTAATACTCATAATAAATGATTACTCGGCCAAATGGGAGAATGTAAGAATAATATATATTTATATATGGCCATTATAATCATTTATATTATAATAGATCAAAATATTAGCTATACCTTATTATATATTAGTTTGGTAATTGTTTATGGGCCATATTATCTATAATTAACTAATAAAGGGTATCCCCTTGGGTGTATATATATAGAGAGAATAATAACATCATAACCTAATCTCACACACATACAATTTTGTGTACCTCACCTCTCGTAAACCAGGTTCCTCTCAAGAACCCTAACACCATCCTTAACTATACATCCTAAAGGGGAACTCGATCAACCTGACAACTATGTCGTCTACATCTTTCTCCGATGCGGTTAGTACTCTCCATGCTATAACAGGTGCACATATAATTATAGGTTTATTATATTATTCATGTTTTCCATTATCACCATGAGGAATTGATCAATAATAAATTTATCTCTTGATGTGTGAATCGCCATCGGGAATCTTATACATTTATGTGTAAATCGTCGTCCAAATATTATCCATCAAGTGTGAAATGAGACATCATTTAAATGCTATCTTGCAATCCAAAGTTAAAGGGCTATCAGTTTTAAGATTTGGACGATGATTCACACATAAATTTACATGTTTGTGATTATTTTTCTCTCTTTCTTCTATATGTGTTAAATATTATTAGAACATGAATAGAATAACTCTTACCTACTTACGTGTATAAATATATGGTAATATTAGTATGCAAATGAAACAAATAGTGTTAATTTTAAGAAAAGAAAAAAAAGTGTTACATAAATGGCCAGTTTGCTGGTAAATTATTTGAGGACAGTATGATAAAAGATATTGACATATCTCATGACATAGGTGGATATTATTATTATTATTATTATTAATGCCCAACGTATTAGTATAAAAAATGAAACGAATAGTGTTAATTATAAGGGGAGAAAAAGAAAGTTACATAAATGGCCAGTTTGCAGGTAAATTATTTGAGGACAGTACGATAAAATGTATTAGTTAACTTTTCTATCACAATCTTTTAATATAACTTTTAATAATCTTTTTAAACATTTGTTTCTTTTTTATTATCTACCTAGATTAATTTTTTGCTTGGCATAGCATGAGATATATGCTTTTGTTTATGGTTTATATTCTTTTATACTAACGGTTGTATAAAATCATATATATTTTTTTTATAAATATTAATCATTGCCTAGGTTAAATTATTTTCTTGAATTGTCAATATTATATTCAAATATAACTATTGTTCATAATACTAATTTATATAATACATAATGTTAGTGTCTACATCATGCTACTTGATTTGAATGTAATACCTAAAGGTTAATAATCACTATACAGTTATGATGATTGTAAACAAACATACACCGTCGCAACGCGCGAGTAACATTACTAGTTATAGTTACATTTACATTGCTCAACAAGTCAGTCCAATTATACTAAAATATCTATTACATAGGTGTTACATCATTGTATAACATATTGAATCAAGTTGTGTTACAGTAGTGTATCATAGGGCATTATAGCGTGGCCTCAAAACTATATAGTTTTGTAAAAGTCTCGTGCGTCAAAACATCATGTGCACTTTTAATTAAGCGAAGCTAACTCTAACTGATGCAGTTTCGGAATCGATTAATGGCTCGAGACACTTTATGATAATCAAAGACGATAATTGAACCAAAGGTTCAAAGAACAAAGTTCTTGTTAATTCATAATCAATCAAAAACTCTGAATAATACATAACCTTAAACCCTAACTTATACTAAAATAAAATGAGATAAACTTGGAAACAAAATAAACACAAAATATTAAAAGATAATAAAAATCAGAATTTAAATTAGAAGATGCTCCAGCATCATACTCCCCATCTTCGAAAAACTCGTCCTCGAGTTTTGCCTTTGGACCATACCCCCTGGATCAAAAGGAACATCAACCCGACTCATAGTTATTATTATCATGACCACCCAAATAGTTCAGCTTCTAGTGTTGTCTCACTCGGCTTTAAACTCATACCACATGGGTCTATTGGATTGGCGGGACTCTCCATCTCCTTCTCTCGGTCTTCAGAAAATACTCATCCTCGAGTCTTGAGAACGTCAAAAAGATCAGTGACAACCCAAAATAAAAGACCAGCTCCGTTTTTCTTTTTCATGGACAACTTGAAAATCTTTAAACGAAAACTTGAAAATATCAAAGGCAACCCACCGGGTTCAAAAGGAAAATCAACCCGATTCTTATTAAGTATCATCATGACCCACCTAAACATTTCAACTTCAGGTATCATCTCATGCTTCCATCCATGATCCAGATTAGCATCTTTATTTTGTGGCACCACTTGATTTGAAAAACCACCACCCATGGAACAAATAAAAGGACTTAAAAGACATTGCTGTAGAGTAGTTTTTTCTACGTGGTTTTCACATAATTTTCGATGCATGAGCCTTAAATTCTCAACTAATGTACCCTTCATATAAATATGAAGATCCTTATTATTAAAACCTGACAGACTTTCCTTCATGTGAATATTTTTTCCATTTTGAAAGTCCGTAATAATCGGTTGATTAGGCCTCTCACCATTAAGTTGAAATCCCGAAAATTGAGGGTCAATAAACGAATCCAGATCTTTTGGTGAGAAATATGGACTGTCAATATAGGAAGCCGGAATACCAGTCCCCACCGTGGGAATTACCCCGGGCGGAGTTTGAGACCCAATACCAGCTGCTGCACCGTCTAGAACCACTGTTGGAACACCACCATCAGCCACCATACGAGTTGACGTACCACCGTGAATGGTCGTTTCTCTCTTTAAAACCGCATATATTGGTTCGTTTTCTTGAATAGTAATTCCGCTAACAACATCTTGCACAAACGAATATTCTTCCTCATCGAAATCATTTCCGCCTTCATCAAACTTAGGCTCATCTTGCGACTCGCCCTCGTGATAGAGCGGTCCGTTGAACCGAGGTGGGTGATAGTTAAACGGATGCTCCTCTTCGTCGTCACCTTCGTCCCAGACGACGGTGCTCGTCTCGGTTTCCGCCTTACGCATCTCCCGTTGCAACTTGAGATCGCGGACTCGTTTTCGGAGTCGTTCGATCTTAAGATCCCGCGGGTCGGGACGGATTCCACTGTTGCCTCTCGCGGCGACTCTGCTAGTTGAATACCAATCTCTACCGTGGGCACGTGAATCAAACATACTTTTGTCGTTGCCTCTGGCGGCGAATCTACGAGCAATAAAGTATTCATCCTCACGTCGAGCCATTTGAGAACCAAACGCTCTGATACCAACTGATGCAGTTTCGGAAGCGATCAATGGCTCGAGACACTTTATGATAATTAAAGACGATAATTGAACCAAAGGTTCCAAGAACTTTAACAAAGTTCTTGTTAATTCATAATCAATCAAAAACTCCAAATAATACATAACCTTAAACCCTAACTTATACTAAAATAAAATGAGATAAACTTGGAAACAAAATAAATACAAAATATTAAAAGATAATAAAAATCAAAATTTAAATTAGAAGATACTACTGCATCACTAACTCTGTAGGATTTTCATGAGCATTCCTCTACAATGTACCATATTGCTCAATTTTAATGAGACACTCAAATGGCTAGATTCTACACTGGCATTACCAAATTCCCCAACTCTATATTTTCATTAAAAACGTGCGGTTCATACCCATATCTATCTAATCGATCATGATTCTTTATTTGTTTTGCACCCATCGCGTTTCATTAAAATTAACCCTATTGCCACTCTTTCAATCATCGGTTCTCTTTGTCGAGCGCTTGCTTATGCAATCATCAAGTTTATTCATCATCGATTCCGCAACCATTAACATCGTTCATCATCGATCAAGCTGTTCAATGAGGTATGTAATATGATTTCTCGATTTATTGATTGTATACTAGTGTAAAATAAAAGATTTGAAAATACCCTAAATTTTCTTAAAAGTTAAACATCATGTAAATCCTAATTATTATTATTTTTATCTATTCATGTTATTATAGCATATCTTGTAAAGACAGCAACACAAAGCAAAATCTTTTATAAACATTATAGCACACAAAACTAACAAG
This sequence comes from Bidens hawaiensis, assembly GCF_021521415.1. Classification (NCBI taxonomy): domain Eukaryota; kingdom Viridiplantae; phylum Streptophyta; class Magnoliopsida; order Asterales; family Asteraceae; genus Bidens; species Bidens hawaiensis. Next base: position 76,681 of record NW_027491996.1, on the reverse strand, counting down.
ATGATGCCTAAGCACAATATTATAACATATGTTGCAAAGACAATAAAACATCACGTTATACAAAAGAACCCATACCTTTTTGTTTAACATAATAAAATTATTCAAATACAGTTATAGGACCACTTCAACCAAACTCAGGTGTAACATGTCGTTAAATTATCAAAGTACGATGTAAATTAACATAGTTTATTTATGGTTAAAAATGAATACCTTGTCATCGTGAACTACAACTATATACCCATCCTATAAACTGTATATAAAAACCCAATCCCATATACCATAGTTCTAACTTTGTACTCTATTATACCACTACTCAACCTGATAGAGACCGATTCGAGATGGTCAATCTCCCAATATACCCGTAGAGCGGGTTAGGCTCCAAGAACAATAGAAAAGAAGAGAAACCAAACTTGAGACAATTTTCTTATTTTTTTTCTTCTTGAAACGATTACAATTTATAGGAAAAGAAAACACATAAAATAGGAAAAGATAAACAATAAGGAAATACAATTAAACTATAATAAGGAAACTAAATAAAATATAAACTAAATTAATATATATTAAAAATATATAAGATCGTATCAATTCCCCGCCGCTTCAAAACGTTCTTGTCCTCAAGAACGAAAAGCGTTTTCCATGGTGGTCGCCATTCAAGTCGGACTATCTCAAGCGGGACGGTCTCGACAGCTCGCCACGGCGGATGCCACTCGCGTATTCGCACTTCACATGCAAGTGTTGTTTCGTTGTGACCGCTACAACAATCCACCAGTATATAAACTGTGTTTCCATCCATCCTTCTTGTATTATGTATAATTTGTGAATGGCAGTCCAAAGAAGATGGTATCATATAGTGTCATAAGTGGAATTTAATGAAAGGTAGTGACTTGGGTAGTTTTGATAGCATCGGCCAGTAGGGGTGTGGTGGGAAGGGAAGTACTAAATGAAGTGGTACATGGAGTAATAGGTTTGTAGGTGGGAGTTGAATTTGGTGTTTCGGAGTGGGTAAAAAAATTCAGGTCGGTTGAATTATGTAGGGTGGTGACATGGTTGGTAACGATGGTCTTATGGGTATTGAAATTAGAGATGTTGGTGGTGGCGGTTCCGGTGCCCGGATTAGGGGTGTGAGGGCTAGTTTTTGGCAGGTTATTGGCGAGGATATGCCCGAAATTTTGTTGGGGGCAGCGGTAAGATTTTCGGTTATTTGGTTCATTGTGGTAGTGAGGGAGTCAAACAGGAACTTGGCTTGGACAGCGCTTGATTCTTGCTGGATCAATAGCCGATCGATTTTGTCGACCAAGGCCATGATCAAGTCTTCACGCGACGAAGGAGGCATGAGGACGATTGATGAAAGCACCAAATTGATATTGACCGATTCGAGATGGTCAATCTTCCAATATACCCGTAGAGTGGGTTAGGCTCCAAGAACAATAGAAAAGAAGAGAACCCAAACTTGAGACAATTTTCTTATTTTTTTTCTTCTTGAAATGATTACAATTTATAGGAAAAAAAACACATAAAATAGAAAAAGATAAACAATAAGGAAACACAATTAAACTATAATAAAGAAACTAAATAAAATATAAACTTAATTAATATATATTAAAAATATATAAGATCGTATCACAACCCCTTTCGTGAACGGTGAACCCTCCATCACCCGAGCCTTAAAACAACCTCCACGGTGGAAAGACATGCAAAATGAGTATGATGATCTCATACGTTATAACATTCAATGGCATAGTCAGTTTTTTCTATGGGTTTGGTATTTTCGGTGTTTGGATATATTACGGTCTAATATCAAATTTTTTGGGTCGAGTTAGGTTAGTCCGGGTTAGGGCTCACCTTTTAAAAGGAAATCGTCAATAATCCCAAAATTCACATATTCGACACATCAACACATAATTCTAAACATAAACATATAATTTTAATCATGCTTAAACATACTACAATTACACATAAATCATAGATGATAAACAAAAACTGACCTTTATTATTTTTTTTTATCTTTTTTTGAAACTCATATTGGATTTGAAAATCAAAATGAAAGATGAGTGATTATTGAAGATTTAGGAGGGATATTGCTGTCGATGGTCATTCTCCTGGGTCAATGGTGCTTGAGTCGAGACGTTCGTTGAAGGGGCGAAAGGCAGAACTAAGGCCAATGGCGCAAATGATAGTACGTTAGGCTTTTTATTAACTTTATAATTAATGTTTTTTATTTTTTAATTTTCACGTCTTATTTAATTACTATTTAGATTTTACGTGTTAATTAGGTTATGCGCCTACATTTTAATTAGAACTAGCTTGGTGTCCGCGCGATGCAGCGATGTACACACTCAAACACAACATCGAACACATAAGCGGTGACCTCACTATAGTACGTACGCAACCTGACTATAGTATGCATGTAATGCGGCGGCGGATGTGTAACCATTCGTCAGTGAACGGGTAACTCGGTCTGAAACACGACCCAAGCCCACCAGACCCGTTGCGGTCCTAATTGCATTTTTAAATTTTTAAAAAGTATAGCAATATCATACTCAAATTAAAGAGAATAAAATGTTCATTTTATGGTGTAATTTTTTTAAAAAAGTATTAACATGTAAAAGAGTTATGGTCGTTAAAACTCTGTGGGGTTGTTGGTTTAGAATAAGGGGGTTATCATGTAACTATTTAATAAGTTAACTGTTAGGGCGTGAATTTTATGCTGAGGATCCTTAATCCTTAACTGACTTATGGATAGATTATCCTTGAGATATGTATCAGGGTATAAAGGATCAATGATCCTCGGTATTATTTGTTTACTAATGATTGCGTTTAATATGGTGATGTGTTAGACAGGTGTAACAATTCTAAGACGTACTTGCATCAATTATCCTCATGGAGTATTCTCTAGCTGGAGTATGGATCCAGGATCCTAATTCAACGTAGCTGTTAATGGATGATTTCGTATAAAGATTGATGTTTAAATAAGAGCAACGGCTCCTAGACCTGGTCCTCCACATAATTCGTTACTGAACGGCTTTTGGCACGTGGTCAATGTCATGGGATGGCTAGTGGAAGACTTCCGGATTATTAGGAAATGTAGTTATTTGTATTTTCTTATATAATCGAGTAGAAGGACACATGTATCATCACACACACTAGAGCAGAAGCAATAAACTCTCTCTAATCACTAGTTTACTTTGTAATCTCGATCATCAACTCCACAACACTTGTAACCATTTTTTATTATCAACATAATAGACGGTGATAGTTTTCAGCGTCCGGGGGTTTTTTGTGCCGAAGGTTACTATAATCACGTACTATCCGACCAAAGGTTACCTCGTTGATCCTTGACCGAAGTGATTCGACCAAAGATTACCTCGTGAATCCTTGACCGAAGTCAATCGATCAAAGATTACCTTGTTAAGTTTTGACCGAAGTGAGATTATCGTATTCAAGGGCTTTTTCCCTCGTGATCAAATCAGTGTGTTCACCAAGATTTCGATTACACATTCACTATTATCGTGTTAGCACTATACCTCACTTGACATATTTGGATATATTATCCTTAGCTGATTTTTATCCAAAACAATTTGGCACCCACCGTGGGGCAATTGGTGCTATAATCCATATTATTCCTATCATTCTCAACTTTTTCATAACCATATCACTATCAATGGCCTCTCAATCAACCTCTGCTTCATCAACCATGCCGGCTACGGTTCCTCTCTCATCAAGGACTTTGCCACCGATGCCTCCGCCAATCACGGGAACGCAACGGCCTGCTGCTGCTGGGAGCAAGACGCAACTACCAGTCTTCTAGAGCTCAAAAACCGCTGCTGCTGCCCCGGTGGTTAATACTAACAGTGATGTTTCATCTATGTTTTCGCAGGTTAAAGCATACATGGAGCAACAGAACAAGACCAACCAGAGGATCCTCCGTGAGATAGAAGATCTCAAGAAGAACAAGAGGCCAGCAGAGGATCTCACCCCCTGATGCCAAGGATGCTAGATTTCACCAGTCCAGAATCCATGGCTCAGTTCTCACAAGGATCATCTATCCTTCAACAGGGGTCCATGGGTCAACAGGCCCAAGGGTCCTCGCTATTTCAGTAAGGATCATCTATCCTTCAACAGGGGTCCATGGGTCAACAGGCCCAAGGATCCTCGCTATTTTAGCAAGGATCATCTATCCTTCAACAGAGGTCCATGGGCCAACAGGATCAAGGATTCTCGTTAGATCAGCCAAGGTCGACTAAACTCCAACAAGGATCCATGGGTCAGCAGAATCAAGGATCCTCATATTATCGGCAAGGATCAGCCATCCTTCCACAAGGATCCTATGGTACCCAACCTCAAGGATCCTTCATCCCGAATCAAGGATCCTTCTTTCCGAATTAAGGATCCTCAGGCGTCCACCATCAACAATCCTCCGAAGTCCATGAAGGAGACATAATCCCCATGCAGACCATAGCCTCTGGAGGGCCAACTCTTATCGCAGACTCCTCTTATCCCATCTACTCATCCGAGATGCCAACCTTCACTCAGCAAAGAGGTAACTTGTACGATCCTTTACCCTTAGATGCTAACTGTGGTTCCATGCAGGATGCAGGTATCAACCAAGCTATGGCCAAGGAGCTGCAGAAGCTCAAGGATATGATATCCAGTGTTCCCGGAGTCATAAGACCAATCCCCGAGATACCTGAGGGAAGCCACAAAGTATCCATATTTGCTCCACCTGTCTTTGATGCTGAAATCCCGAAGCGGTTCCAGACTCCTAATATGAAGACTTACGACGGGATCACTGATCCTGAAGAACATGTAGCACAGTATAGGGAAAGGATGGAGATCAATCCTATTCCGGAGAGACTCAAAGAAGCTTGCCTATGCAAAGGCTTTGGATCCACACTAACGGGAGCCGCTCTAAAATGGCTGCTAAGTCTTCCTCCTTTTTCGATTACTTCTTTCTCTCACTTAGTTAACTTATTTAACACTCAATTTTTCTGTAGTCGGAAATTTGAGAGGTTAACCAGTGATTTATATCGTGTTATCCAACCTAGTGATGAATCCCTTAGGGATTTCGTTACCAGGTTCGGCAAGGCAGCTCTAGAAATCCCAAATCTTGACATGACTACTGCTGCTGAAGCATTCAAGATGGGAATTCAGAAGAGCTCCCCCTTTTATGATGATTTAGTGATGACTCCATGCAGGACATTAGACGAAGTCAGAAACAGGGCATTAAGATACATCCGGTTGGAAGAAGACAGAAGGATCCAGTATCGTCTTGGGGGACAAAAAAAACAAGAAACCCCCAAAAAGAATAAAGGATCCTGGAACAGGAACAACAATTCGAAGCCGTACACCAAGTTCAACAATCAGAACGTACGGGCAGTTGAAGAAGGAGATGACGATGAAGACTATCCTTGCATCTCCGACTATTGTTTCTCTTTGGACACTCATGGCTTGATCTGTGCCATGAAGGATCTGGGAGAAAAAGCGAGGTGGCCCCGAAAGAATGAGAAGACTGTCGGCTTCAAGGACAAGTCTAAGTGGTGCGCCTTCCACGAAGACTTTGGCCACACGACAGACGAGTGCATCGGCTTAAGGAGGGAAATTGGATACCTCCTAAGCAAGGGTCACTTTAAAGAACTCTTGGGAAGGAAAAAAAATCCAAGATCCAGGATCCTGAAGACCTCAGATGCATTGTTAAATGATATGGTATATAGAAAATCTCTTGCAGGTCCATATCTCAGATGCATTGAGGATCCTGAGATCAAAGAAGTACTCAAGGATTTTCAAGAAGGAGATTGCGGCAATCACACAGGTGGAAGAGCGTTATTTTTCTGGATACTCAGAACTAGATACTCCTGGCCAACAATGAAGAAGGATGCAGTGGAATATTCAAGGAAATGTGATGCTTGTCAAAGACACGCAAACATCCTTCATCAGCCAGCGGAGCCTCTATATCCTATATCCTCCTCATGGCCTTTCATGAAATGGGGTATGGATATTATAGGCAAGCTACCAAAAGCACCAGGTGGAAAGGTCTTTATGCTTGCTATGACTGACTACTTCTCCAAATGGATTGAGGTAGAAGCATTCGTACAAGTCCGAGAAAGGGAAGTGATATCTTTTATTAAACAAAATATTATAACTAGATTTGGTATTCCTGCTGAAATTGTTTGTGACAATGGTTCCCAGTTTATCAGGAGTATAACTACTAACTTTTGTGACAGTTGGGGCATCAAAATGATTACTTCCACTCTGGTTCATCCTCAAGCCAATGGTCAAGCAGAGTCTAGCAACAAGATCATCATCAATAATCTGAAGAAGAAGCTAGGGTCCAAGAAGGGAAAATTGTAGGTTCCTGGACGGATCGTACACGGGATGTCTCTAACAACGCAGGTGCGGAATCCCTGCGTAGGTAGATACGAGTGTAGAGTATGTAGAGATCGAACACACAAGCAATAAACCAACCACGTTATATTGATAACAAACACGTGACCCGAGGTCACCGTTACAGACTATGACACGTAACTCGGTTACTGAAAACTGAAACGAAAACCCTAAACGAACAACCTTAAACTGTTTCGTCTGAAACAGTATATAAACACGACAACTTCGCCACAGGCGAAGTTGTCAATAACTTCGCTGATTCAACAAGTTCGCCATAGCGAACTTGTTGACAACTTCGCGCATTACAAAACAAACATAAACAAAACATAATTACATTACAGACTCGATTACAAATGCTAGACTATGAACTACTGACATACATGTACCAACAGACTCCCCCTTGGCAGTAGCTTCATATCTTGATCTTCAAATCTTGAGTCTTGTAATCTTTACCTCTACGCGTGCGCCCCTTCTCTCACACATACCGACACTACCCTTTGATATTTCCTAGCTTGATCCTTCCAAGCAGGAATGTAGAAGATCTTCTTCTCGTTGAGCACTTTCAAATCATCCTTCGATAGATTAACAAGATGCATCGGGTCGTACACCCGAAGTACTTCTTGTTCATCCTCATCTTCCATTACCGCCTCAGCTGTCTCACAATCCACGTACCACCATTTTAAATCTTTTAGGACGTTCTTGGGCATAACTTTCATCGGTACTTCTTTCAAATGACGGACTGGTTTATACTTCATTACCATCCAAGGTTTGCCGTCAGCCCTCATTCCACGATCTTTGTCTTCTATCAACTTTCCTTTTTGAGGCTTTAGGAGTTCAAACTTTTTGTCTTTAATGGCTTCTTTCCAGACGATCTTCCCAATGATTCTTGCCATATCATCATTACTTCTATTGATCAGCCCCAATCTCGCTAAATCTCTCACCTCACATTCTGGTAAGGAATTCAGAGATCTCAACAATCTCTTAAAGTACTGAATGCCGTCGTACCGTTTGATCACAAATAGTTTCAGCTCTTTGTCGTACAACCAGCATATGATTCCTTTCTTTGACTCTGCATAGCCCTTTATATTATAAGTCTTTCTGAACATCGTTGGCACTGCAGGCTTCTTGGTTTTAACAAACCACTGAGCACAGCCTTCTTTCCAGTTCGGCTGCTCCTCCCATACTGTATCTTCTATCACACTCTCATCCCCCAATTCTGATCTCTCAACAGCTGGAATCTCATGTTCCACTGACTCATCTACAATCTCACCTTCTTCTAACACATCTTCCACATTAATCTGTTCTCCAATCCTCTCAATCTCATCCATAGGCAACACGTCATCATCATCCATCAACTCATCGTCCTCCTCCTCATCCAACTCCTTCAACGCATCAATAACGTCTTCAACATCAGCGTCGTCATCCACAACTACAACATCATCACCATCTGCATTTGTAGACTCCCCCTCAGTTGTGGAAGCTCCAAGAGCCTGAGAGGTTCTTGGCAGCTCATCACCTGCACCTGAAGGTACATTGGGATCATCGTCATGATCTTCTCGTCTTTTCGTTCTCAACTCATCGCCCCTACACGTCTTCTCCCCCTGAGATGCCAAGTAATCCTTGAAGGCATCTATTATTCGTCCATGTTCAACCAGGAGGGCAGCTTGTAGTCGATTGGATTCCACTAGGCGGTCAATAGTCTTTGACTGTTCAGCAACAATCCGCTCTAGCGAAAGAATCCTCTCGGTATCTGAAGTAGGCAATGGAGTTGGTGGAACATCAGCAGAAGTGACCGCAGGTGGTACACTTGGTAACCCTGCAGTAGAGGTGATTGTCGACTCCACAAACCGTGCAACTACCACCGGTGGATTAAGCGGTTGAGGTGGTAGGGACACAATTGTTGGTGCCGACGTCTCGATCGCTGAAACCTGTGCAGTAGTAGGAATAAGAGACATACCAGATAGGGCAGGTGGAGCAAAACGTACTAGTCTTGAAGATTCTCCAGCTCCCGAACCTATCCCTCTCTGTTCTCTTCTTGAGCGTCTTAGCACAATCTGTACTGCCTCCTCTTCATCCACTTCATCCTCATCCTCCCCCACAGTTCTCGGCCTCTTTCCCGTAGTCCGTTCACGAGACACCATAAGCCTTCTTGCCTCAGCAAACGTCTCGTCTAGATCAGAGTCAGCTACCGAAGTAGCTGCTCTGGTAACATCCATAAACTGAGGACCCGAGACATCCATATCAAACAAACCATGTCCACTAAAAGCAGCATCTAGATCAACGTTTTCAGCATTGGACACAGCCTGAGATATAGTAGCTGGCACAGCAGCAGAAGATACAACAGGCGCAGCTGATACAGCATGAGGTGCTGCCGCCTGATGTGGTTGCGGATCCCTGAACTCGTCCCCTCCTGCAGGAACATACTCCGGGTTAATGAGATACCCGAAAAGTGGAGTATGCCTGGGACGCCGCTCAGGGTTGCTTCGAGTGCTCGACGTTCTGCACTGAGCAAAGATACGTTTTGTTACGCACTCAACGTATCTGATAGGGCGTCTTTGCGGTACAGACGGAGCGACATGATTGATAATCATTTGTAGGAACCGAGGATACATAATAAAACGCTCGCGCGCCGTCGCCCGTCTCTGACGATCAATCTCGTAAGAGATTAGCTGACTAAACGAATATCTGCGGTTGTAAGTCAGCGCAATCATAGCCGATTGCATCGTCGCACCCATCCCATCTGTTCCTGCCTTTCTGCCGGACATGCATACTATCAACACATGCATCAAAAAGCGCCATTGATCCAGCAGAAAGCCTTTCCTCCTCTGCGAGTCCCCCAGCGGACCCGAATAACCCATCCTTAAGTAAGCTCCGTCACGGAAAGGAGCTACGAATTCCGTTGGGTCGTCTCTCGTTTCATTACCGAACTGCAGAGCCAACCGTATGTCTTCCGAGGAAAACTGTATGTCTTGACCATTGACAGTTGCTCGCATCACTGGAGGTTCAGGTCTGCAATCATAATACACCGTCTGCCAGAAATCTTGAATGTTGGGCAGAGATATGGGTAGTGTATTAGTGATCGCGTGAAAAACTCGTGATCGTTGGAGAAATGTGATAATCTCCCTATAGTCTTCAACGCCTCGTGCGTCTGGATCCAAAGTGATGTATTGGTTATGAGCTGGGAAGAATTGTCGTTGCTCATCACCATCATCACCTCCAGCACCTCCAACAGCAGCCATATCTGCACAAAACAAATCAAGTTAGAGACCATATAATCATCTCACAAGTTCGCTGTGTACCATATGCGAAGTTGTGATGTACAGGCGAATTTAAAGTTGAGGCGAAGTTGGGAACAACTTCGCTTCATCTGTAAGTTCGTCTATAAACTTATAAAAAATTTGAAATAGGCGAAGTTATGTTCAAGGCGAAGTTATGGATAAGTTCGCCATAGGCGAAATTAAGCTTCAAGCGAAGTTGTGGATAACTTCGCTGAAGGCGAACTTAAGCCACTGGCGAAGTTGAGAATAACTTCGCGTAAACCTTAACTTCGCCTGAATCTGAAACGGCGACTGTTCAGATTCAAACAAGTGTTATCCGACGTTTCGTACCGATTTAACGATCTAACAATGAAGTCCAACATATTTCAATGGTGTTAGGACGAAAAGGTCGTCCATGAACACGTAACGTGAGGTCGGAAAACTTGGTTTCTAAGGTTCGACGACCCGAGGTCTCGAACCGGGTAAAACTATAACGAGAAAGATATTGACCATACATACCGTCAATGAGTACTAGAAACTGAAATCAAGGATCGAAATCGAAGATAACAAGATCGCGGATAATCTGTTTTTGATATTATCTTCGCCGGAAAGTTTCAATATATGTTACTGTTCCCGTTAGAAATTCCTTATATAGGGCTGAGTTGGTTCAGGCGAAGTTACGCATAACTTCGCCAAGGCGAAGTTAAGCACAACTTCGCCGAATTCAACAACTTCGCCCGTAATTTGCAAAATCAGCCCTTTAAGTTTGAATAATCCTGAATTTAACCTTAGAAATTACCAAAAAGAGTTAAACAAATATGATCAAGACCCAGTAACCAACAATAAAATAATATAACTACAAAAACTAAAAAATCTTAGAAAAATTTTAACGAAATAAGGGATCAAATTTCAGTCTAGTCAGGGACCACTACGTTTTAGAAAAGATCTTAACAGGAATCATACTAACGATGTGACTGTCACTTAGATCCGTGTTTGGCTATATTATGACATAGAGAAACAGGTTGTAAGCATGTAAATAACTTAAATGGTTTTCATCGTTTCTGTGATACGGATTAAGGTTCAGTTAAGCTCAAAAATTTAAGTTGGCAACATCTCAGAGATAATGATGTCTTCTATCTATTCTCAAAGCGTATTTGGCTATACCCAAGTCACCCCGAATTGACTTCGACCCAAAATGTCTGATTAACTTGTATATACTCGTTGACTGCTTCCCGTTCTCTTCTTACTCCAGACATGAGAAGTCTTGATTGTTACTATTGTCTCATAAGTACTAAAAATATACATGTTTTTTTTTTTTTTTTTTTTTTTTTTTTTTTTTTTTTTTTTTTTAACCAAACATTCTTATTGACTTCTGAGTATTAAACTACTGCAAGTCCCGAATCTGGATCACTGCAGTGTCTTGAAATGCTTTCTTCACGGGAATCAGATTACTCAGGGGCTCGTGTATGACTGGGTAGTCGCTTTTCTGCCTATCATTCGGAAAGATATGTGTGAAGACATTCAAAACTCTTAAGGAGTTTCCACGTAAATTCGAGTAGTTTAAGTTAGTATCACATACACTTTTACGCACCATAAAAATTACCACGACATACAATGACTGTTCTAAAGCCTTTTAAGCCTAATAACTTCACTAGTTAAGCACACACGATCAGTATATATATCATTTTCCAAGGTTGGATCAATTTTCTGTTAAACACAGCATAGAACTTCATACGAAGTAACAGACTTGAAAATTAATTTCATTTCCCTAAAAAAAACTTTAAATTCAATCGCCCCAATCACGTCAAAGTCGTCAGGTAAACGGCTATCCTGAAGATCCAATGGATCAACTGGACCGACCACATACAAGTATGTGTCCTTCTTACTAAGTATGACCGACTAATTTTCAGCAACTGAAAGAACACACGTCATAGCTGCACCGGTTACTTTCAGTCTTCCGGTTAATGGCTATCCTCATTCTCTAAGTTGAAACGAGGACCAAAACATATCCTAGGATATGTCCATCAAACTGAGGTAACCGACTAATTTTAAGCAAAAATGACCCATGTTTTTTTTTTTTTTTTTTTTTTTTTTTTTTTTTTTTTTAAACCAAAGACATGGTTACTCGGGATTGATCATCCCGTTTAGCTCAATTAGGTTTTGAAATCGGGATTTATCAAACGCTTTTGTAAACAAGTCAGCAAAATTTTCAAGTGTATCAACTTTTTCGATCTTGATCAGTTTCTTCTCAGCACAATCCCGTATGAAGTGATGACGAATGTCAATATGCTTAGTTTTACTGTGCTTCACGGGATTGTTAATTACTGAGATGGCGGCAGTGTTATAAATTAAAATAGGAGTAAGTAAGAAATTCAGACCATAGTCGCGCAATTGTTGCTGAATCCACAAAACCTGAGAGCAGCAGTTGGATGCTGCCATGTATTCAGCTTCGCATGTTGAAATTGCAACTGATGTCTGTTTCTTGCACTGCCAGGAAACTAATCTTCCTCCAAGAAACTGACAGCCTCCTGTTGTTGACTTCCGACTCTGATTACAGCCACCATAATCAGAATCTGTATACGCCACCAGTTCAACGTCTCCCCCCTTTGGGTACCACAACCCTAGTTTCGGCTTGCCCTTAAGATACCGCAAAATCCTCTTCACACCTTTCATGTGAGATTCCTTTGGGTTTGCCTGAAAACGAGCACAAAGACAAACAGAAAACATTATATCGGGCCTAGAAGCAGTTAAATACATTAATGAACCTATTATCGCCCGATACAGAGTAGGGTCCACATCTGCGTCACCATCTGATTCAGCGCCCAATTTGTGATTGACGCAGATTGGGGTGTCATATGGAGAACTGTCCTCCATCTTGAATCTCTTCAGCACATCATGAACATACTTTGTTTGATGAATGAACATCCCATCCTTCTTCTGATCAACCTGCAATCCTAGAAAGAAGGTTAGTTCACCCATAGCACTCATCTCGAATCGTTTCTTCATGACAGCCTCAAAATCCTGACACATGGATACTCTTGATGCAGCAAAAATGATATCATCCACGTAGACTTGAACCAGTAAGAAGTCACATCCTTCTCTCTTCACAAACAGCGTACTGTCAATCAATCCCCTTTCAAAACCATTTTCCAGCAAGTAGTCCCGATAACGTTGAATACCAGGCACGAGGTGCCTGATGTAACCCATATAACGCCTTGCTCAACCTGTATACGTGATCCGGAAAGTCTGGGTCAGGAAAACCTGGAGGTTGCTCAACAAACACAACCTCATCAACTTTCCATTAAGAAACGCGCTCTTCACATCTAACTGAAACACCTTCATCTTTTTAGATGCAGCAAACGCCAAAAACAATTGAATCGCTTCTAACCGGGCAACAGGAGCGAAAACCTCATTGTAGTCAATACCCTCTTGTTGATTAAAACCTTTAACAACCAACCTCGCCTTATTTCTCACGATAATCCCCTTTTCATCCCTCTTGCACTTGAACACCCATTTCGTGCCTATAGCATGCACATTTCTTGGTTTTTCAACCAAGGTCCAAACTTCCATTTTCTCGAACTGAGCCAACTCTTCTTGCATGGCTTCGACCCACGAGCTGTCCTTTAAAGCCATTTGATAATTCTTTGGTTCAATTTGGCTTATAAAGCAGGAGTACAAACATTCATTCATTATCCCTGTTTCTTTTATACTTGAATAAACACAGGTGTGCTTATTCAGGCTACTTCTGGTTTGTACACTCGAGGACACATCACCTATAACGTTCTCCAATGGGTGATCTTTGTGAATTCTCGTGGTCGGAACAGCACCGACATGCAAATTGTCTTCCAAGTTCGAAGAGATCTCATCTATGGTTGTTTCTGGCTGAGAGTGAAAAGGATTAATAAATTCATCTTCAGTTGAGGCCGCAGGGGTATCGATCGTGTTTGATGTGGAAGGTTGAGATTTCTCAAAAATCTGATGTTGCAATATATTCTCTTCCTCATCAAGTATCATCTTCGTCACAGCTCTTTCGTCTTCTTCAGAAATTTCCAAATTAGGTACGTTAAACGACTTAAAAAGTTTAACATAGTCAAACAGCTCAGCAGGTCCATTGCTTGGTTTTGGCGGTTGGTAACTAGTAATGTCGGTGTTACAAACCACCTCCACCTTGCAAGTCGACGTATTGAAGACCCGTCTGTTGGGAGTCCCAACAACATAACCGACTAGGATTCCCTCATCGGCCACTTCACCAAATTTCGAGTTAGTCTTCAAAATCGAACAAGGAGACCCAAAAGGTTCAAGACCGCACAAGTTGGGCTTCCTTCCGTGCATAAGCTCGTAACAAGTTTTTCCAAGTCTCTTAACGGTTAACACCCGATTCAGAACATAGCAGGCTGTAGCAACTGCTTCAGCCCAGAACATCACAGGAAGCTTTGAGTCTGCCAGCATAGTTCTGGCTCCTTCAATCAACGTTCGGTTCTTCCTTTCAGCTACTCCGTTCTGTTGTGGAGTATACGGAGCGCTGTATTGATGCTCAATACCCTTCTGAAGACAAAAGATTTCCATCTCAAAGTTCTTGAACTCTGTCCCATTGTCGCTTCTGATGAATTTAACTGATTTACTCATGACGTTCTCGACTTTTGTAATCAGATTCTTCACCATCTGAGTCGTCTCGTCTTTCGTTTTCAGAAAATATACCCACGAGTATCGCGAGTAATCATCAGTTATCACCAAGCAGTAAGAAGTACCACCTAGACTTTGTACATTCACCGGACCGAAGAGATCCATATGAAGTAGTTCTAGAGTACCAGCAATTGAGTTGATTGTCTTGGTGAGATGGCTTTTCTTGTGTTGTTTTCCCTTCTTGCACGCTATGCATTTATCTTCAAAGTTAAAACTCTTTAAGGGAACGCCCATCACAAGCCCATTTTTGACAATGAAGTTCATCTTACGAAGATGAATATGTCCCATTCTCCTGTGCCATAATTCTGATTCTGATTCGCTTGCCTTCGTCATTAAACAGGATTCTCCGGTGGCCATTTCAGTAGACCTCATATCCATCACATATGTATTCGTTTCACGTGGAGCTTTCATTACTATCCATTCTTCTGGTATATGAAAACCAGGCTTCAATACAATCGCTTCATTCTTTGTGAAATGGACAGTGTATTCTTTATCACAGATCTGCGACACACTCAGCAGATTGTGCTTTAATTCCTCCACAAAATTTACGTTTTCAAGTGTCATTCTCCCATTCGACACAGTTCCTCTACCGGTAATCCTTCCTCCGCTTTCACCAGCAAAACTAACTCTAGCTCCCTGAACAGGTTTTAAGTCTTGCAACAAGTGTTTGTTGCCTGTCATGTGCCTGGAACAGCCGCTATCTACAATCCAAAGATTGTTTGCAGCCCTGTTCAACTGTTCCTGCACAATAAAACAAAGAGTTAGAATCTTGGGACCCAAGACCAATTGGTCTTGGATCGATACGTCCCGTACCCTGGCTTTCTTAAGTTAGCATCAGGATAATTTCTGTAAGTCCTGTTAGGGAATCTCCCTGCAGATCGTGTGTAATGCCTTCCAAACCTTTGAGAATTGAAGGTGTTATATCTTGAGGTTTGGTTGTAAAACTGAGGTTGGTTTTTATGAAAACTTGAATTCGTTACATTTTGGCATTTTTTAAAGTTTTCATTTTTAGCAGTAACAAAATGACGCTTATACTCAGTTTTATTTGGCTTCACACCTCTTAATCTTGGCTCCAGAGGGCAATCTGCAACTAAATGCCCTAATTTGTTACATCTAAAGCAACACCGACTCTCCAATTTCTTGTCAAATGTTGGTTTGGATGTAGAGGTAGTGTTACCAGCCGTTCGTCTCACATAAGGTGGGACGTACGGATTGAGTGGAGAACTCTTTTTAGAAACTTTATTTTTATCTCCATCGGTGGGTAACCCTACCTTCTCTTTTGTCTGATCAGATCCGGACAACTTATCCGAATCCGATGAGACTGGACTCAAAACAGAATTATTCACATTAGAAACTTTCGAGCTTGTTTCTCCACAGCTAACACTTGGTTTTACACTTGTAATCTTGATTGGAGTTGTCTGAGGAACTTCGAAATCGACAGATTTCTGAACACTCGGATTATAAGTATAGTTGTGGTTAAAGGGTGGTGGAACTTCATTATATCCGATTCCTCCCCTCTTTGCAGAGGTACCTGGATCACTCACGAGGTG
Organism: Bidens hawaiensis; assembly: GCF_021521415.1. Lineage (NCBI taxonomy): Eukaryota > Viridiplantae > Streptophyta > Magnoliopsida > Asterales > Asteraceae > Bidens > Bidens hawaiensis. The sequence goes on along the minus strand of NW_027491996.1, from coordinate 60,810 downwards.
ATCAAGGATGGCTGAGGAATTCCTGAACTGCTCAAGTTTGCGGTTCAGTTCCACCACCTTTACCTGGTGGTCAGCAATCTGTTTATCTCGATCAGCAATCACTTTAGTTTTTTCCTCCAAAACTTCATAACTAAGATCAATTATTTCAATTTTCTCAGCAAGTTTAATTTTTAAGCTTTGAACGTCTTTTTCACATGCTTTTATTTTAATTTTATAACTCGTTTCTCTTGCTTTCGTAAAATGGTGATCTTCTTTAATAGTTTTAAAGTCAGCATCTAAATGGACATACTGATCAGTTATTGTTTTAAGTTGCTCAGACAGATTCTCACAACTAGTACAAATAGTTTTAGGACTTACCTCGGAGCGATTATCCTTGTCATCTGCCATGAAAGCTGTTTCTTCTTCAGTAGCTTTCTCAATCCCTTCAACCTTCTCACATTCTTTCACTTCAGCCTCAGCCATGTTCGCTTGTTCACCAGAACCACATGAATGCGAGTTCCAGTTGTACTCACCTGCTTCTCTGGTCAACATGGCGTTAATCTCTCTGTTAACTCCAGAATGTTGTGTAGGTCGACCTTGTCCTCGTTCAACCCTCTCATTTCTGCATTCCTTGGCAAAGTGCCCGTACTGCTGACAATTATAGCACCTTACCTTGGATTTGTCGAACCCGGGCCGACCACCAACAAATTTTCTTCCAGTTTTGTTCATAAAACGTTTCACACGCCTCACAATCATTGCCATTTGCCACTGCAAATCCATCTCCTCCAGATCATCAGCATCGATCTGATCGTAATCCTCATCAAGAGCAGCAGGGTCCACAATCTTCCCCTGGATGTAGTTTTCATAGGAAGCAATAAATGATGCATAGACTGCAAACTGCTCTTCAGCAGATTTTACACTCATAGGCATCTTGGAATAACTATTGCTAGATGCATTTGCAGAAAAACTACTTGTGGATGCTTGAGGCTTTGAAGTACTAGATCCTCCAGCAACGAAACATACAACACCATTCGTGTTTACAGAAACTTTTCCTTCATGAGACGAGTCAGAGCCTGACTCCCCTTTCGAGTAAAAAGCAGCAGATTCAGGCCTTGAACTTGAGCCTGAGTTAACCTTAGCACCATACATACCAGGGTCTTGTATCTGATCTGTTGGTGTTTCCTTTCGAACCATATTAAGCTCATAAGTTCTGAGCTTGTTTACTGCCGTTTCAAGATCACAATTTGGAAAGTCTCTGTCTTCCCTCATAAGGACGGTGTACATTTCCCACTTCGGTGGGAGAGCATCGAGAAGCTTTTCAACGATCTCTTCTTCTCGGTAAGCAATTGAATAATTGCTGAGCTCTGTCATTAGATGATAGTATCTGGTGATAATATCATCCAGTGATTCGTTCTTCAAAAATTTGAAGACGGAGAACTGGGTTTTTAAGAGTTTGATCTTTGATGCACGTATACCCACATTCCCCTCGAATCTATTTTCAAGAGCATCCCAAAGCTCTCTCGCAGAAGTGTACTTTCGGAACGTATGGAGAACCTCTTGAGGAAGTGCCATTGTTATCGCAGCATGGGCCTTGCTTTCGGCCTCGTACATTTTCTTCTCTTCGTCCTCCATTTTGCTGTACTTCTTAACCACATCGCGACCTTCGTATTGCGCAGTTGGAGGGATATATCCATCCTGGATGCACACCCACATTTTGGCATCCTGGTATTTGATGTATTGGATGAATCTGTCCTTCCATGCCACGAAGTCAGTTCCCTTCATCAGCCTCGGGGCCTTAGTGGCAGACCCCGCTTCTACTTCCATCTTGACCAAGTCGGAGATATTGATCGACGACATCCTTGCAAAAACCTGAAAAACCTGGAAAAACAAAAAAAATATTAAAACAGCTCAGTTGGCGAAGTTAAGAATAACTTCGCTTGAAGGTTAACTTCGCTGAAAGAGAACTTCGCTGAGATCTTAAATTCGCTTGATTTGGGCGAAGTTAAAAATAACTTCGCTTAGCTCTGGCGAACTTATGAGTTGAGCGAACTTGGGTTTGAAGCGAAGTTGCGGATAACTTCGCTAAGGCGAACTTATGAAGTGAGCGAAGTTGTAGTTAACTTCGCTAATCCTTATATCTTCGCCAAAAACCCTAATTCCAGCGACGGCAACTTCGCCTGAAGAATGGTAACTTCGCCCGATGAACGGTAACTTCGCCCGATGAACAGGGAAGTTTGTTCAGATCTGTTTTCGTCAATCCAGCAGCTCCCGATCAATGCAAAGGCTTGAAAATGACTGTCAAGCACTAGCAAAACTCAATCCCAACAAAAACACGTCCCGCGAATAGGTCAAACGAGACGTTTTCTACACCCGCGTGAAATCCCGAACCTCACAATCGAGCCGATTGGCTCTGATACCAATTGTAGGTTCCTGGACGGATCGTACACGGGATGTCTCTAACAACGCAGGTGCGGAATCCCTGCGTAGGTAGATACGAGTGTAGAGTATATAGAGATCGAACACACAAGCAATAAACCAACCACGTTATATTGATAACAAACACGTGACCCGAGGTCACCGTTACAGACTATGACTCGTAACTCGGTTACTGAAAACTGAAACGAAAACCCTAAACGAACAACCTTAAACTGTTTCGTCTGAAACAGTATATAAACACGACAACTTCGCCACAGGCGAAGTTGTCAATAACTTCGCTGATTCAACAAGTTCGCCATAGCGAACTTGTTGACAACTTCGCGCATTACAAAACAAACATAAACAAAACATAATTACATTACAGACTCGATTACAAATGCTAGACTATGAACTACTGACATACATGTACCAACAGGTTTCTCTCTGAGTTAATGGTAATGCCCTTCCTTTGCTGTGCACGGCTAACTATGTAACAAGTTACGACTATTAATTATCTATTGCTACTTCTTCATACATCTACGTTAATGAACCCATCAATGAACGGGGGTCCGGGGGCAGCGCCCCTGGTAGCGGGGTCTAGGGGCGGCAGCCCCTAGTAGGGTCCAAGGGGTAGAAAAATGAATCGGGTTACGTTTAACAACAATTGGAATCGCATGTAAAAACTATTCGCATCGCATGGTAAACCAGTCGCATGGAAACCAGTCGCATGGAAACCATTCGCATGGTAAACCAGTCGCATGGAAATCCAGTCGCATGGAAACCATTCGCATGGAAACCATACGAATGGAATCAAGTCGCATGGAATCTAGTCGCATGCAAACCATTCACATCGCATGGAATCCAGTCGCATGCAAACACGAGATTTACCCTTCCTTAGGCTCGGATTTGGATCCTAGTGTTGGAGAGAGAAAGTGTGTGTGTTGTTGAGTGTGTGTGTGTGTGTTGTAAGGAAATGAGAATGTGGAAAATGGGGAGTGTTTGGCACATTTGGGATTTATATAGGGGGTCCATGGGCCCTATGGCCCATAACGCTCTCCTAACCATTCCCAAGCCCAAACCCAGCTTAATCCAAACACTAATCACACAATTAAATTAACATAAAGTCCTTTATTTATTATTAACGAAAATTAGGATGTTACATTACCTTATCACACTCCTTAGCAAAGTGACCAAACTCTTGGCAGTTATAACATTTCACATTCAACTTATCAAACAAAATTCTTTTGCTCATGATTGGCAAATGATGCATGGGTTCTTTCCATCTACTTCTTGATCTTCCTGACTATCATAGCCATATTCCATTTTAGATCCATTAACTCATGATCATAAGGATTTATGTGATTATTGATGTGTGGGTGTTTGGCTATAACTAATGGTTAATAATATTGCATTATTTGTTTAAATATTTATTGAAAATCAATTACATTGAGTTATTTTTATTCGTTATAGCCATGAGACGAAAATGAGTTTTAAACAACATAAAAACAATAAGATGCACGTGACATGTTAAATTAAATTTGTGATTATTATATTATCAAATTCTGGTTAAAGTAAATGATTTACATTGCATGTGTCTTCAAGATTCATTATAATTCTTAAGACGCTTAATTAACGAGATGGTGAATTCGATATAATTTGGTTTGTTTTGTTTCAGCAGCTTTTATTGAAATGGGAATTGGAGAATGGCATCACAAATAACTACATTAAAACATTTTGACTACAAAAGAATTAATATTTCACAAGTATACTATTGTGACGTGTAATATGTTGGTTATATCTAAACACAGGTCAAAAACAAAGAACCCTAATAATGCTTATTCAATCAATAGTATAAATAAACATACAAATTCATAAGACTTTCTTGTGGGAAGCACGATCTTTGATGAAGATGATGAAATGATTGCGATTCCCGTTATGATGTCTTTTAGTGATGGATCATTGAGAGAGTGAGGTTCATTGGTGTTCATTAGAATTTTATAATGCTAATGATACTAATGATGATCGGTTATGAAACTCATTGCATTGCCCTCATTAAAGACATCTAAAGGGAAATCATAAATCCCCTTAAACTTATTACAATTACTTCCATCAAGTAAATGTTGGGGCTTGTAGTTATGTCATATTGGTGAACTTAATTCAAATGATCAATAAAGCCACATTAACGGGTTATTTCCGACATTCTCCTGATGGTTGGGTAAAAGTTAGTTAGTTTTATATATTAATTAGTTATATTTAGGTTAATAAACGAATGAACAATGGTACTTCAAGCGTTGTTTACGTGTTTCAGGACATTGGAGGCTATGGAGCTTAACAAGGATATTTACAGGCTTGGAACGAAGATCAAGAAGTGAAAGATTGGAAGTGCACGCATCACGAGGCATTCAAGAAAAGAAAAAAATAAAATCTGAAATTTTACATCTTCGCGATACGCGAAGATGCAATGAAGGGTAACTTCGCGATACGCGAAGTTGCATAATGGCGGCTGCGACTATTTTGTCCTTCGTGATACGCGAAGAAGCATAACTGGACATCTTCGCGATACGCGAAGATGCTTATGTCGGCCTAAAATTTCGTTTTCTCCCTATATAAACCCCTTAACCTCCCCATTCGTTTATCATCGACTTCCAAAGGCAAAAGAGGCTGCTTAGGACGATCTTCCATCATTCCAAGGCTTCCGGTTCGTGTCGGGTTTGCATGTTCATCCAAGATAAGTGTATTTACGTTATGATCATGTTCGGCTAAGTGCTTTGTTCATTCTAGGCTAGGTTTTTGTGTATTTTCACTTCTGACCAGATTTGTATGCTTAATGTTTATGAGCTTGATTGAGTTATTGCTTTAGTCTAGCTTAAATTATGATTGATTATTTAAACAACTTCAGTTTAAGATTATTGATTGATGCATTATTTGTTTGGTTGTGTTTATCAACATTTAGGGCTTGAACTCTTGTGTCATTGACTAGTTATCAACAAATATTGTCTCTTAATTGGTTTTAACAAACATAAGTTGGTAATTAGGTAAACCGAGTTTCATTGTGTCATCAATTCGGTTAGGGTATCGTTTGACATCACAATCCAACTATTAGGTTTAGTAATTACTGCATAATAAATATAACCGAATCTGGAATTAAGTTGAATGTCACATTAACCAAACCTAGAATGAATGTTTTTATTAATATTATTCACAAATCGTTTTTAAGTAATTGTTAGTTTTTAATTAATCCTTTTTCTAAAAACCGCTTGACATCATCTATCCGGCTTAGTTTAATAATTAATTTAGTTATAATAAACTTGAACTTTCCTTGAGTCCCTGTGGAGACGACCTAACTTACCCGTACTTATTATAGGTATTTAAGTCTTTAATTAATTGTTTTTTAGTAGACCACGACAGCCTACGTCAAAATGGCGCCGTTGCCGGGGACTCAACGCGCTTAGTGCTAGTTTAGTTTAGTTTAAATTAGCGTAATTTCTTTTCTTCGTTGATTTTACGCGGGGTGTGTTTGTTTGTGGTGTGCAGTTAATTGTCTAGGTTGATGCATACGAGGTTTGCTCGAGACAAGGAGGTGTTGCAGTTTGATCCCAAGATTGAGAAAGCCGCGAGAAGGAACCGAGCAAAACAAAGAAGGGGCGAGACTTCAAGACTGAAAGAAGAAGACATGAATCATCAAGAAGATAACCCCTACCCGGTTCCACCTGTGTTTCAACCCGATAACATTAACCCACCGCACAATCGAGAACAACCCATTCCACAAAACCCACCAATCCATGACTTACCACCATTTAACCAACCCATTCACCAAAACCGAAACCCGAGAGCTCAAAGAAGATATCAAATAAGAGATGATCGTTCAATCAGGTCTGAACCACCGCACAATAGAGTCGAGGTCGAGTATGATCGGCGGAGGGTATTTGACGATTTTGATGAGTTCGAGGATGAAAAAGAGATGGAAGACGTGCAAGGGGACCGGTATTATAGAAGACAACAACAACAATCTCCCATAAACCGAACACCCGAGCCTGTTCAACCACCAAGAAACCGGCGAGAAAGAAAAAGACAAGAGGTTCTCGAGCCACAGTTTCCTGAGTATGAATTTGACGATGGAGTCCCGAGGGCATTTGTTCCACCACCCGTTCGGGGGTTCAAAGCCACTTCATTCCACAAGTGGCCACGAACCCGCTTCCCATTGTAATCCTGATCCGAGAAGGAAGAACGTTTTCAGTAAGGCAAAGTAACTTGACCGGGATGCCTACTTTTCACGGGAAAGTATCTGAAGAGCCATACCTACACTTGAGTGAGTTCAATGCAATTTTTTCCACTATCTCGAGTCAAGGGTTCACTGCTAATGAAGTTAAGCTAGTTGTGTTTCAGTTCAGCCTTAAAGATCTCGAGTCAAGGGTTCACTTATCTTTACCGTCAACAAGTATCTATATGTGGCAAGATCTGGCCCAGCAATTCTTAGACGAGTACTATACACCGCAAAGAACTTCCGAAACCCGAACTTCCATCAGAAATTTTCAGCAAAGCTCAGGTGAGACTTTTCATGAAGCATTTACGAGGTTCAAAAGGTTGTTAAGAACTTTCCCGCATCACGGGATTGCATTGTGGGAGTTGATCAAGGCGTTTCATGACGGGTTATCAAGTGATGATGTGCGTGATATTTAGTCGACAACAAATGGGTCGTTTTTGACTAATGACAAGAATGAAGATTAGCAACATTTGGAGAGGCATGCGATGAATTCAAAACGGCAAGCTCAGTCGAATCGCAGGATAAAAAGGGCGGTTGTGAAAGTCGGTGATAGAAGTGAGTCGAATGATCGTATGGCTAGGTTGGAGAAGAAATTGGACCAGTTAATGAGTATAGGAGTGAACGATAAAGGCAAGTCAGGAAAAGCGTACCGGATTTGCGACGATTGTGGTGGAATAGGCCATCTAGTGGCTACTTGTGGGGTCGTGGTGGAAGACGAAGAGGAAGAAGAAGAGGAGGTGAATTTTGTTCAGGGTGAGAAAAAATACAACAACAACATGAATTCAAACACATATCACCCGGGCCTCCGAAACCACCCAAATTTTAGCTATGGAAACCCGAACACGCAACAAAACCCGAAATTCGAAGGTAATTCCCAAAAAGCAGGTTATCAATCAAATCAGAGGCAATATGGGAATGAGAGGGGTAATGGTCAAAGCGGGTATAACCAAAGAGAGTCGGGTGGTTATAATAAGGTTTATCAGAAAAATTATCAGCAAGGTCAGCAAGGACAAGGGGCAGCACAAGGTCAAGTAGGTTCTTCGGGTAATCAGGAGGAGTCGATTAAGGACGTAATGGATTTCCTGAAGCAGATGAAGAGAGACCAGGAGGCTCAGACTAAAAGTGTAAACCAAAGGTTAGAGATCCAAGAGAAAGCCAACGCTACGAGGGATAAATAGGTAAGCCAGCTAGCGGAGGAAGTGGCGAGTTTGAAAAAAAATCCGTCCAAATTTCCGAGTGATACCTTAAAGAACCCAAGCCATCAGAGTAGCAGCTCGTCGAGTGGAAAAAGTTCCCAAGTCAATCAGGTAAGTACCCTCAGAAGCGGAAAGGTATACAATAACGGGGTAGCCTCACCACCTTTCGTAGAAGGTGTGGTGGAAGACTTGGGGGAAGATGGGAAAAGTGATGATGAGGCTGAGATTGAACCGAAAACTAAATTTAATCAAATAAATAAAAACAAAATCGAACCAATAACTAAAAAGGGACCAACCACCGCCAAGGAGACGGGTGCAACAAGTAAAACCGTTCCGTTTCCTCGGGCATTGGTGAATCCCGAGACCTCATCGACACTTAGAAAGAGGGGCCCACAGCAGGAGGAAATATGGGAAATATTTAAACAAGTAAAAATTAATTTAACCCTCATAGATGCAATCAAACAATTCCCCGCATATGCTAAATATTTAAAAGACTTGTGTACTCAAAAACAAACTCACAAGTTGCCCAAACAAGTTGACTTAACTACAAATGTGAGTTCGGTTTTGACAGGTATCCTCCCACCCAAGCTACAAGATCCGGGAACGCCGATTATACCCATTGAAGTGGGCAATTTTAAAATGACTAGAGTGTTGTTAGATCTTGGGGCTGGGGTGAGTATTCTCCCGGGAAGCTTGTATGACCAGTACGACTTTGGTCCACTTAGAAAAGCCGACACCACCGTGGTGTTGGCCGACTTGACACTCAAGCTTCCTAGGGGAATCATGACCGATGTGATTGTGATGATAGAAGATTTTTATTACCCGGTTGACTTCCTGGTTCTAGACTACGTGTCGGTTGACCCGAAACGGCAACGGAACGTAATTCTCGGTCGGCCCTTTTTGGCCACCGCAAATGCTTTGATAAACTGTAGAACCGGGGTAGTGGACATGGTTTTGGTAATAAGAATCTTTGGCTTAATGTATTCTCAAATGTGTCTAACCCTCTGGTGAGTGACGAATGCTTCGCGGCTGAAGTCGTTGACGGGTTGAACCCTCACAGTGGTGAGGATGAGGCCACAGAGGAGTGTGCTATTTGTTGCAGGAAAACAGTTGAGCATGTCTTGCAGTTACAAGAAGAAGAAAGAGAAGTGGAGCTGTATGTGGCAAGTATTGGGAAACCGCCATGGTCTCAACAGGTGGAACGGTTACCCGATACGATTGATTCAAAATTATGACGGTCATTGGAGAGTCCGCCGACTGTTGAATTGAATGAGGGACTTTACCGGCCATCATCGCAGCAAATTTGGAAAACGAGCAGGAGGAAGCGTTGGTGGAAGTCCTGAAAGAGCATAAAGCGGCGATTGGTTGGACGATAGCGGATTTGAAAGGGATTAGCCCATCCATTCTCATGCATAAAATCATCACCGATCCTGAAGCAAAACCCGCTCATGATGCATAGAAAAGGTTGAATCCGAATATGCGGCAGGTAGTGAAGAAGGAGGTTTTGAAGTGGCTTGATGCAGGTATCATTTTCCCAATCTCAGATAGCACGTGGGTAAGTTTGACACAAATAGTTCCAAAAAAGGCGGGTATTCAGATAACCCGTAATGAGAAAGATGAGGAAATCGCCACCCGATCGGTAACCGGGTGGCGGATTTGTGTGGATTATAGGAAGCTAAATGCGGCAACATCTAAAGACCATTTTCCATTGTCGTTCATTGACCAAATCATTGAGAAACTTGCAGGTCAGAAGTTTTATTGTTTCCTAAATGGCTATTCGGGGTATAATCAGATTGCTATTCACCCAGATGACCAACATAAGACCACTTTTACGTGTCCATATGGTACTTTCGCATTTAGGCGAATGCCTTTTGGTTTGTGTAATGCCCCGGCCACCTTTCAAAGGTGTATGATGAGTATCTTTTCAGATATGGTCAGGGATTCACTTGAAATTTTTACTGACGACTTCTCGATTTTCGGATCATCTTTTGAAAAATGTTTAACCGAATAAACTAAAGTTTTAAAAAGATGTGTGGAAACGAACTTGGTCTTAAGTTGGGAAAAGAGCCACTTTATGGTGCAAGAAGGGACGGTTTTGGGACATGATATCTCAGGTAGGGGGATTGAGGTTGATCAGGCAAAAATCCAAGTCATATCTAATTTACCACCGCCTACTAACATAAAAGGGATAAGGGCATTTTTGGGTCATGCCGGTTTTTACTGACGGTTCATTAAGAATTTTAGTGTCATATCTAAACCGTTGTGTAAATTGTTATTAAAAGATGTGCCATTTGTTTTTAACGAAGAGTGTCTCAATGCATTTAATGTCCTAAAAAACAAATTGGTAGAAGCCCCGGTCTTGTTGTCATCTGATTGGTCACTTCCATTTGAAATCATGTGTGACGCGAGTGACTATGTGGTCGGGGCCGTGTTGGGCCAACGGGTGGATAAGAAGCCCGATGCCATATACTACGCAAGCAAAACCCTTTCTGATGCTCAAATTAACTATACAACTACGGAAAAGGAGTTTCTCGCGGTAGTATATGCACTTGATAAGTTTCGATCTTATATTTGGGGGAGCAAGGTAATTGTTTTTTCAGATCATAGCACAGTTAAGTATTTGATGGAAAAGAAAGATGTGAAGCCGCGCTTGATCAGGTGGATTTTATTACTCCAAGAATTTGATGTAGAGATCCGTGACAAGAAGGGAAGCGAAAATGTGGTGGCGGATCATTTGTCAAGAATTATGGGACAAGAAGAAGAGGAGAAAGACGAGAAGGCTATTAATGAGGCTTTCTCGGATAAACAATTGTTTTCTGTTTCAACTTTGCCATGGTATGCTGACATTATTAATTTTCTTGTTGCAGATACGATCCCGGAGTTTAGGCCAAAGAAGAAGAAACAACATTTTCTCTCGAAAGCAAAACACTATACATGGGAAGATCCGGATTTGTTTAAAGTTGAAGCGGATCAAGTGATAAGGCGGTGCATACCGGAGGAGGAGATGCGGAGTGTGTTATATCATGCTCACTCTTCACCTTGTGGAGGCCATTTCAGCGGCCAAAAGACGGAATATCGAGTGCTCGCATGTGGATTCTATTGGCCTACTATATTTAAGGATGCAACAGCTTTTGTGAAAAATTGTGTTAGACGCCAATAGACGGGGGGTATTTCAAAGAGGGACGAGAAGCCCATGCAACCAATCCTCGTTGTCGACATCTTTGATATTTGGGGGATTGATTTCATGGGTCCATTCCCTAAATCATTTGGTAACCTATATATCTTAGTGGCGGTCGATTATGTGTCTAAATAGGTAGAAGCAATCGTCACCAAGACAAATGACCATATCGTTGTTTGTAAGTTTTTCCAGTCTAATATTTTTTCACGGTTTGGTGTTCCCCGCGTTATCATTAGCGATGGGGGTTCACATTTCAAAAACTTCAATTTTGGCAAACTACTTAAACGATATAGCGTAAACCACCGCATTGCCACTCCATATCACCCTGAAACGAGTGGGCAAGTGGAGATTTCTAATAGGCAAATCAAAAAGATTTTACAAAAGACGGTAAGGCCCGATCGAAAGGATTGGTCAAATAAACTAAATGATGCTTTATGGGCTTACCGAACCGCTTACAAAATGCCTATTGGAACCACTTCTTACCGGTTGGTTTACAGAAATGGTTGTCATTTACCTGTTGAGCTAGTCCATCGTGCGTTATGGGCAATTAAGAATGTTAACCTAAATTATGAGTGTGCGGGTAAACAAAGGAAGTTGAATATATGTGAGTTGGAGGAATTAAGAGATGAGGCTTATGAGTGTGCATCCGCATATAAAGACAAGATGAAGAGGGTTCACGATGCTAAGCTAAGAAGAAGGACGTTTGAGGAAGGGCAACGAGTATGGTTATATAACTCAAGATTGAAACTTTTCCAGGGAAAATTGAAAAGCAAATGGACAGGGCCCTATCAAGTCAAGAGAGTTGGAAAGTTTGGAGAGGTTGAGATTGAAGATTTTGATGATCATCTGAGGCAAGTGGTGAACGGTCATCGATTGAAGCCTTACTTGGAAGATGCGGATTTGAACAAAGAGATACATGAGTCGGAAGTTTGCTTTTTGGCAGACGAGCCGACATACTCGGTTGATTAAAGAACCAAGGAATGTCGAGCTGTAGACATTCAATTCAGCGCTTACCGGGAGGCAACCCCGCATTTGTAAGTTTTATTTTTGTATATTGAGTCTAGTTAGTTAATAGTCTTCCTCAAATCATGCAGTGTGGAGCAAGGATCGAGTGTGGGGAAGCGAGCACATACGTCGCTAGAGGGAGCCCCAGGTACGTGCGTAAGTGGTATGTGGCGACCGACGCAGGTGGCGGAGGAAATTAGCTCCAATACCACACAAAAGATTCATTTTTTAACATAAAAAAAAATTCAAAAAATCAGTTCATTGATAATGCATCTTCGCGTATCGCGAAGATGCTAAAAAGTCAAACTGCCAGTCAAAGTCAACAGTCAATGGTCAAACTTGCATCTTCGCGTATCGCGAAGATGCAAGGCCGAGCATCTTCGCGATACGCGAAGATGCGCGGATCTGACGAAAAATTTTTTAAAAACTAGATTTCACCATCACTTTCAACCTATCAATTCTATCTTAAACCTATCCACCACTTATCAAGAATCCGGCCACCACTACCACCTCGCCGGTCACCACCGTCACCACTGTAAGTTTCATTGTCTTTTTTCGTCAAGTACATTTAGCCCGATTGAAAGGTATGTGTTTACATTTGTTTGCAATTGGTTTGTTTCTAGTTTGAATCGGGTTTTTACAGAGATTGTTTATGGGTATGGAATACATGTTAATGGGTTGATGTTTAGACGGGATTTGCGGGTATAGTTACACGGGACATTGACGAATTTTTCCGGTTGGTTTTATCGGATTATATGAAGTTTGGTAAAAATTTTATATGTTTTTGGGATTGTTAGAGATATGTTTTTGTCACTGGAATAATTTTCCGGTGAATTTTCGAGTTAAGGTTTGGAAAAGTTTATCAAAAGTTTGTGTCTGGTATTTGTCGGTTTGTTAGGTATGATGTCGGGAATGTAATTGGTTAAGTTGTGGCTTTGCTTGTGCAAGTTTTGAGGAATTTAGGGTGTCTATTGTTTGAAAAAAAAATAAAAAATTAAAAAAATTAAAAAAAATAAAAGTTGGTATATTTATGTTGCCCGGACTTACTTGGTATATTTATTTGCAGATGTCGAGGAAACGGTCAAAACAACAAGTGTTTGACAACACTTCTCAGCAATACACGCGCGCCGAGATTAGATATCCCGTCCACGAGATCGAGGTTTTTGGAGCTCCGGTTGAGGATATTACTGGGGGGAAGATGAGGACCACATTATTTTACGGTTTCTTCCCGGTACTCCTGAGTATGAGTTATTTCAGCAGATTAGAAATTTGGAGTATTCTGGCACAGGACGTTTGACTGGGCGGTGTTGGAGACTATTGTTCAGGTTTCGAGACTTGAGACGTTGTTACCAGGACGATGGAGGGATATATTGAGTTTTGAGCAGAAACAGTATGAGGAATTAGTGTATGAGTTCTACTCCACTTTCAGGTATGACCCAAAAGATTTTGACGAGCCCTACGCAGTTAGTTTTGCGTTGGGACGTGAGTTATTCCAGTTCTCGGTACCTCGGTTTGCGGTAATTGCGGGTCTTTATATGCGCCATGAAGTTGAGGCTCCCGAGTTTCGGGAGAGTATTAGGGGGTTTACCACTGGATCGACTGCTTCTCGGCGTCATTAGATTTTGACGAACGAGTTGGCGACATTTTGGAGTACAATCGGGGATGGTGCTCATTCGAACAGTGTTGTGGCTTCGCAGATTCGGGACCCACTGAACCGGTATCTTCACAGGGTGGTCACATCGACATTCACGGGTCGACGTTCGCGAATGGACAAGTGTAACAATATTGATTTAATGTGTTTGATGTCTATGATTGGCGGTATGAATGTGAATTTGGCCACATTATTGTTGAGTTCATTTGGTAGAGGAGGTCGGAGAGCGAGTGCGGCCACAACTCAGTTGGCGTTAGGGCCCGTGATTACGAGGATCGCTCAGTTTTTGGGGGTATTTGGACGTTATCCGGTGGAGTATTTGACAGAGGGGCCGGATACTGGTGTAGTGACGCTTGATGATGCCCAAAACACGAGCATTATGACTTATGGTGATCCACCGCGCATGGCGGATGTGCGGACAGAGGGTAGTTCGAGAAGGCACCGTACAGAGAGGCCACCTGCCCAGTCACATCGGCGACGACAGCCGAGTCCACCAGCAGCACAACACTCGCAGCCCATGACATTGGACTATATGTTCGATCAACAACTACAGATGCGGGATGAATTGCATGGGTATCGAGACGAGTTTCGAGGGTATAGAGATGAGTCGCGGGGTTACTTCAGAACCATGTTTGAACGCTGGCATATTCCATTGCCAGCTACTTTGCAGCCGTCGCCGCCTACTACCAGTGGTTTTGACATGGGTGGTTCTGGGTTTGGGCCTGGACATGAGTATGGAGCTGGTGTTAGGGGATCTGGGTATAGTAGCTATGGTCAGTATAGGTCAAGCGATTTTTACTATGCAGGTGTTGGAGGATCGGGAGCTGGTGGTGATGCTGATGATCAGGAGGATGATGATGATGATGAGGAGTAGGAGTTGATGAAAGTAGTTGTCCTGAGCCATATTTTGGTTGTTTATTTTATTATGTTTTCATTATAGTATGGGTTGTACTGATATTATTATTATTATGCTTATGGGCAGTATGGGTGGTTCGGTTAGGATATTTGATGGAATTTGTTTTTGTGGGTAGTTGATTGTGTATATTTTTGATGTAGTTGAACTTTGTAGGTGTAGTTCACTATAAACCCTCACGAGACCATACTCGTCCACCCGGGCTACCGGGGGGTTTAAAGAGCTTGTTGCATATGCTAAATGCAACCGTGATTCCTACGAAAGTGAGTTAGGTCTTTTAACTTTTTACTCGTTTAACAAATTGGGTTATGAATTAATTAATCTCGGTTGGTAATTTAAAATTAATGGTTTTGCAAACGGTTTAAAACACCTATATTATTAACATTTGTGAGAAGCGTGCTTCTACATATTTGTGAGTTTGCAGATTTTCTTTTCAGAGACGAAGAGGAAGGTACACCGAGAGATCACTGAGGACACGAGAGTTGCACATGAGAATTTTCTTTTCTATCAGGTGATTTCGTTTTCATAACCTTATTTGTTTTATTAGTTTTTATGTTAAAAGTGTAATTGTATTTTTGTAAATTTAATAACCACCATCACATTAGGCCCGGTTTTTAAAATTGTCGAAGTGAATTTTAACCCCGTCCCTATTTTATGTCTTAAACTTTAAACATTGAGGACAATGTTTGTCTCAATTGTGGGGATGGGGGAGAAATTGAAAATTTAAAAGTTTTTATGTTCCTTGAATTAAGATTTTTGCACAATAATGGAAAATGATAGAAAAATTGGGGATTATTTTTCAAAATTATTACATAATATGAGATAATAAAAACAGGAACACACTTAATTTGGGATGTGTCGGTGGCCCAGCTGAAAGTGAAAGACTTTTGAAAATGTAATAAATGTGCCTCTAAATTAAATCAGGAAGTCTTGTGGGTTCTCATCTGAGGAATATAGAAAAACTGAAATGTGTAAGGTAATGGATAAGCACCAGTGTAGGGTAAAGCCTTGTAAATTTCAAAATTTAATTTTATTGACATATTAAGCAAGGAGCATGAAAAAGATATAATAGTAAAAAGGATCCAATAATTTAATGTGTCTCCCTCTGGAATAGTGACTTGGAGATGACATCTATGGATGAGGATGAGAATAAAATAAATAAAAATCCAACAACCAATGTGTTTTCTTTCGAGTTGGTAGCTTGACTGATAGGCCTCTGGGTGAGGATTGATGAACGTTAATGAATAAGGACCAACAGCTTACATGCTTCTCATTGGGCTAGTAACCACGGTGAGAACATCCATGGGTGAGGTCTAAAGTATGATAAAAATGCAGAATGCTCGATTAATTCATATGTGTTGTCCAATAAATTAAATTTTGATAGTTACAAGTTTTTAGGTTACACTGGTAGAAATAATCTTTATGATTTTATCTGTGCTTTGACATGCCTGAAACAAATTAGGTGGATTTGTGATTTTAGGTGTGAGACCCTTAGACTAAATGTTAACTTGAACTTAAATCTAACATGATTAGAGGTCTGAATTATCGGCGGTTGGGTTTAAGTGGACAACAATATCGGCAATCGCGGTTTTTGTGTTCTTTGTGCTTAATTAAGATAATCTATGAAGTATTTTGAGAATGATCTATGATTCTGATTCCATTGCAAAGTCTTTTTCGGGACGAAAAAGGGTTAAGTGTGGGGATGTGATGGTTGGGTAGAAGTTAGTTATTTAAATATATTACTTAGTTATATTTAGGTTAATAAACGAATGAACAATGGTAATTCAAGCGTTGTTTATGTGTTTCAGAACATTGGAGGCTATGGAGCTTAACAAGGATATTTACGGGCTTGGAACGAAGATCAAGAAGTGAAAGATTGGAAGTGCACACATCACGGGACATTCAAGAAAAGAAAAAAATAAAATCTGAAATTTTACATCTTCGCGATACGCGAAGTTGCATAATGGCGGCTGCGACTATGTTGTCCTTCACGATACGCGAAGAAGCATAACTGGACATCTTCGCGATACGCGAAGATGCTTATGTCGACCTAATATTTAGTTTTCTCCCTATATAAACCCCTTAGCCTCCCCATTCGTTTATCATCGACTTCCAGAGGTAAAAGAGGCTGCTTAGGACGATCTTCCATCATTCCAAGGCTTCCGGTTCGTGTCGGGTTTGCATGTTCATCCAAGATAAGTGTATTTACGTTATGATCATGTTCGGCTAAGTGCTTTGTTCATTCTAGGCTAGGTTTTTGTGTATTTTAACTTCTGACCAGAATTGTATGCTTAATGTTTATGAGCTTGATTGAGTTATTGCTTTAGTCTTGCTTAAACTATGATTGATTATTTAAACAACTTGTGTTTGAGATTATTGATTGATGCATTATTTGTTTGGTTGTGTTTATCAACATTTAGGGTTTGAACTCTTGTGTCATTGACTAGTTATCATCAAATATTGTCTCTTAATTGGTTTTAACAAACATAAGTTGGTAATTAGGTAAACCGAGTTTCATTGTGTCATCAATTCGGTTAGGGTATCGTTTGACATCACAATCCAACTATTAGGTTTAGTAATTACTGTGTAATCAATATAACCGAATCTGGAATTAAGTTGAATGTCACATTAACCAAACCTAGAATGAATGTTTTTATTAATATTATTCACAAATCGTTTTTAAGTAATTGTTAGTTTTTAATTAATCCTTTTTCTAAAAACCGCTTGACATCGTCTGTCCACCTTAGTTTAATAATTAATTTAGTTATAATAAACTTGCACTTTCCTTGAGTCCCTGTGGAGACGACCTTACTTACCCATACTTATTATAGGTATTTAAGTCTTTAATTAATTGTTTTTGAGTAGACCACGACAGCCTACGTCATCTCCCACTTGGCCAAGTGATCATTTGTGATATGCATAAGTAAGTTTGGCCAAGTTAAAACCCTAATCAAGTTTCACATTAAAACTATAGCAGATAGTTACAGTCATTCGAATTGAAATTAATTCGAGACCCCCAACAGTCATACTAGCGTTTCAATATAAAACACTTAATCATAAAACCAAAATGACTTAAATAAACCCTTTAATGTACAATGTTTAATTTGTACAGATTTGTCTATGGATCATTAAGTGCGCATAAACATTATGATAGACAAAATAAAGTATTGAGGAAATCATATTAATTCATACACACTATATGCTATTATACAAGGTCTCTATTAATACCCATCCTCATTATAAGTTCTCAAAATCTCTAGGTAGGAGACCTTTAGTTATTGGATCCAATAGCATATCTTTAGTGTTAAAGTATTCGATACAAAGGTTATTTTCCTCTATTTGTTCTTATACGATTACAAACATTTATGTTGTATCAAAATATAATTCAGCGCCACTCGAACTGTTACTGATCGAGAAACTAATGCAACTGAGTTATAAAAGTAAATCTTCAATATTTTATGGAGTTAAAAGTTTTGAGTCCACTTATAAGATTTATTAACAACATCCCATGGCGCATTGCATTGTACAGCACAACGTATTCAACTATGTTTATGAAGGTTGTTAACAATAGCATATGACTTCTCCATAAATTTAGTCTGCCCTCTTGCATAACATGTACCCCAAAGTTGATTTTTCCTTCCTCTTACTATGGAAGCATAAGGTATCAATCTCATTTGGTCATTCTTAACCTCTATTTTTGAACATGAAAACAAATTTATTATCCTTAAATTTATGGAGCTACTGATGGAGAGCAACATTACATGCTATATATCATGCAAGAACACGATAAATATAAGCCTTTTAGGACAGACATAATATCCCATTAGTATGATCTCGGTGTATTTCAATGCCATGTATGTGGCTTCTTTGAGATCCTGGTGTCAAAATTATGCGAGAATAATCGCTTTGACTCATGCAATAAATCTAAGCTATTACTTGCCAAAATGATATCATCCATATAAAGAACAAGTATAGCAAAATTTCTCCCACTCGTTTTGAGGTAAGTGCATTGATCAATATATTTTTTATAAAGTCTTGATTCTTGACAATCTCATCAATCTTTAAGTACCACTTGCATGATGCTTGTTTACATATTGAGTGTTTGTAATCTTTGGGCTTTTAGAGCCTTCATGCTAAGTTATGAACGCATCCTTATATGAGCTGCTATTAAGGAAAGTGGTTTTGACATCCATTTGATGTAGCTTTAAGTAAAATGAGCTGTTAATGTCATAATGATCCTCAAGAAACCATTAAGTGATAAAGATGTGAAGGTTTCTTGATAATAATTCCCTCCTCTTAAGTATAGACTTTAGCAACCAATCTTGCTTTATAGTGTTCGACATTTCCATTCGGGTTTAATTTGGTTTTGTAAACCCATTTACAACCAACAGGTTTATACTCTCAGGTAACTTAACCAATTCCCAGACATCATCCGAACTCACGGAGTCAAGCTCATAAATCATAGCCTGATTCCACTTAGAAGATGGATCACTACTAATGGCTTTATTAATTATAAGGGATTGGATCAATAGTCTTTCTTAAATCCGAATCAGCTTTATTAAGGTAGGTTACGTAATCATCAATATTAGTAGGCCTTTTAGACCTTGATGACCTCCTCAACTGATTTTTATGTTCAACAAGCTCGTTTACAGGTTCATGGGTTTGGACTTGCTCTTGTAGGTTTAATGTGCCATCATTCTTTAGATATTATGAGCATTAATTTATGAGAAACCATGAGGAGGATGCAGTTATTAATACAAGAGTGTAATAGGAGGCAAAGTTGAAGAGCTCGTCGCCCCTCCTCTTGCACTTCTTGTAAGTTAAAACTTCACTTTCATTGCTCTCACTAATCTAAGAGTTCTCTTAAAAACTCAGCATGATAGGTTTCTACAATGCAAGTAACATGGGAAGGGAAATTTAATCTAAATCGCTTTAATACTTCGGGATATTCTATAAAGTAGAATTTGACGGTCCTCGTGTCAAATTTCTTTTGTAAAGGATTATAAAGTTTAGCTTCGGCGTGACAGCATCATACCTTAAACTTCGATTCCTTCGTGTCCAAATCTCTAAAGTAGTTGTAGAGACAAACTTAGAAGGATCCATATTCAGTATATGAACTGTTATCTTTAAGGCTTTAGTCTTACTTTCTCCTTTGAAATTTCCCTTCCTCTTAGGTAAGTTAGTGGTAGTGGCCTAAGCAAATTCTAATTCGTCTAGCTTCAATTG
Organism: Bidens hawaiensis; assembly: GCF_021521415.1. Taxonomy (NCBI): domain Eukaryota; kingdom Viridiplantae; phylum Streptophyta; class Magnoliopsida; order Asterales; family Asteraceae; genus Bidens; species Bidens hawaiensis. The sequence continues at coordinate 40,983 of NW_027491996.1, read as the reverse complement.
TTTATCCTCTTGTACACACACTTTATCAACTCACTTATTGAACATTTGTCTATAAGAGTGTTATAGTTGAAAAAGCATAAAAATGTGCTTGAAGAGAAGTAATTATAAAGTACACTAGAAAACCAGTGCTCATTTCCGTGTCTAATCCCATTAATTTATGGGACAAGTCACTCATCATCATTATGTGCCCCCACACACCACTAACTTCACATATTTTGAAGTGACAATCTTCATAATTAGAGTATAGTTTTAGATGGAATTCTTGATAACCATTATAGATGTTCACTTTGACCTCTCCTATTTTACATTCTCAAGTTTTTGATTTACAGTACTTTCAGCAGCAAAAGCACTGCGTGCATCACATCTTAGGCATAATCAAGATCTAACATTCCAAGAGTCCCTCCATGTGATAAAGTTTTTCCTGTCAGTAGTTCAATCCAGGGCTAGGACTAAAAGTGGATACCATATTGATATAAACAGAAGAGTTAACTTTGCTAAATTAGGGATAATCGATTAAGACAGACAAAATATATATTGAAGATAAAACCTATTACAACACCAAATTAATAGGCTAAAAGTAAAGTAATATTTGAATATTGGCTTTGCGTTGGCTATGACCAAAATTCAAATGTGATGAACTATTAAAGTAAGGTTCTACATAAATTTTGGTTTCGCGTTGGCTATGACCAAAATTTAAATACTATGAACAAGTTAAAGTAATGTTCTACATGAACGTTGGCTTCGCGTTGGCTATGACCAACATTCAAGTATTATGAACAAATTAAAGTAGAGTTCTACTCGAACTTTGCTTCACGTTAGCTTTGACCAACATTCAAATATTGTGAACGTACATAATTAATAGTCTCTCAATGTTCCACATATAAATTTGTGAACGTACCAAATTTATATGTTATGAATAAATATAATAGACAAACCTGTTGTATATGAACTTTAGCTTCGCGTTGTCTTTGACCAAAACTCATGTATTATGAGCATATGTAAGTAATAAAGTAAAGCACATAAATAAAAGATAACACCTTTGGGCAATAAATGAAATAAAATATATATATATATATATATATATATATATATATATATATATATATATATATATATATGTATATATATATAAATTAGTGTAACAATTCATTATATGTATCATCAAAGAAGTAGTTGTTAGGTTTATATTGTTTTGACAACACAAATAATTACATAAATTGGCATTATTTAAACTTCAATGTCAAACCTCCCATTGGTTCAATCATTCAATCTTTTTATTAAAGTTGCCACTATTATAAATAATTTTATATTGCATAAGGAAATTTTAATGTATGTGAAACTTCTAACTTACATGAAATTAGTTATGCAAATGTTCAAAGTTTCGTTGGAGTATTGATGCAAAAGTTAAGCCATTCAAAATAAAATAAGGTATGCTAAAAGTATGTGTATATATATATATAGATAGATATATCGTATAAAAGTTATGCAGAAGTAATATATACAAAAAGAGATCACATGGAAATATGAGTCAGTTCATGGATAATGACAATTATAATGTTGGTTTTCACCTCATTTATGGGCTACACAAAATTTATTTTATTCCATGCAAGAATAATAGTGTATGGACATAACTTCACATGGACGCTGTAAATTAAGTACGTATAAAACACTGATCAAAGTGTAAGTTTATGTGAATATAATGTGTCAAAATTTAAATCAATGGTATCCAAAAATCTTACAGGTATTAATGAAATTTACATAATGACCGATATATATTTTTTTATTTTATGGCCACGAGCAAAATTAAGTTAACATGATAACCAAGTACTTTAGACCATGTGCAAATTTTGATGGAAATTAATTTTAGACAGTGAATTGAGAAAAGCCATATGATAACTAAACTCCATCCATAAATAAGTCAACTCATGTGCGTCGGATGATATGTCTAAAAGAATAAATGACCCTCACAACTAAGCTTTAAATTTAAAATGAAAATCCTAACCACACACAACCGGCAAGTGTACCGGTCGCAAGTAGTATAGACCTAGGAAGTCCGAGTATCAAACACGAGGACACGTATAAACGCTAATGATCACTAACCCTACACAAGACCTACCCAAGAATAATATTTAATTGATTTTGATTTTTATTTTTTTTTTCTTTTTATAAAATAATTTAACTGGACTACCTATACTGACTGACAAAAGTTACCAAAAATAGAAAACTTAATGGATAACTAACTGTGTTGACTTTGGATGGAGAAAAACGTCTACCAAGGCATGAATCAAATTGTAGGTTAAACAAGCAAATGGATTGGATGATATCAAGACACCGATTCCTAAAGATGACACGACTAAGGATCGCTCAGGCTCACTGGATTACCTCTCGGTCTCACTCAACAAACCTTAACTACTCTTAATCGGCTAAAACGACCAAACCGGAAAACAATTGTTAACGCGTTCTAATATTGACTCACCTCTCGGTCTCACCAACACTCGACCCTAATGGTAATGAATACTACACAACCAAGGATAGAGGAACAATTTAATTTAAAACAAAATAGATCAACTAGTCGCTTAAAACACCTAAACAGGACAAGAAACAAACAAGCTCAGATATGTGAACTTCACTGATTCTCTTCCTCCTCTTCTCCTTTTCTGCGTGGCTCCTGATTTCTCTCTTCTTCTGCTGCAGAAATGGGAATCCCTTTTCTGCTTGTTCCTTCAAAAACTTTGAAAGATCATTCCTCAGTTGACCAGATGGTTGACCACTTACTTGATTGTCATATAAAGTCAGCTCAGCCATCTTGGTCAGTTGGTCTGTTGTAAAGTTTCTCAAATCATCTCTGAAGATGATGAGATGTTCTGCTTCATCTTCAGTCACAACCCTTAAGGTCTTCGATCTTTTGTCAAAGTAGAGATGTGTGGGCAAATTCAAGTTTCTTGGCTGCACAGGCCTCACACTCTCTGACCTCTGGGTTCTGCTTGAGCTCCCCATTTCAACTTTCTTAATCTTATCAAGACCCTCTTCAACATACCATCTCTTTATTGTATCTTCTGTTTGCATTAACAGTCTTGACATTTTTACTCCCTTTTTGTGGAGGGCATTCATCATTTCTGCATGAACTTCTTGTTCTGCCCTCCTTCTGTCTTCCTGCAGTTTCCTCTGTGTTTCAAGATACATCCACTGCTCGCTGTGGTATATTTCCATTAGCTCAGCAAGAGGCATGTTCTGAAACTGTTCTTCTGATATCCCTTTCTCCATCACAATTTTCTAACATTTCCATCCTTTGAGGGTCCTCAAACCACCTCTTTGCTTCTTGATCTATCTTTTCTTTTTCCTCCCTTTCCTTCTGTAATCTCATTTTTAACTCCTGCTCTCTTTCAAACTTTTCTCGACTTTCTTGATCTTTGTGAGAGTCTTTAATCTGTTGAATCCTTCTTTTCAGTTCTTCAGGAGAGAGATTTATCAAGAAGTTGTAGCTGTAGCCATACAGCTGAAGGAATTTAATATCTTTGTGTTTTGACTTTAAGGACTCATATTCTTCTTCATCTTTTTGTTTCCTTTCAGTCCTTTTCTTGCTACTGTCTGATTCTTTGAGTTCTTTGTCTTTCTCTTTCTTCCTTTCAGACACCTTTCTCACATAGTCAGATAGATTCTCCATGAGAGCCCTTTTGTACAAACTATCAATCTTGTCAAATGGTTGTAAGTTCAGGAAAGCAGGCTTGTGACCAACCTTTATCAAAATTCTCTTTTACCTTTCCTTACTCTCCAACCCTCAGCTTCTTTTGCCACATCCTCTTTAGTTAGTCTTTGAACATACAGAGGATCATAACCCAAGCTGATCAGATATTCAACATCTTCATTTGTCTTTTCAGCTTCCTTCAATTCTTCCTCATCTTCACTTTCACCATCCAATTCCACCACTTCTTCAAGGTTATGAAGAGCCTCAATCATTGGTTCATCATTTTGTTTAGATTGAGCTTTTCTTCTTTCTTCTAGCTTGTCTCTCCTCATCTTATACACCATTTTCTTCACAGATTTTTATCTTTTGGATTTTGGTGTCTTAATATCAGTTGTATCTTTCCTTTTTAAACTTGATTGAGTTGGAGTGGATGTATCAGGCTACTCCACTTCTGTTTCTGGTTCTTCAATAATTATCTCCTCATCCACAGACTCAGATTCTTCAATAACATTTTCATTTCTATGAGTTTCTTCAGTTTCTTCAGTGACCTCTTGAATGATGGGTTCACTTGGTTCAACATGTTCTTCATATCTTGATTCTCCTTTCTCAGATTTATAAACTTTCGTTGAGCCTTTCTTGCTGCCATCACAATCTCTGGGTGATATCTCTCTGGATTATTCAGAATCAGTGTAAGATCCTTCATTATAATCAGTTTAACCATTGTGCTTGCTGAGACTTCGATTGTTTCATCCTTTTCTTGACTAACTGGTCCCAAACTAATTTCTAGCTCATTTATCTCAGCCTCTTCAGGCTCAGTGATCAAAGGCTCTGCAGCCTTTTCTTGTTCAGGTTCTTGTTGATCAACATTCAAATTTTCTTTCAAGGCATCAATTGTAGCCTTGATTGCTTCATCAGCTTCTCTTAATCTCTTCTCATCATCCTCCTCTTTATCTTTCATTTTAATCAAGGCTTCTATGACCTCCTGAGGAATTTCCTCCTCCTCTTGAATCAACTTTTCCCTTTCCAGAGCTTCCAACTCTTCATTCATCAATTCTATAGCTGTTTTAACGGATTTAGCCTCAGCCATGTCTTGATCAACTACATTTTCTTTAAACAGAATGTCATCAGACTAAGTTGTGTATTGAGGCAGGGGGTGTAAGTCATCGTCTGTAAGTTCAACCCCCTTGCACTTTTCTTTCCTCTTTAAATTTTCTTTTTCAGTTTTATCTTCTTCTTTATCCTCCCCCTCATCCTCTGATTCTCCATCATCATATGCTTGGTTTAGCATGTTTAAAGCATCAGATGGTCCAACCTCCTCTTCAAGTCCACCTTCCTCTTCAAAACTAATATTCTCCCCATGTTTTGGTGCATCTGAGGTCTTCTCAACCTCAGACTGGCCCTCAAGAGTTTGAATTTTCAATAACGCCTCCTTCAGTGCAGCTTCCAGAGCTGAGTTCTTTGCAGCCAAAATGGCATTCTTCTCTCTTAGCAATATGTTCTCAAACTCCAGTTTGGCTATTTCACACACAACATTATAAAGGTTTGGACTTGATTGTGGGGTTTCAGCAGTAGGTTTTGGAGCTGGTTCATAGAATGGTTCAGTATCTTCAGTTTCAGGGGATGGAACTGTGTATGGTTCTGGGATTTGGGTTGGGAGAGTAGGTTCAGTTGGTTCTGTAGTAGGTTGAGGATGGATAGGTATGTCTTGTTCAGTTGGCTTAGTTGAGATGGGTGAAGAACGAATATCAGCATTATCAGTTGGCTCATGAGCTTCTTGACCAATTTCATACACAGTCTCGTGAACTACCACCTGTGCATCAGCAGCATTATCAATAACCATCGCATCTCTTCCATCGGCACCATCATCATCATCGTTATTAATATCATCAACTTCCTCATCACTGTTGCCAGGAGTCCTCGGTACATCAATGGCACCCAGGGCAGGTACGAATAACCATGGGAGTACATCCCAGTCATCATTCTCAATGAAGTTACTCTGAGCATCCTTCATACGTTTGCATATGTTTGAGTCTTGCAACTTCAAAATCTGCCCTGTTCTTTGAATGTTCTGGTAAGGCTCTGTTTCTTTGAATGTCTGGTAAGTCTTGCAACTTCAAAATTTGGATACATCAGAAATCGTTGAGTAACATTCTTCTCTGCATTGGAGATCATCCCTTGAATAACAGATAACCTTGGTGAAGTCAATATCATTTGCCAAGAAGTTAAGACAAAAATCACACTCAAACTTTGCAATAATTAAGATTTCAAGTTAATGAAATCATTCCGTTTGCTCAAGCTTGGGTTTGAGGTGAACAAGAGATCAAAATCCAGTTGAAAAATTTATGTCAATTCATTGGAAAGATCTCAACATGGGATCAGATTGTCCAATAACTGTCACACCACTTCATTTTCAGCCGTATTATGAGTTAAGTCAGGCTGACATTAGGTGTATGCTCTTAGCATGATTTTTATGACTTTTTGTGATATACTTAAGATTCAATTTGTTGCTTGACTAAGAATGGTCACATTTTAGACTCTAGTTGCTCCTTATCTCATCTCAAAGCTTATTTAGATTTCTCCAAATCACCCCGAATTGACTTCAACCCCCTGATGCGTTGGTCAAAAATAATTTGTATTTGTCTGAGCAGTTTATTTAATTTTAACATACATAGATATCAGACCATAAGGTTGAACATTGGACTTACAGGCCATCCGGACTTACATGTCTTTCATTCAGAGTGTTTAGGACTTATTTGAATGCCCCACTCTTGTAGTTCTTTTAGTGCCCCTTAAGGTCATGATACATTTATTTATCATTAAATGATTTTGAAGCATATATCATCTTCTTTTTCACGCTTTTTCATTTGCTTCATTTTCTGTTTATGAACTTTCAAATATATATATATATATAGCTATTTAGTATCTGCTTATAATTTGATAAATTGTTTTTGGTAGACCAAAACATCAACAGGCTCGTGTATGATTGGATAATAGCCTTTCTGCCTATCATTTGGAGAGATGTGCAAGGAAACATACCTTAGTTTTCAAATGAATCATCACATAGATCACTGCACTCATAAGAAGAGGCTACACAAATTGTCAGTTTGCTAAACAGAAATCTTTTAAGCCTATAATCCATGAGTTAGGAGATTAGACAATATACTTTCATTTCCCAAATTAGTTGGATTCAATCTCCACTAAAAAAAGCACTTTTCACTCCTGATTAGGAACTTGGATAATGTTATCATCTCTCTTGTATGATCATCAAAACCGTGTTGCTTAATCAAAAACTCTTTACCATTTAAAAACCATTTTCCTTTTGAAAATTCAGTTGAAGAACAGTGATTTTAAAGATGGTGGTGTCATCTAAGCATTTGTAATGAAGCACACACTTTCACATAATCAAAACACAGACTTTCAGATAGCACAGAAACAACAAAGCATCACTTAAGTCTATCGAGCCTGCTCAGAACTTCATCGAGCATGCTCGAAAATCTATCGAGCAACCTTGGAAGTAAATCAGTTTAATGATTGTGCTCTAGAGACTTAAATTTGTGCTCGAGCAGTAAGTTACAAGGAATAAGTTTATCCTGAACTTCCAAGGATGGATTTTTTGTGCTCGAAGAGCATTAAACACCCATCTTCCACAGAAGCATGCTCGAAACACTTGTAAAGTTTTCAAGACTGCTTCCATGCTCGAGCAGTTGAGCAATGACATCTGTGCTCGAGTGACTTAGAATAGTCTCACTGAAGCCTATGCTTGTCCTGGAAGAGCAGTAAGCACATCATCAAGCACAGATTCATGCTCGAAGTACTTAGAATCATAAAAATTCATCATGCAAGCATAGATTCATGCTCGAAGTACTTAGGATCATAAAAATTCATCATGCAAGCACAAATCAAAGTATTAACAGCTTTAATTCTCAAGATTATTATAAATTCCACACAAGAACAGTCACAAACATGATTCATGCAATTTAAGTAATCATTCAAGCATAGCAATGTCATCATGCAAACATTTAAAGTGAGTAACATTGATCATCAGTAAGCACCTCACTTAAGCACAAATCCTAAATTAAACCTCATTAGCATTAATCATTCCTAGGCATTTTAACAGAAAGTGAAACCTGGTTTTATCTAATGGTTTGGTGAACAAATCAGCCAAATTATCATATGGGTCTACCCTTTTCATTTCTATAAGCCCTTTTTCCTGACAATCCCTAATGAAATGATGTCTAATTTCAATGTGCTTAGTTTTAGAATGTTGGACTGGATTCTTAACAATGAACATAGCAGCAGTATAATCAATTAAAATAGGTGTGAGTAAGAAATTCAGACCATAATCCAGCAGTTGGTTTTGAATCCACAGAACCTGTGCACAGCAAGCAGATGCAGCAATATACTCCGCTTCAGCAGTAGAGATTGACACTGTGGTTTGTTTCTTGCATTGCCATGACACGAGTCTGTTTCCAAGAAACTGACATCCTCCTGAAGTTGATTTTCGACTCATGTTGCAACCATCATAGTCACTGTCAGTGTAAGCCATCAAATCAAAGGAAGAGTTCTTTGGATACCAAATTCCCAAGTCTGGTTTTCCTTTCAAGTATCTGAATATTCTTTTCACTGCTAGCATATGTGACACCTTGGGATTTGCTTGAAACCTTGCACAGACATACACATCAAACATAATATCTGGCCTAGATGCTGTGAGATACATCAATGATCCTATCTTGGCCCTATATTCATGCTGGTCCACTGGCTCCCCCTTTTCATCAGGTACCATTTTCTCATGTGTGTCCATTGGAGTTGACACTATATTGAAGTCTTGGCACATGAACTTGGTGAGAATCTCTTGCACATATTTTGATTGATTGATGAAAATTTCATCTGTCTTCTATTGCACTTGCAGTCCAAGAAAGAAATTCATTTCTCCCATTGAGCTCATTTGGTATTTGGACTTCATCACTTGCTCAAATTCTTTGCACATTTGTTCATTTGTTGAGCCAAAAATGATGTCATCCACATACACTTGCAGCAGTAGCAAATCTTTTCCCTTTCTTTTGTAAAAACAAAGTCTTGTCAATGGCCCCTCTACAGAAACCATGTTCTAACACATGAACTTGGTGAGAATCTCTTGCATGCTGGTCCACTGGCTCCCCCTTTTCATCAGGTACCATTTTCTCATGTGTGTCCATTGGAGTTGACACTGTCTTGAAGTCTTGGCACATGAACTTGGTGAGAATCTCTTGCACATATTTTGATTGATTGATGAAAATTCCATCTGTCTTCTATTGCACTTGCAGTCCAAGAAAGAAATTCATTTCTCCCATTGAGCTCATTTGGTATTTGGACTTCATCACTTGCTCAAATTCTTTGCACATTTGTTCATTTGTTGAGCCAAAAATGATGTCATCCACATACACTTGCAGCAGTAGCAAATCTTTTCCCTTTCTTTTGTAAAAACAAAGTCTTGTCAATGGCCCCTCTACAGAAACCATGTTCTAACACATGGTTAGAAAGCTCACCATACCAAGCTCTTGGTGCCTGATGTAGTCCATAAAGTGCCTTGCTGAGCTTGTAGACTTTGTTTGGATGAATAGGATCTTCAAATCCAGGAGGTTGAGTGACATAAACTTCATCAGCTATCTTTCCTTTCAGAAATGCAGATTTTACATCAAGCTGATAGACTTTAATGTTCATTGATGCTGCAATGCTAGAAAAATCTTGATAGCCTCTAGTCTTGCAACAGGAGCAAAGACTTCTTCAAAATCTACTCCTTCTTCTTGTAGACAACCTAGAGCCACCAATCTAGCTTTGTTCTGAATCACTATCCCCCTTTCATCCTTCTTGTTTCTAAAGACCCATTTTGTACCAATTGCATACTTGCCTCTGGGCTTGTCCACCAAGTCCCACACATGTAAGTCTCTGAACTGAGCTAATTCCTCCTGCATAGCTTCCACCCAGCTGTTGTCCTTTAAAGCTTGATTGATATTCTTTGGTTCAACTTGGGATAGAAAACATGCATACAGGCAGATGTTTGCTCTTTCAGATGCACTTCTGGTAACTCTTTCATGTAAATCTCCAATTATGTTCTCTGTAGGGTGATTTCTTTCAACATATGTAGTTTGAACAACTGGTGGTACAAACACTTCTGCTTCCAGATTTGTCATATTCATCTCAGCAGATTCATCTTCAGATCTGACTTGATTCTCAGTGGAGTTTTGAACATGATTGAGTCCTGATGTAGATGCATCATTTCCTCCTAGCTGCAATGAGTCAAACAGGTTCTGCAACTGAGACATTTCTTCAGTCTGAGAGGGTTGTTGACTTTGGATGGGCTCACTTTCAATAACACTTGGACCTTCATTTGAGATTTCAAATGCAGCCTCTTGTCCAACTCTCTCTACATCATCTTCCTCTTGGATATTTCTACCAAAGTCAAAACCATTTGCTTCATGAGCAACTGAGGTCCATAGTTTGTCCAAATCAACTTGTTTTGCTTTTTCTTTTTCTTCAAAGCTGGTTCTGTACATACTATCATCCATTTCTTCACTATAAATTTTAAATGATTTGATCATTTTCTCAAGATCAAATAGCCATTTTGGACCCTCAGTATTGTTGAAATGGTTTTCATTGAAGATGATGTCAGATGATTCAATGACCACCATGTGCTCTTTCACATAGACTCTATAAGCTTTTGAATGAGATGAATAGCCCACAAAGAAACATTCCAGAGATTTGGACTGGAATTTGTTCAAGTAGTCCTTTGTGTTCAAGAGTGCGCATTTACATCCAAAAGACTTCAAGAACTTCACATAAGGCTTTCTCTGGTGGAGATTTTCATATGGAGTCTTGTTTTGAGCTTTGTTGAGTAGAACCCTGTTCTGCACATAACATGCAGTGTTTATTGCTTCCGCCCAGAAGGTAACAGGAAGGTTGGCATCAGCAATCATAGTCCTTGCAGCTTCAATTAAAGTTCAATTTCTCCTTTCTGCAACACCATTTTGTTCAGGGGTTCTAGGAGCACTATACTGCTGGAAAATACCCTTAGAAGTGCAAAATTCACTCATATCTCATTCTTGAATTCTGACCCATTGTCACTTCTAATTACCTTTACTTTTCTGTCAGGTTGATTTTCCATCTTGAGTACACATGATTTGATCAAATTTGGTGTTTCATCCTTTGTGCCCATGAAATATACCCAAGTGAATCTTGAACAATCATCAGTTATCACTAAGCAGTATCTCTTCTTCCCAACACTTGGAACACTCACTGGACCAAACAAGTCCATGTGAAGTAATTCCAAGACCTCATCTATTGTGTTTATCAGTTTGCTCTTGTGTGAGGATTTGTGTTGTTTTCCATTTAGGCAAGATGTGCATTTTTCTTCTAGCTTGAACTCTCTTATGGGAAGGCCAACAACATGTTCACCTTTCACTAGTTTGTTCATGTTCTTCAAATTTACATGACACATCTTCCTGTGCCATAGCACAGTTTCATTCTCAGTTGCCTTTGATACAAAGCATGAACCACCTCTTGAAGTTGCAGTATTCATTCTCAGTTCATAGAGGTTGCCATTTCTTGGAGCAATCATCATAATCATTTCAGTTGGAATCACAAACTCTGGCTTCAAAATCAGGCAATGTTCATCATTGAAGGCAACCTTGTATCCCTTGTCACACACATGAGAAATGCTCAGCAAATTGTATTGTAGTCCTTCAACATGTAGAATATTCTCACATGATACTTTGCCATTTGTGAGTGTTCCCTTTCCAAAAAATTTTCCTCCATTTTCATCACTCCCAAATGCAACTGGTCCCTCATATTTCTTCACATAATTAATCAATGCAGACTTGTCACATGTCATGTGCCTTGAACATCCACTGTCCATATACCATAAATCATTGCTACTCATGGACTGTTCCTGCACACACACAAAAGGAATCAGTTTGATTCTGAGTTACAAACTTCATCTGTTTGTAGTTCAGAGATAGTGGAGGATGCATCAGAAGTTTGGATTGGAACTGGTGGTGGACCTTCATATACGACTTCACAATCTTCATCAGTGTCGTATTCTGATCCAATGTGCACTGCAGACACTTTAGTGCAACCAACAACTTCCTCAATCACCTTATCCTTCCCTTCTTTTACTTCCTTCTTTGCCTTCCACTTGAATCCTCTTGGTTCAAATCCTTGTTTCAAAAGAAACTTCTCATCACCATTTAAAACACCTGGTCTCCTCTTTGCTTTTTCTTCATTTGGTGACCTTTTGTTCTTGTCTGTTGTTGTCAGGATTTGGTCATCTTCTTTTATCTTCAAAGTTGTTTTGAGCCTTTGTTCCAACATAGGCTGGTGGTTCTTATCTTCAGATGGGTTTTTATTTCCATTCAAGTATCTCTCATACATTTCTTTGTAGCTTTTCATGTCATAGCCACTAACCACATCTGGAATTTCAAAAATATCCTCAAGAACCCAGCAAGAGTTAGTGTGATGCCCATATGCATCACATTTCGTGCAGAACACTTTAGCAAAGCTTCCCAAATCTTCAAGAAGTTTCTTGTCCTTGATCTTGTCACTTGGTTCAGGGAAGTCAAATCCTAAAGATGTCTTTGGATTCAAAGTGTTGGAGAAATCCATCCTGATTGGCTTGCTGAGATCAATTGCTTGTGAATATTTTTCTTTGACAAAAACAATTTTCTTCAGCTTGGATGGCAATCTTGAAGAACTTCCCTCTTCTTCTTTTGAATGTCTTCTTCTTGGAGCATAATCCACATCACCAACATCAAACAATTCATGATTAGAAAAGACTGGGTAGATTGGTGGATGACTCTGATCATAAGAAGATTTCCTTGGTTGTTCTGTTTACTTCTTGATGACTGGCAGGGGGTCTGTTCTCTTCTTGATGACTGGCTGTGGTCTAGCACATATATCAAATGGAACATGCTCTTTTCTCATTCTTTCATGGTGCTTTCTTACCTGTGATGTCATAGGTGGAAGAAGAGGAATTTTTTCACTTTTCTTCTTATTTGTTCTTTTCTTATTCTTCCCCTTTGATGACTTAGAGCTTCCACAGCTACAATTGCTTTCTTCACTGGAGTATTCACTCTACTTCTTTTTCACTCCTTGAGGCTGTTCATCAATCACAGTGTCTGACTTATCAGGCTGTTTCATCACAAATTCTTCATCCTGATCTACAGTCACATCATCATACTGCTTGATAAATTCAGGCTTATCATCAAACACATTTTTGAACTGTTTGAGATACTCACTTTTGCTCTCTTTATCAACTTTCAAAGGATAACTGTCACAAAAAGGTGGTGGTACCTTCTTGTGCTTCTCTTCTTCTGTCATTTTGTCAACATGACCAATAATGTTTCCTGTAGAGACAAGGTTTTTCAAAAACTCCATTTCAATCAACAATTCTGCATTCTTGAGTTTTTCATCAGCAAACATCTTCTTTAGTTCTTCTATCTCAATTCTCATTCTGGATTGAACTTGATATGATACCATACAATCATCCTCCAATCCCTTGATTTGACTTTCATATGTAGCTTCACTATCCGCATACACATTCAGAAAGACATCCTTCCTTCCACATTCAGTTTTCCATTTTCCAACCTCCTGATTTAATTCATCAATTTTAGCACGAAGATCAGAAATAGAAGTGTCAGAATTTACCTGAGTGTTGGAGGATTCAGCCTTGTCATTTATTTTGGCCATGAATGCGACATTTGCCCTTTCCATCTCAGCAGCATGATTACTCCAGTCAAACTCCCCATCCTGAGCCACCCTAGTAACAGCTACATTCCCTTGATCCCTTTGCTGGTTCACACCATTTTGAGATGGTCTGTTTTGATTTGTGTGAACCTACATCTGATTATTTCTCTGAGGTTGAAATGTTTGTTGCTGAGTTCTATTCTGGTTTTGATAGGAATTTTGGTTGGGCATTTGATTCCTTTGCTGCTGAAAGTTTTGGTTCTGATTCTGATAGAACTGATTCTGGTTAACTTGATTCCCAGACTGCCTTGGCATGTTGCATTCCCTTGCAAAGTGTCCCGGTTGTTGACAGTTATAACAGATGGCTTTGGATTTGTCAAATCCAATCCTTTCATTTGGTCCATTGAAACTGGTTCTGCCAGTTCTGTTATACAACCTTTTGCTTCTTACTGCCAACATAGCCGCTTGCCATTTGATGTCCATATCTTCTAAACCATCAGCATCTATCTGTTCTAAGTCTTCTTGCACGATGCTTGTGTTTATCAGATTCTTGGCCACAAAGGCATGGTAAGACTAGGTGAACATTGAGAATAATACCTGGTAATCTGTTCCTTGAGTTGGATTATGTTGTGTGAAAGTAGACTGCCCATTTCCAGTAGATTGATTTTCATCTTCAATCAGCTGCACCTTGAATCTTGACTGACTGTTACAAGATGAGTTTGCTTCTGAAGGTTCCTCAATGATAGGTTGTTGATTCTTGACTGAGAGATTGCCCATGGGTGCCACAAAAGCATTGTTCATTTGAAAGTTTGGTTTGTCCTCTCGAATCATATGGTTTTCAATCATTTCATGTTCAGCAGCCTTGAGGAAAGCTATGACATCATCTAACTTGAAGTTAGGAAAGTTGGCCTTCTCTTTGATGAACTTGCTGGCAGTATACCACTCGCCAGATAGAGATGACAAAAGCTTCTTGTTAAGCTCAAAATCAGAAATTTGCAAATCAGTGATCCTAATTTCATTTACAATGGTCATGAATCTTTGTAACACTGACTTCAACCTTTCTCCTTCTTTAAACTTAAATCTGCCGAATTGCTGCTTTAGTCGGTCTTTCTTAATGTCTCTCAACTCAGTGTTTCCTTCAAACATTTCAATCGCTGCATCACACATATCCTTTGCATTTTTATGATGATTTATAGTGGTTAAAATTTCCCATGAAAGCCCCAACTTTAGCATTGATAGTGCTTTATCATCCTTCTTTTTCATTCTCAAATCAACCGCAGCATTATTGTTTGGAGCTGTTGAAAGAGTATAGTTCCCTTCAGTGATAGCCATCCAAAGTTCTGGATCATTGTAGTTCACTGCAGCTTCAAATAGCACCTTCCATTTTATGAAGTTCTCTTGTCCAAGCAACGTTGGAATCTTGTTGGTTGACACTTCCTGGTCTTCCATTTCACCAGATCTGAGTTTTACAGCAGCAAATCACCGTGAATCTTCAAGCTTCTTCACAAACCCTCAGTCCCGTGGTCTTCTGTGAGCTAACTCAAGCTCTGAGACCACTTGTCAGGACCGTCCCGTCGGGTGAAACCTTAGCAAAGGTTTGACAAGAACACACCGACTCAAATACTCAAAAGACCGATTGAATATCCCGGCGGAATCAGGATATTCAATGATCGAGAATGAGGAATTGTGAACAGGTATCAAACACAAAACAGTAAATGATAATCAGTAAAGGCTTATTCATAGACAAAGATTCACTATATTTAATGATACGTCAAAGGTATAGTGAATGGAATGTCTAGGGTTTTGTGTGACAGCGGCCGTTTTTCGTAATCAGTGAGTGCCTGCCAATTCCGTCTCGAAAAATCCCCTTCTAAAGGTACCCTAGGACCTCTATTTATAGACTATGACTTTCCTTCTATAAGTCCTAGTCATTACATAATGAAAGATAAATCTAATACAAGTGTTTCAGTCCTCGAGCAAGGTACATACCTTGCTCGAGCAAACTTCCTATACTAGGTGTGCTCGATGAGTGTCTTCGAGCAGACTTTACTTAGAATATATTCTCTTTCGAAGAATACATATTCCCTTCAAGTAAGCTTCATTCCTCTTGACTTGTCCATGCTTTGCTCGAACTAGTCAATCGAGCAAGCTCATTCTTCTTGATGTCTTCAGCTTTTCTTATTCAGCAAGCTTTAGCATGCTCGGATGTAAATCTTGCTCGGTAACTGAACTGTGCTCGAAGTCTTTGCTTAGATTCACGTGACATCCTCTTATTGCATCCATGCTCGTCCCCATGTGCTCGATCATCCTGTGCTCGTAACATTTGGCTGGAAAATGTATGATCAAGCTGTTTGCTCGATTGGCAATCCATGCTTGATAGAAGAATACTCTTGCTCGTTGAAGTGTAGCTTGCTCGAAGCCTTCAACACTTAGAAAAATCAACCATTTAAGGTTCAGAAACTTGCTCGAAGTAGTAAAGACCATGCTCGATCATCTGGGCTTGCTCGTATTCCATACTTAGCCGTTTTCTGAGGAGGTTGAGAAGATTCCAATCTTCCTTATCAAAAATCCGACCCAACATTACCGAGGAAAATAAGGCGTGACATTTTTATCAATTTGTATCACTAAGTGGGACCCACAATTAAGAACCATACCGGACCCGAGCCACCCCAATTTGACTTAAACCTTATATCTAGTTGATCAAAACATGTTGCACCATTTATAAGAATAGCTAAAGACAATCAAGGGTATTGTTTATCCACCTAGGCTTAAGCATTAAGTTCTACCTAGTAGCCATTAGATATGATTAATGTATGTTTAAGTAACTAACTAGTAAGTGTTCTCCACTACATGACATACCCCCGTTATCAAGCAATACCCCAAAGTCCATCTTCATGGGTGAGTATGCACAAATTCATCTATAGGGCTTAATATGGCGTGTCCCTTGTGGCCCGTTTCTTAATGGTTGTAGGGCGCGAGCAAGGGGACCCCATATGACTAACTGTCACACCCCAACCTAAGGCGGAAATGCGGGGGCATGAGCATGATTGCTCATAGCTTGAGGTAACTATCATACAAAAATGGTGACAATATCTAATAATTTATTTTATTCCAAATAACACAAAAATATCCAAATATAGCAAGTCAATCAAACAAGAATCCATAACAATAAAAGAAATAATCCAAATACTTCCATTAAATTGTTCTTGATAAATATTCCTAAGGTCTCATCTAGCAGTCCAAATTTCCGATCATCAAATCAAATGATAACCTGCATATACATAGAAAATACAATAGGTTTTGTCAACAAATATGTTGAGTGAGCAAGTCATTAAGTTTTGCAATAATATATAATATGAAAAGATAGCAAAACGTAAATAAAGTGGTAAATAAACCAAACCAATGAGCAAATAAAGTGTCAAGCGAACCATTGCCAAGCGAATCGGGCGCCGGTTAAAACTAGACGTTCGTATGATCATACTATAATGAGAATATGGTGGACCTCTCCGAATGCGCAAATTAAACAAGTAATCAAATAGCAATTATGTCTAACAATTCACACACAATACAACGTTTGCTAATGATTAAGATATGTATGATATGAAATACTATAAGTACGTATATGCCCCAAAACGTTTGAAAATATGTGAAAACGGGGGAATGACAAAACTCACCTTAAAAATAAGCGAGTTAATAAGATATCAAGAATAAAATAGAGTCTTCCGATTAACGCGCCGAACGAAGATAATCCACAGAACCTGAAACTTAGAAGTATGAAAGTATAAGTAAAAACAAACCTAACGCCGCTGGAATCAATCCAAACGGATAAGTATAACTCGAGTTATGTTGATTTTAATGTTTAAACGAATCGAGTCTGACCAGAATCCGAACTTCGAGTCGGGAGTCGGGTTTTGGTCTAAACCCTTAAAAAATTTTTCAAGAAGAAAAGTCTTGTGGACCGAACGTTGAATCCGACCAGAAGTATGAGAAAACGAGAAGTCAAACAGATTGACTATTTTGCCCTTTTTCGGTTTTTAAAGCAATTGAACAGCCAATACACTTCAATCTTAGAATTGATTGAAGGTTATCGACTAGGGAATGTTTATGAACGAAAACTCAGTTTACAACTTACCTGGAATGTGAACTAACAACGAGATATAACGAGTCAAAGGTCCTTAGACTAGCAAAGTCAATCGGTTATGAACGGTTCTTCAACAAAAACACCAAAAACCGAGTTAATCTGAGACGGGCAGCAGGTATGACGGCTGAGTGGTAATGTCTAGGGTTGTTGTAAAGTTTTGTGGCAGGTGTTTAAGGTTTGTTTATATATAAAAAGATAAACCGTACTAATTATGGCCTTTTTGGCCCGTTTAAGCAAGTAATATGTATTTTATGAATGAATCACTGAATATAATCATAAAGATTTGTTCTTGGGTAGTAAATAACGAATTTAGACTTATATCTTGACTATAATACATTTACTTGGTCCTTACTTCTCGCGATTCATGCTTAAAATAACCGATTTTATGCCAAAACGAGTTAGGAAACGAGATATTACGAACAAAAACGTGCAGCACCTGTCCAGTTCCTCCATGGCGCTGCGCGGCCAGCATGTGGATCACCACTACGCGGCGCTCCGGCGTCCCTGCTGTCCCAGATTTCATAAATGGCAGATTTGGTCCCTCTAGTTTGTTAAATGGTCATTTTATGAATATTTTATGATATAATTAGTAACTAAACAATGATTAAACATGAAGGCCTCAATGTGAATATAAAGAAACTTAATAGTTCATAAATGCAAAGTTCTTAATAGAAATTAGGATCCGAATAACGTTCAAACATGGATAAAACAAGATAACCGAATAAAATGAAAACCCGAAATGTTACAGTATCCCCTACATTTAGGAATTTCGTCCCGAAATTAGAGAATAGCTGTAGCGAACAGATGAGGATACTTCTCTTCATTTGATCTTCACGTTCCCAAGTAAATTCAGCTCCTTGCTTCGATTCCCAAAGCACCTTGAATAACGGTATACGACTACGCTTAGTGACTTTATCCTTGTGGTCCATGATCTTAAAAGGTCTTTCAACGAAATGCATAGTCTCATTGATACAAACTTCATCGAGAGGTATTTGGAGATTACCCTCGGCAAGACACTTCTTCAAATTCGAAACATGAAATACCGGATAAATATTTGAGAGTTCAGATGTAAGATCAAGTCTTTAAGCAACAGGACCAATAAGCTCAATGAGTTCAAAAGGACCAACAAAACGCGGAGATAACTTCCCTTTCTTTCCAAATCTCACAACACCTTTCCATGGAGATACTTTGAGTAGAACACGATCACCAACGTTAAACTTAAGGGGTTTCCTATGCTTATCCGCATAACTCTTTTGACGACTACGAGTAGCAAGTAAATTTTGGCGGATTTGAGCAAAACGATCAGTCGTTTCTTGAACTAATTCCGGACCAGTAATTTGAGATTCACCAACTTCATTCCAACAAATAGGTGAATGACATTTGCGGTCATAAAGAGCTTTGAAAGGTGCCATACCAATACTAGAGTGAAAGCTATTGTTATACGAAAACTCAATAAGCGGTAGATGAATATCCCAATTGCCCCCAAAATCGAGGACACATGAGCGAAGCATATCTTCTAGGGTTTGAATCGTATGCTCAGATTGACCATCAGATTGCAGATGATAAGCAGTACTAAGATCCAAACGAGTTCCCAAAGCGGATTGGAGAGATTTCCAAAAACGAGAAGTGAAACGACCATCTCTATCAGAGATAATGGTTAATGGAGTTCCATGATGGCAAACAATCCTTTCAACGTAAATATGCGCCAATCGATCAACCGAATATGTTTCTTTGTTGGGAATGAAATGAGCAGACTTCATCAAACAATCGATGATTACCCAAATACTATCATGTTGCTTTCGGGTAGAAGGAAGCTTAGTGATAAAGTCCATAGCAATATCCTCCCACTTCCATACGGGAACGGGAGGTTGCTCAAGCAAACCATAAGGTCAACGATGCTCGGCTTTGACTTTAGAGCAAGTGAGACATTTTGCAATGTAGAGAGCGATGTCTTTCTTCATTCCGGGCCACCAAAATATGGAACGAAGATCGGCGTACATTTTAGCAGCATCGGAATGTACGGAATATCATGACTTATGAGCTTCGTCCATTACGAATGTGCGAAGGTCATCATGATCGAGAATCCATAAATGATTAAGGAAATAGAGTAAACCATTGGGCTTGGTTTCCAATTGAGATTCCGCACCACACGATATTTCGTCATACATATTGCCTTCGGTGACGAATTCGTGTTGCACGTTAAGAGCACGCTCTTCGAGATCATTTTGAACGAGAACACAAGTAAGCAACACGGATTTAACTTGTTTCTTACAGCTAAGAGCGTCGGCCACGACATTCGCTTTACAGGGATGGTAGCGAATCTCGCAATCATAGTCGCTAAGCAACTTGGCCCAACGACGTTGTCTCATGTTGAGTTCCTTTTGATCAAAAATGTGTTGGAGACTCTTATGATCGGTAAATACTACGCATTTAGTACAATAGAGGTAATGTCTCCAAATCTTCAAGGCGAATACGACGGCACCAAGCTCGAGATCATGCGTCGCATAATTCTTTTCGTGTACCTTGAGTTGTCTCGAAGCATACGCGATAACCTTGCCTCGTTGCATAAGAACACAACCGAGACCTTGATTAGAAGCATCACAGAATACAATGATATCTTCACTACCTTCGGGAAGAGCAAGAATAGGAGCATTGCAGAGCAAGTCCTTCAAAGTTTGAAACGCTTCCTCTTGCTTTGACCCCCACTCATAAGGTTTACCCTTATGTGTAAGAGCGGTGAGGGGCAATGCAATCTTCGAGAAGTTACGAATGAAACGACGGTAATATCCCGCCAAACCAAGAAAAGAACGAACTTCGGTGGGAGATGTCGGTGTCTTCTAATTCTTGACGGCTTCAATCTTTGAGGGATCGACATGGAAACCTTTGTCGTTAACAATGTGGCCCAAAAATTGAACTTCCTTAAACCACAACTCACACTTCGTAAACTTGGCATATAATTGTTCCTTCCGTAGGAGGTCAAGGATAGCATGTAGATGCTCTTTGTGATCATTTTCGTACTTCTAGGGTTTTGCTCGGTATTACTCGGTAGTGTACCCTGCGGCCTCTCGTTCAAACGACTAGCTATCTCTACCATCTGCCACTCAAGACTCTGAATCGATGCTCCCTGATTCCTCATGAATGACTCATGCTCACGAAACTTCTCCTGGGTCTCTTTATTACGGGAGTCCTCTCGTGTCATAAGCTGGGACAATATATACGTCTGTTGTGCCATCATCTCCTCTAAAGTGGGCTTCTTCTCCCCACTGCTCGCTCCTTCACCTGCATCCTGGAAAAGACTCTGACGCTGCAGGAAGCCGGACTGATTCCCGCTTCTCCAGTTGGAATTCTGATTGCCTCTCCATCCCGAATTATAAGAATTGAAAGAATTTTGATTTTGGTTTGGATTGCCTACAAAGTCTATAGCCTCCTCCTGAGAACTGACTGGGCACTAAACGGTATCATGCCCTCCTCTGCATATCTCGCACAACTTGCTCTTCGTATGCAAGTCCTTCACAATCTTCTCCAGCACCTCTACTTGTGCCATGAGTGCGGTGGTTGTGTCCAACGAATGCATGCCGCGTGATATGGAATCGACGGTCTTACCACCCATGGCGGGTGGTCGTTGGTATCCACTCATAGCTAACCCATTAAACAAAGCTATGCACTCATCTGGATCCTTCTTCGTCAGTAGATTTCCTCCCGCCGCCGTGTCAAGCATATTCTGTGTCGCATACGTCACTCCATTATAAAACTTCTCGACAACCGCCCAATCTTGCAAGCCATGGTTCGGGCATAACGCTAACAGATTTTGAATCGCTCCCATGCCTCGTAGAAACTCTCGGTGTCTTCCATCTAAAAAGAATGAATCTGGTTACACAAATGAGCGGCCTTAGCCAGTGGATCGGATTTCTCAAGAAATTGGGTCTGCATGGCAGCCCAAGTAGCTATAGAGCCCTGTGGGAGGGACTCGAGCCATAGACTCGCATGATAAACGAGTGAGAATGGAAAGACGCAGAGTTTAACAGCGTCTTTGGATACGCCGGCAAGATGGAAAGTGTCGCAGATACGTGTGATGCGAGTAAGATGAGAATGCGAGTAAGATGAGAATGCGGGTTTTCGTGAAGTAACTCATGGAACTGAGCAGAATGTGAAATGGTATTCAGAATATTCGACGGAATCAGCCAATTTGTATTAACTGCAATGGCGGGTGGTGCGATGCTGGATCTAGCGCCAGTATTGGCCGGACGGGCCGGGTCTGCAACTGTCCTCCTCGGTGGTGGATTGTCGGCCATAATCCAATCCCTATCGTCGATGTCAGAAAATGTAGGAGAAGAGGATCGACTACCAGCGGATGAAGAAGTGGACGATGGTGAAACGGTGTGACGTTTCTCACGAAACTCTCTCTCTGGCTCGGGAAATACTTCAGTGTCAGGTGGTCCACGAGATCGAGTATGTCGCATACAACTATAAAAAGAAATAAAATCAGCTAAACTATTCTAACAAATAAGCAAAGAAAAACAAAAATAATTGCAAGTAGCAAACAATGTAAATCCAAACTCGAGTCGCTCTCAAAACGCCTAAAACCGTGTCCACGGCAACAGCGGCAAAAACTTGATTTCGTCGGATGATATGTCTAAAAGAATGAATGACCCTCACAACTAAGCTTTAAATTTGAAACGAAAATCCTAACCACACACAACTGGCAAGTGAACCGGTCGCAAGTAGTATAGACCTAGGAAGTCCAGGTATCGAACACGAGGACACGTATAAACGCTAATGATCACTAACCCTACACAAGACCTATCCAAGAATAATATTTAATTGATTTTGATTTTTAATTTTTTTTTTCTTTTTATAAAATAATTTAACTAGACTAACTGGACTGACTGACAAAAGCTACCAAAATAGAAAACTTAACGGAGAACTAATTGTGTTGACTTTGGATGGAGAAAAACGTCTACCTAGGCATGAATCAAATTGTAGGTCTAACAAGCAAATGGATTGGATGATATCAAGACACCGGTTCCTAAAGAATTACATGACTAAGGATCGCTCAGGCTCACTGGATTACCTCTCAGTCTCACTCAACAAAACCTTAACTACTCTTAATCGGCTAAAATGACCAAACCGGAAAGCAATTGTTAACGTTTTCTAATGTTGACTCACCTCTCGGTCTCACCAACACTCGACCCTAATGGTAATGAATACTACACAACCAAGGATAGAGGAACAATTTAATTTAATACAAAATAGATCAACTAGTCGCTCAAAACACCTAAACCGGATAAGAAACGAACTCGCTCTCACGCAATCCTAATTCTAGAATGCAAAGGTAATGAGACGACCCTAACTTCTTATCACCTCTCGGTCTCTAAGTAGGTGTTTAACCATTGTATTTTAACCAAATATTCATGTAACAAAACACTACGGTTGTACCTACCGCAAACAAACCCTAAACACAAAGTCTAGAATCAAACAAGCACCGATCAATCAATACAAAACTAATTAACCAACGCAAGGTGTTTAAGCAATGAATTAACAAAATATCTAGCCATCAAACACAACCTATTTCATGTCTAAACCAAACTTTACAATAACAATTCAAGTCTATCAATCAAACAATCCATAAAACTCATCAAACACTAACAATTATCATCATTCCTAGGTAGAACTGACAAGTTTAGCCTAACATGAATTTTGGACAGCAGCTATTAATCAATAAAAATATCAAATCACCCATTCCAATCATCATAACAATCAATACTAATCATAAACATTTCAATCTTTAAAAAAATTGCAAAACTATGTAACAATTGATCAAGAAAAATAAAGTGATGAACAATGTTATAAGAGAAAGGATATGTAATGTTTCGGGGCTGCTCTTGGCTACAACAATTGATTGAAAATTGTTCCCGACACTTATTATTGCCTTCTTCTTCTTCCTTAGCCTCCACAAGTCCAAACCCTAGCACCAAAAATCTTTTTCTTCTTGCCTTCTTGCTGTCCGATCGGAAATAGGGAATAGGGGCTGGGGTCTATATTTTTTTTTTTTGGTATTATAATATGAAAGAAAGGCTTGGGCTTGTCCAACATGTAATCGGGCCGGGCTTTGTGCTTTGTCTTGAAATCGTATGCATACAAGGCCTTTAAGCTCCTCACGAAGTCCGGTTTTTCATTCTTCAACCCGTAACCTACAAGATAAATAAAACGATATAAAACCAAGATAAAATACGTTAAAATACATTAACTATAATATAAAAACTTAGATAAAAGGTGCAGAAGATAAGTGTGTTTTACAACACATTATAAACACAAGAAAAAAAATAAAATAATATGTATGAAACTTGTGGAAAATAATAAGTCCACTCAATAATTGCCGGTGTAATGACATTTAATTGATTTTAGTTAGAATATTGATGTAATCCATGAAGAAAAACACTGTAAGGGCATTCTGTATTTAATTGTTTGCCACTTTTAAGTAATAAGTTTCTCTGTCTATGTAAAAGGAAATTATGCAACAAAAAGAAATTATAAACATATTTGATTTGCTTATAGTTTGACTTATTCAAAGAAATTATGCAAAGAATTATATGATGACATCATACAATTCAAATCGGTTACTTTGCAAAGATCATTGAATTATCGGTAAACTCAGGGGCTTCAACAAAATCATAAATTGATTTTAGTTTACAAACACGGATTAAATTTTAAAGTTTCAAAACGATTCATTAATTAATAAATCCCACTTGTGGCCAAAAATTAGATTACACAAATTTAGCTTTTACAAAACTCATTTTTGCTTGTGAATGAGAAAGCACAGATGAAAATTCATGTTGTCCAAATTAATTTGATAACCCACGAAAGAATTAAATCTTGGTTTTGTAAGTTCACAAGTTTGCAAATAGTTAAATCACCGATTACAAAACTGAAATAATTGAGATCTTGTCCCAAATGTAAGTTAATGGCATAAAGTGAATACAATAAAATATATGATGGCTTCCCTAAATCATTGTCATGAATCTTATCCAAAATAAAATTGAATTTGCAATTCCATTACAAAATTGATTCATTAGTATTTGAAATTCATATTATCCAAAATAGTTACTTTGGATTGGAAAAAACAAATTATTTCAATTACGAAGCATCGAATTTCCAATGTGATTTAAGAATGAAAACCACAAAGACGACTTTGTTAGTTTAGAGATTAAATTAACACCTAAAACATACAGATTTTAATTTCAAGATTCATAACTTAATCCAGCAATAAAAATAATACTAATTTAATAATGAGTGATATAATCGGCATCGCTCTTATACCACATGTTGATTATATCTAAACACGGTCAAAAACAAAGAACCCTAATAATGCTTATTCAATCAATAGTATAAGTAAACATATAAATTCATAAAACTTACCTGAGGGAAGCACGATCTTTGATGAAGCTGATGAATTGTGATTCCCGTTATGATGTCTTTTAGTGATGGATCATTGAAAGAGTGAGGTTCTTTGGTGTTCATTAGAGTTTTACAATGCTAATGATTACTAATGGTGATCAGTTATGAAACTCATTGCATTCTATTCATTAAAGACATCTAAAGGGAAATCATAAAGCCCCTTAAACTTATTACAATTACTTCCATCAAGTAAATGTTGGGGCTTGTAGTTATGTCATATTGGGGAACTTAATTCAAATGATCAATAAGGCCACATTAACGGGTTATTTCCAACATGATATGGTATTTGTGGGTCGAATAAATAAATAATATGAAAGACTAAGAATTATACATTGGAGATGGGCCTAAAAGTCATTGAACACGAAACACAAGAATAAAATAAGATTTTAGATGAAGGCAACAGTAGTAGGTTGAGGAAGGAGTTCGTTGTTATACGGCAGTAGGGTTTTGGACGCACAACAAGCTTTCTCTCTACAACTCTTGGATGATTTTGTTGTTCATGATGCAGAGGTAAGGCTAAACCCCTCGTGACCACTTCAGGTGTAGGGTTTTGCGTACTTGTTACGATTAAATTCTTTATTCTTAATTGTTTCAAACCTTGATTGATTGTTTTATTTTATCTTACTTTGCTTTATTGATTGATTGTTTAAACAATTTGTGTTTTGTTTATCAAATCTTGCATCAACTATTCGATTGTGTTCATCAACATTTAGGATTATATTCTTATGTTATTGATCCGATAGTTGTTAGTCATTGCTCAATAATTGCTTTTCATAATATAAAGCTGGTAATTGGGTAGATCGCGTTCAGTTGTGTCAACAATTCATTTAGGGTTTCGTTTGTCATTGCAACCAAACTACCAGGTCTAATAATTATTGTGCAATTAACTTAACAGAATTCATAACTAGCTTGTTATCACATTATTGAACATGAAGTGAATCGCTCTTTTCTCATAATTGTTTAAAAACCATAAAAGTAATTGTGTTTTATTAAAATCGTATTTCAAAATTGCTTGACCTCGCCTGTACGCCTTAGTTAATTAATAAATAAACAATGAACTTGATTGGCACTTTCCACTGATTCCCTGAGGATTCGACACCTTACTTGTCCTAGCTAGTAAATGTAATTTTTTATAAATATTTTTGATTAACCTTTCGACATCGATCGATTATAACCCCATCTGTCAAGTCACATTTAGCAACTTTACTTACCACTAGTTGTTCATAAGATGTCATGAATGCTCCCATGAAACCAAAATGTTGTTCAGCTTCTTTCATGTTTACATTAGGTGGTGTGAAGGAGGAATTGAAACAGCACTAGAACCAAATGAACTAGAAAACATATTCTCAGGAACAGCTTCTTGAGGAGTCTCATTACTTGCTTGAGTATAAAAAGTTATAATAGGAGTAAAAATACTCTTGCTAACAGGAAGTGCACCATCATACAAAGTGGGATCTCGATTAGATTTGGATGAACTTTGACACTTTAATTCATACTCTTATCTCTCTCTCTCTCTCTCTCTCTTCTAACTTTTGTACAAAATCCATGCTAGTGAGGGTTGAATTTTTTAAATAACCATTTTCGGTAAGTACCATTATATATGTTGAGTACGAACTGGGGAGAGCATTCTTTAAAGTATCAATTTTTTCTTCGTTATCAGTATTTAACCCTAATCTGTTTAACTCATCCATCAAGTGACAAAACCTTGTTAACAATTCTCCAAGCATGAGATAAAAGTTTTTGAACTGAAACTTCAACATGGATTTTTTGCTTTCCTAGGTATTACCCATACTTCTTGCCTTTAGAGATTGATACAATGGAGCAGCTTGTTTATGGCTGAATTGATGGAAACTATGTTCTGGTAAAGCCTTAGGTAAGGTAGAAAATGTCTTCACTTCTATTTCATAAGATCTCTTTTCAGCAACCATCATATGAGAAATAGGTTTTTCCATTTGACCTGAACTAGGAGCATCAATAAGCAATCTCACATATGTGTTCTATAAATTCTGTTGACATTCTGGATCAATCACTTCCAAATGAGATCTAAATCTCAAATATCATCTTGGAAAATCATCAAGACTGTTAAGCTTCGGGGTTTTAGCATGAGAACCAATCTCCGTGTCATAGTTCAGCATTTGTTGCATGGTTGCGTTCTAAGAAGCTAAAGCATAATAATTTGTCCTATTGAACAGTTTGGGGTCCAACTTGTCAAAATATGAAAGTTAAGGAATGAATATTGGATAATCTTGAAACTATGATGGCGAATGAAACTTAGATATAATAGCAAATGACACTTTGATGACGAATGAGGAAATTTAATGACGAATGAAAATTGATGAATGCGAATACAAATGAAAGATGAACAGCATAGCGAATAGGGGTAAACATTGAGTGTTACAATGAATGAGTAAGATGGCGAATGATTAAACAATGTAGTGAATGGGTTGTTAAAACTATTATAACAAACCCTTAACTATTCAGCGAATGAATTCAAATTAGGTAGCAAATGAATTCATACACAACTAAGAAATTAACGAATGAGCTCATCATCATCAATTCTAAATGCAAATTCAACAATCAAACCAATTCTCTACCAAATCAATCCAGACCACAACCACAACACTCGCAATCCACAAATCATCCTTTCCGAACGTAATCTAGCTCAATTCTAACACCAGTTCTCCATAAATCAGTGAAACTCAAATCAATTTTGACTAACAAAAGTCAAAATATTATAACTGTATCTTCCCACTCAATCCAAAATCAATTCAATTGAATAATTCAATACAACTAAACCAATCCAGATCAACTACTATGAAAACGAACAATCTCTGAATCAATTCATCATCAATTATCAATTTAATTTTGCTTTAATTGATCAATTTTAAGTCTAATAACTAATTCGTACAAAACGTTAATCAATTAGGTCTTGAAACTCCTTCAATTGTTCTAATATTAGTTCAAAATGGTCAAGCAGACAGCCAATAGCTCTGATACCACTTGATAATCCGTGGCTGATTGTGTGTTAGTGTGTGTATCAAGAGTGAATTTAGGCAGAGTAACGAGGTGAATATAAATTAAATATGTACTATTAATTAAGAAATAATTATAGGGGGTATATATAGGAGACGAGCTCATTCGCTATGCATGCATAACGAATGAGCAAAATTCACCATGTCATTCGCTAAATCTCCCTTAGTGAATAGCCTTATATGTTAAATCTCGTTCGTTAACATCCCTAACGAATGAGGCCACAAAACTATTTACATTCGTGATACAAGCCATAGTGAATGCACTATACATAATTAGAAAACAATCCCTAAACATTAGATCTACTACAAAATACGTTAAACAAAGAAAGAGATGAATACTGATGTATCCATGGCTAATTCAACAATAATTGATCTAGACTATGATATGATTTCTTAAAAAATGATTAGATTAGCCGTGTGTATCGAGAGTGAATTTAGGTAGAGTAATGAGAGGAATATCAATACAATACAAACTCTTATTTATGAATTAGGTTACAAGGGTATTTATAGATGGTGACTCATTCGCTATACATACATAGCAAATAAGCACCACATTCGCTACGCCATTCGCTAAACAACCTAAACGAATGGCCCTTCATACATTAACCTACATTCATTAAACATGCCTTAACGTATGATCTACAAAACTTGTCTCCTTAAATTCTATTTTTATAGAAGTTATAAATTAAAAATCGAATACTTAATTTATTCGATTAATACCATAAGTTCGTTTATTTACCCATTAAACTCTCGATTTAAGACCTGATCACCTAGAACTTTCATTTTCATTTACTTTCTTTTTCATATATGTTTATAAGTTATATTTATTTATATTTAGGGTTGTTAGTATTTTCTCTCGTGTTAGTCGGTTCGTCTCAAATTTCATTTTTACTTGCTTAACTCGTCGTTGCTTTTAAAGGTGAGTAACTCATAGTCCCCATTTTACCATTCACATATTTTAGGATGTAGAATTGTACCTATTTCAAACTCAATTGTTTATTTATATATTTACATCACAAACATAATCGATACTTATATAATCTTGATTGATTTCATCTATGATTGTCATATGCTTACTTGTTACTTGACTACTTGCTTACATGCTTGAATGATGGGTTGTCGATTTCGCAAATGAAAACAAGAACACGAGATCAAGTGGGTTAGTTTGGATGGTTACCTGTGCTTCCTTGTAGACTGACTACGTGTCAGGGGTGAACGGAAGTTTTCGTTACATTACTGGCATTTTCATGTATATTTGATTAATTTCTTTATTATAGTTGGAATGTTTATATTTCATTGTTACATATATAAAAACCCTGTGACTTCTCACCAACCTTGTGTTGGCAAATACTCTTTTTACAATGCTGTAAGTTAAGTTGCTCGACGAAGTGAAGAATATTTAGTTATACCTTTAGGGTATTTAATAAACACAGACAGAATTTATTAAACTATTTATTGTTGTTTGATTTCGATCAATGTAATTTAATATTATTTAAAATAATAAAAATTTAATATATTGACGCTTTAAATAATGTTATGTGCAATGAAAAATCGTATCACCCCAACAAATTCTGCCATTGGGGTCTTACAACGACAGTGGAGCAGGTGTAGTTACGGTGTAGCATACTATAACGATAGAATTGGTGGTATCGGAATACAAAGCAAGGTTCTTATTTAAGTTTGTAATTACGGTGTAGCATACTATCACGTGGTATTAGAATTGGTGGGTTAGTTAGAGTTACAGATAGATGACATCGCAATAAATTTCAGTAGAATATGAAACAAAGATTAATTGTAACAAAATGATCGCATTTCAGTCGGTTATTTTCATAATCTCTAAAATTAATCTCCACTATACAAAAATACTTTGTCAGTAGCATCTTCAACTTTTTCAAAGGGAAATCATGAGCCAAAGGTTATGTATTGGAAGCATTCCAATGGTTAATTTGTTTACCAACAGAAGAAAGAAAACATGAAAGAATCCTAGAAAGGTTATGGCGACGTGCTCAGAGACTGTGTTGAGGTAGCTACATGACTGTGGGAGCCTCGTGGGTGTAAGGCCTCGAGCCCGGTAGCCTTACATTCGGTGTTGGATTTACTCATAAACACAGTTTGTTACAGCAGAAGCATAAATAATTTACAGCGGAGACTTAAACTTTTTATATAACAACCTTCTTCTCTATCTACTCTTCAATATGGATAGCCTCGTACACGCCTCGAGCTTGCCACATCATCATAATACCTTCACACATACTAAAATTCAGCTATACGCTGAGTGAGTTCTAACGTTTCTTTACTGTTCATAACATACGGTTTGTAAATACATCACATCTTTCATACATTTAAGCATAACGTTTATAATCTTTATTTACTTTCTCTATGTCTGTCCATCAATCATTTCATAACTATAATCTTGTGTGCTTGATCATAACTGAGCCTCCTACTCTTACTCATAACCGAGCCTCCTATCCTTGCTCATAACCGAGCCTTCCTTGCTCGTAACCGAGCCTCCTATCCTTGCTCATAACCGAGCCTTCCTATCCTTGCTCGTAACCGAGCCTCCTCTCCTTGCTCATAGCCGAGCCTTCCTTTCTCGTAACCGAGCCTTCTATCATTGCTCATAACCAAGCCTTCCAATCCATGCTCGTAACCGAGCCTCCTATCCTTGCTCGTAACCGAGCCTTTTTTGCTCGTAACCGAGCCTCCTATCCTTGCTCATAACCGAGCCATATAATGTTAGAGGGATTTGCCATCCTAACTTATTGTGTATGTATGAGGCCCGAAAGCTCTACGCATGAACGTATACATATTATTCTATACACAACATTAACACTCGTTTATATTCCTATAACATTCTACGCAAGCATTAGTAGGGTTTGTTCCTTAACGCTTTCTATTCTATCAACTATCAATCAAACATTCAAATATATATTAATAAATTAATATATATACACGTTCTTACAATATATATGTCATTAACTAAAGTTACATATATCTATTCTTTCACATACGAGTATGCATACAGCCTCAAAAACGTTTAAAGGAAAAAGGGGGCTAGAACTCACCGGATGTGTTCCTCTCGGAGTTATTTGTAAAACTTCTCCTTGGTTGCCCACGTCTACCTGTTTAATAATTTATAGTATTAATTAAATATTTCTAACCCTGTCATCCTTCTAGGTTAGTGAAATCACTAACAAATCGCATTGCATGGGAAAACAAATCGTATGAAAACCATTCTCATGAGAAAAAAAACTATTCTCATAGAAACCATTCTCATGAAAACTATTCTCATGAGAATAAAACCATTCTCATGAAAACTATTTTAATGAAAATAAAACTATTCTCATGAAAACTACTCTCATGAGAATAAAACTATTTTTACGGAAACCATTCTCATGAGAATAAAACTATTCTCATGGAAACTATTCTCATGGAAACCATTCTAATGGAAACCATCCTCATGAGAACTATTCTCATGAGAATAAAACTATTCTCATGAAAACCATTCTAAAGCCATATTCCTCTGAGGTCTTTACTTGAGACCCGATTTTACCCTTTTTTTGGATTTTGGCCGTACCAACTTTGTATACTCATGTTTTACAAAGTCCTAATATCACCTTTTTGTCCTATATCGCACCCTTCAACCCTTTTACTATGACATTTATGTTTTTCTTACATGTTTCAACCTGATTTACTTTCCATTCAAATTTCGTGCAAAACCGACTTCGTTTACCCGTCCTATTAATGAACCGAAAGCTACTCGTTGTACCCGAACCGAACCAACTAACCCATTTACTAACAAGTTCATTACTTTATCACTAATCGTGGCCCGATCTATCATCCTACCAAGTTTCATGCAAATCCGTACATGAAAAGTAAGCCTTTTTAATAAAAACGCACCTTTGAGGTTTTTGTTCGAAATCACTCGAATAGACAAAAACCATATCAAACGAACTCGGAATTGAGTGATTCAAGAGGCCACGTGACCGGGTTGCCAAGCTCTACCAGCGCCACCACTTCCGCCTCCGGAATCTGCCGTCTCCATCGCCGGAAAACCCAAACGGTAGCCAGAAATCTTCATTTTCCACTGTTGCGGGTTTACTGATAAAAACCGGGCTTCCCGACCTCTGATCGAAGATCCGTATAGTAGAAATCTTCATATATATACTATTAAAAGTCATTTAAAATTTTAGACCGATCCGACGGTTAGATCTCTGGGAATCGTCGGATCTATGTGGGTTACTTTCTCAAAAACGGGAATCTTATAAGGAAGGAGGCTAGAGGTGAAGATTGTTATAAAATGGGATGGTGGCTATCTTATAGGAAGAGGGTAGGGTTTCATATTTAATCTTTTCATCTATTGACACTAAACCCCCTTGTACTTTAGATAACTACACTTATCTTCCATAATTCATTTAACTTGATTCTTTTAAATAACTTGTGAAACTTAAGATGTTACAAGCCTACCCGCCTTATAAGAGGTTTTGTGCTCGAAACCTGCTTAGTCCTTATAAAGGAATACTTCATGTATTCACATCCTTTCTTGAATCGTCTTAGCTTTCTGGCTTACCGGTTTATCCTTGTCTCACAATCATCGAGTTATGCTCATGGGTTTTAGCAGTGTTTGGTAGCTTGTCCATGAAGTCCTTTATGGTATACTTCCTTATCCAGACTTAGCAAGTCCGCATCATTTCCTTAAGCATGCTTTTCTTGCTTTCCCTTTATATAGAAACACTGCACTTACTATCACAACACTTGGCACTGAATGTCCCTTCGGTCCAATTACAACCTCTAGCAAATATACTGATTTGCAATATGCTCAAAACATATTAATTCCATAGAAGGAAACCTTTCCAGTCTCTCTTTAAGGATTACTCCATGAAATCCCTTTGTCTATTCCTTAAAATAGAATACCTCGTACAATCCTTGAGCACAATCGTGACATAACTTGACAGTGAACTTTTTAAATCACCATTTAATTCTCCTTCCATTTGTTGCTCATTACTAAGACATAGGGTTCATGAGTTATAGCTTTCCAAGGTAGCTTGATCATGAAGTCCATGTTGATGCATCTTCCGTTTCTTTACTAGTTAAGTCTCATCTTGTCCTATTAATCCATTGTTTTCTGCCCCTGCATATCAGGTTGCCTTGATATATGATAAATATTTATCTAACCCAACTTCCTTTCCAAGCATGTCATGACCCTTATATTGACATTTATAATACTATTCTATCGTTGCCCTTTTAGATAACTTCCTGCTCATGATCACATGATTATCAGTCACAACACTAATCATTCATTTTAAGACTCAATTCATATAAACATAAGTCTAAACCATCTCTACGCCTTCCTTACATGTCCTTCCGTCTTCAGTCCTTACTTATTGCATCCTTTTGATGTGTTACTGCCGGTTCCACCTTCGTTACACTTGCAGTTGTTCTTATACACGTAATCAAGGTATCTTGTCCTCCCATAAGGTTGCATACCATGAACTCATCTTTACATGACTTCTACTTAGAGGTTTTACCTTCATCAGTATCCGCCTTTATTGTAATCAATCTCTTTCCTTTAGAAGCCTCGATGTAAGCCGATTATCTAGACTTATGAGCTCATCTAGGATTTGGCTTTGAATATCTTCATGACGGGGAATCCTTGGACCACCAAATCTGGTTTTCACATCTTAAGTATTATCTTCCATATCTCGGTAAAACCCGAAAATTCCATCCTTTTTCATCTAGCCCTCATACTTTCATGCCTTTTCAATTAGGATTCCTTGACCGTCACCCGTAATTTTTGATCATCTCTACTTTCTCAACATTCGCTTCATCACTCACGATCCCAACAAGTTCCCTTATAGAGTTAACTATTGCAGGTACACTACGTGTTTAGCTCATTTCATTGGACTTATCTCTGTTTCTTTCATGTTGCTTCCACTTGGATTCCCAATCTAGGTAACCTTTAATGCTTCAACGAGTGTTGTTGGCATTGAAATGTGAAAAAATTGTGCAACTCCCTTAATGTATTTGACTACAAGCTCCAAGTGGTATCCATCTTCATTACTTTCTACAATTGGAATCCTACCGCTTTCGTATATCATTGCGTCACACATTTCTTCAAAAGGTGTCGGGTTGGCACGTGTCCTACCACAGCATCCAGTGCGAAGTCCTCGTGCTCATCTCTTGGCAACATTCGTCCTATCTTTTCTCTAAGGAAACACAAACGTTATCACTCCAGGAATTATTTAGCACATGATTTGTAAGGTAAGTAGTTAATGATAGTGGCCAAGTGTAATTAACTCTTTACATTACTCCTCAGGTCCTACATACTTCCCACTATGACTTCACTTGTGCTAGTTTCGACTACTCAATCATGCAAACATTTAAATCACCTACATTCTTATCCTTAGCAGTCAAGCTAGCATACACAACAATTTATTTCATACTATTCATTCTAACTCATGAACTTAGTCATGTACCATAACACGTAATTTCTATCATACTGTAGATTTTAATCTTAAATCATTTACATTCTTTTCTACTTGTGAGCTTGCTTGAGTGGCATACGGCTATCCATATTCTCTTTCATCTTTGGTCTCATTCTCTGTTTGAGTCTAAGCATGTAAGGATGCTTAAATCTCTCAAAATTTTTGCTCTGAGACCAACTTGTAAGGCCTCGATCCCGGTAGCCTTACATTCGGTGTTGGATTTACTCATAAACACAGTTTGTTATAGCAGAAGCATAAATAATTTACAGCGGAAACTTAAACTTTTTATATAACAACCTTCTTCCCTATCTACTCTTCAATATGGATAGCCTCATACGCGCCTCGAGCTTGCCATGTCATCAAAATACCTGCATGCATACTAAAAGTCAGTTATACGCTGAGTGAGTTCTAACGTTTCTTTACTGTTCATAACATACGGTTTGTAAATACGTCACATCTTTCATACATTTAAGCATAACATTTATAATCTTAATTTACTTTCTCTATGTCTGTCCATCAATCATTTCATAACTATAATCCAGTGCGCTTGATCATAACTGAGCCACCTACTCTTACTCATAACCGAGCCTCCTATCCTTGCTCATAGCCGAGCCTTCCTTGCTCATAACCGAGCCTCCTATCCTTGCTCATAACCGAGCCTTCCTATCCTTACTCGTAACCGAGCCTCCTATCCTTGCTCGTAACCGAGCCTCCTCTCCTTGCTCATAGCCGAGCCTTCCTTTCTCGTAACTGAGCCTCCTATCCTTGCTCATAACCGTGCCTTCCAATCCTTGCTCGTAACCGAGCCTCCTATCCTTTTTCGTAACCGAGCCTTCCTTGCTCGTAACCGAGCCTTCTTTGCTCGTAACCGAGCCTCCTATCCTTGCTTAACCGAGCCATATAAAGTTAGAGAGATTTTCCATCCTAACTTATTGTGCATGCATGAGGCCCGAAGGCTCTACTCATGAACGTATACACATTATTCTATACACAACATTCAGACTCGTTTATATTCCTATAACATTCTACGCAAGCATTAGTAGGGTTTGTTCCTTAACGCTTTCTATTCTATAAACATTCAAATATATATTAATAAATTAATAAATATATATATATATATATATATACACGTTCTAACAAGATATATGTCATTAACTAAAGTCACATATATCGATTCTTTCACATACGAGTATGCATACAGCCCCAAAAACGTTTAAAGGAAAAAGGGGGCTAGGACTCAACTAGATGTTGTTCCTCTCGGAGTTATTTGTAACACTTCTCCTTAATTGCCCACGTCTATCTGTTTAATAATTTATAGTATTAATTAAATATTTCTATCCCTGTCATTCTTCTAGGTTATTGAATTTCCTAACGAATCGCATCGCATGGGAAAACAAATCGTATGGAAACCATTCTCAAGAGAATAAAACTATTCTAATGGAAACCATTCTCATGAGAATAAAACTATTCTCATGGAAACCATTCTCATGAAAACTACTCTCATGAGAATAAAACTATTCTCGTGGAAACCATTCTCATGAGAATTAAACCATTCTCGTGGAAACCATTCTCATGAGAACTATTCTCATGGAAACCATTCTTATGAAAACTATTCTCATGGAAACCATTCTCATGAGAATAAAACTATTCTCATGAAAACTATTCTCATGAAAATTATTCTCATGGAAACCAGTCTCATGACAACAAAACTATTCTCATGGAAACCATTCTAAAGCCATATTCCTTCGAGGTATTTACTTAAGACCCGATTTTACCCTTTTTATGGGTTTTGGCCGTACCAACTTTGTATACACGTGTTTTACAAAGTCCGAATATCACCTTTTTGGCCTACATCGCACCCTTCAACCTTTTTACTATAAAGTTTATGTTTTTCTTACATGTTTCAACCCGATTTACTTTCCTTTCAAATTTCGTGCAAAACCGACTTCGTTTACTCGTCCTTTTAACGAACCAAAAGCTACTCGTTGTACCCGAACCGAACCAACTAACCCATTTACTAACAAGTTCATTACTTTATCACTAATCGTGGCCCGATCTATCATCCTACCAAGTTTCATGCAAAACCGTACACGAAAAGAAAGCCTTTTTAACAAAAACGCACCTTTGAGGTTTTTGTTTGAAATCACTCGAATAGACAAAAACCATATCAAATGAACTCGAAATTAAGTGTTTCAAGAAACCACGCAACGGGGTCGCCGATCTCTACCAGCGCCTCCCACTTCCACCGCCGGAATCCCACCGTCTACATCGCTGGAAAACCCAAACAGTCGCTGGAAATCTACATTTTCCACTGTTACGGTTTTGCTGATAAAAACTAGGCTTCCCGACCTCTGATCGAAGATCCGTCTGGTGCAAATTTTTATTTATATAATATGAACACTCAGTTAAAATTTTAGACCAATCCGACGGTTAGATCTCCGGGAATCGTCGGATCTTTGTGGGTTACTTTCTCAAAAACGTGAATCTTAGAAGGAGGGAGGCTGCTAGAGGTGAAGATTGTTATAAAATGGGATGGTGGCTATATTATAGGAAGAGGGTAGGATTTCATGTTTAATCTTTTCATCTATTGACACTAAACCCCCTTGTACTTTAGATAATTACACTTATCTTTCATAATTCATTTAACTTGATTCTTTTAAATAACTCGTGAAACTTAGGATGTTACAGTGGGAGCGTATGTAAAGCCTTTGAGGAACCTACGCAACTCATCCGCCACCAGTTCCCCGATGTTGTCAAAGTGATTTCAGATGGTGAGGTTGAGGATGAAGCTGATGCTTAAGTGAATACAGACACTATCATAATGTGTGAATGGGATGAAGATACGAGAAAGGTGATTGCAACTAAATCTGAAGATTCATTTGAGAATTCTAGCATCCCGGTGATATTTATTTCTTCAGTAAGACTGATTTGAACTAACACATGATGCCTGAATTGGTCAACCTTAGAAATGATGTTGGGGGAGTCGAGTTGGTGAGTTCGGTGATACAGTTGGCTGCTCCTCCTAATGAGGAGGATGAAGTTGATATTGATGTTGTTGGTGGTGGTGGTGGTGGTGGTGGTGGTGGAGGTGGTGATGATGATGATGATGATGATGATGATGATGATGATCTGCCTGGTTATAAATTGGAACCGATCTATGATGACATCACACACTATATTACTACACTACTATTGTGTTCCTAAGTTTCATTAAAGGAGATAAAGGAAAATAAAGTATGGGGGAAACAAGAAAAAGGGCGTGCTCATGATTTTTTTTTTTAAGAAATGGAAGGAACCAATACAAAGTGTGTTGCCAAGTTTCATTAATAGAAAGAAAAGAAAAAAAAATAATGGAAGGAGGATTAAAGAGTAAAATGGGAGAAGATTGCTTCCTTAAAAAATGGAAAGAAATAGGAAGAAATGAAAGGAATAAAAAGACTTTCCTTTCTTTCGCTATATAGAGTAATAATATATATATATATATATATATATATATATTATATATATATATATATATACTATATATATATATATATATATAGAGAGAGAGAGAGGGGGGGGGGGGAATGTTAGAATAAATGGTAAACATTTCCTAAAAAGTGTAGGAAGTTATTATAACCAAAGGATTAAAACTAGCACATGAAGGTAGGATGGGAAAGTGTTTATTTATCTTTCTTTAATATAATCACAACCAGATAATTCTCTTATTTCTGTTATAATTTTATCTGTCTTTAAGAAATGATGTTCACGCATTTACACTTTTACTTATGGTGCTGATTGTTCGGCATTTGCCCTAGGCTAGCAGAATTCAAGTGGTAGCTATTAAGAATTGATGGCTAAAGTTCATGGGATTATTTACTCCAGTTAAAAATCCGCATCATCCAAGGTTAAACAGTAATAATAAAGGATTGGTGTTAAAGAATTCAGTCATGGTGAATTTTCTGTCTTAAGATTAAAGTTATCTAACAAGGAGAAACCATCCGCCGCCACCCGTCACCACCGCTGCGTTCAACCATCCCCCGTCACCGCCGCATTTAGCCATCCACCGCCACCATTGCGTTTAACCACCGAAAGCCACCACCGCTGCTGTCGCCGCTACGTTCAGGCATCCCACCGCCACCATCGCGTTCAACCATTGGAAGTCGCCACCGGTGCCCCACCGCCGGGTTCGACTCACCTTCAGTCGGCTTTTGCACCACTACCATCGTCATTGTCTTCTTCGACCCCAGGTACCACCGTCTTTAACTACCACCATCGTGTTCAACAGTTATTTAGGGTTGGAAAGTTATGATTTTGTCCTAAATGGGTTGAATCATTTGTATGCTGGGTGGTTAGACAGACGGGTGTCGGAGATTGTTTGATGGGAGTTTGAATAAGGATGTTGTTACGTGGATTGCGGTGATAAATAGGTATGTGAAGTTGGCGAAAGTGGTGGTTGCACGCCAACTGTTTAATGAAATGCCGAAGAGGAATAACTCGTCGTGGAGTGTTTAAAGTTGATGTATTAGTATAATGTTTATTGTGTTTTTGTTCATCATGTTCAACATAGTGTGTTGCACGCCAACTGTTTGATGAAATGTCGAAGAGAAATAACGTGTCGTGGAGTGTTTAAAGTTGATGCATTAGTATGATGTTTATTGTGTTTTTGTTCAACATGATTATTCTTGATGTTCTTGGTCTGTGCTTAAAAATTATAACACACTGGACGAATATGCCCCTGGAATGTTATAAAACAAGTATTAAAATAAATCACACCGCGTACAAAACACACTTTTCATCTAGACCATCAGATCATCCAATCTAACGCACCAGATTACTTCTACACTTTTTAGACACACTCCACTTCTTATTATAACTCCACCCTATATATATATATATATATATATATTACAAAGAAAAAGTTAATGGCGTAAAAATAGTAATAAAGAGCGGTTAATACTTAGAAACCCGTTGTTTAAAAGTATATTAATTATTTTTTAATCAAATTACAACGGTTTGTTTATTTAAAAAATATCAACCATTATTATTTATATACCGGTTTTAAATCTAAGTTTGAAACGTTGTTTAAAATTAATTTTTAGAATATCTTTTTAATCATTTTACTCCGGTAAAATTAGTACTCGTATTATAATCTATTTATAGCACCTTCAAATTTATTAATTTCCCGCCATACATATGTTTAAATTTTAACCAAAAGCATTTTGAATTCATTTTCACAATCGACATTGTATGCTCACATACCTCAATAGCCACCTCATAACACAATTGTTAGCTCACTTACTTGATCAGTAGTTACCGTTGCTACAAACCCTAAGCGGTATGCTTTTACTTTATTCCATCAGAATTTAAATTATAGGGTACAAGTGGTTATTACTATACATTTTTTTAAATTATAATTTGTTGATATAGAAAATTCTATTCTTTTTCAGCAGATGGATTTTGATGAGGATACACGCAATGTAGGTGATAAACTATATGATGAACTAGGATTTCAAATTTGCTAACAAGTTTCATTTTTTTTATTATTGCCTTGTAATTTCTTTTATTTTTGCATTTCTAATTGTGTTTAATTTTAATGAAGTCCCCATAACAAAAATCATATTGGGTAATTAATTTAATTATATCTTTTTACTTACTTTATTATAATTTATGAATTGTGGTATAACTTTTATCTTATTTTCTATTTAGTGATTAACTCTTAGCAAGCCCATTCCTTTTATCAATCAAAGATTTTATAAAGCTGCTTATATTTTTGTGTATATCATTATTAATATATTAGGTGTGAACGAAAATGAAATATGTATGCAACTTAGCGGTATTGCAATGAATTATATGTATTCGGGTGGCTGAATAAATATACTTTTTTATTAAACATTATGGTGGTTGTGTGCTTTCTATGTGTACCCATTGTGAATAACTAGCCCACTATGTTTAGTTCAATTTTAACTAATGATTAACAAACCGTTATGTAACGTCCTCTCTTCGAGACTTGTTTAAATTAAATAATATGAGTTTATTTTAGTCTCGTGTCGCGTAACGTCATTTAGTTTAATTAATAATAGTAGGAAAGGATAAGGTTAACATGGTTATTGGACTTAAAAATAAATATGAGCCTAAAAGCCTTTAGGCTTGCCTATTTAAACCCTTAAAACCCTAAATCATCCTTATCCTCATCATTTAATCATCATTCTCCAATCATCACACACACACCCATAAACACAAACCCCCTGTACACACACTCCATCCTTTCATTCAATCCTAGATTTAGAAGATTCGTTTAAAGATTCAAATAGCCGAGATTTAATCAAATCCATAAGGTAAACATGTATTAGATTCGTCAACATTTAATTACATCCTCATCTTGAATTCCATATTGTTAAGAGTTAATACTAATAAATGGACAAACAAAATTTGATAGTGGAACCGAAACAAACCGAGCCCAAACGACTCTCATGGGACCTTAACCGA